>NC_050515.1:31101730-31151253 GCF_002922805.2 Oryzias melastigma | reverse complement strand
GAGCAAAATGTTTTTAATTACACTCAGTACACAAAAAGTGAGACAGTACACTTTTTTATACTAACTACCAGATGTTCCATCCATCTTCTTGTGCTCATCCGGACTGGGTTCAGTCTAACTTAAGATACCCAGACTTCCCTCTCCCTTTCCACTTCCTCCAGCTTCTCTAGGGCAACCCCGAGGCGTTCCCAGGCCAGCCGGGAGACGTAGTCTCTCCAGCGTGTCCTGGGTCTTCTCCGGGGCACACTGGAGAAGAGAAGACTTAGCGGTGCTGACCCTCATCCCGGTCGCTTCACACTCGGCTGCAAACCGCTCCAATACATGCTGGAGGTCCTGGCTTGATGAAGCCACAGAACAACATCATCTGCAAAGAGCAGAGATGAAATCCTGTGGTCCCCAAACCAGATCCCCTCTGGTCTCTGGCTGTACCTAGAAATTCTGTCCATAAAGACTATGAACAGAACCGGTGATAAAAGGCAGCCCTGCCGGAGTCCAACATGCACCGGGAACAGGTCTGACTTACTGCCGGCTATGAGAACCAAGCTCCTGCTCCGGTCATACAGAGACCGGACAGCTCTCAGTAAGGCTCCCCAGACCCCATAGTCCCAGAGCACCCTCCACAGGACACCATGGGGGGCGCGGTCGAACGCCTTCTCCAAATCCACAAAATGTGATTTACAAGTAAACTTTTTAAACTATCGCCGAAACCAGACTGGAGTTTAAAGCTGACTGATAACAGCCGAATGAGGGCCACGTTTTCTCCTTCTGATATCATAAACAAATCAAGGAAAAAATTCCAAATAACTCTCAGTCGTTATGGAAGGTCAGAGTGTGAGTGTGTGAAAAAATGTGGGTCCTCCTCTGAAGGGTTTGTTGCCTTCTTTGCTGTCCTTGGAATTACAATCATTTTTCTAACAGCAGCTTGGCTTTCTCGAGACAGAAGATCCCATGCAGTCAGGGGGCGGGGCTTCCCACAGAGCGATGATCAGCATGATCGAATCAGAGCTGGTTTAGAGCTTTCTACTTTTAGCTTTTTATTGTTGACAACCTGATGAAAGAAATGGATCTGCAGAAGAATCGAACAGCATTCATCTGCTATATTGTCATGGGGGGGACTTTAAGAGAAAAAAATAGAAATTCTGGGACACAAAACAGAAAAACCTTCAGTTTTTATTGATTTTCTTTATTCCATACAAACATTTGCAAGTTTTAATTTAGAATAAAATAAGAAATCTTTGTAGCATCTATTCAAAGAGATGTTCCATGAAGACGTTGATTTGGATCCAGCCGGGCTCACATTCTGCTACAGAGACTAACAGGAGACGGTAGAAATGTGAAAAACGCTGTAGATCTCGGTTCTGGTCTGGAGAAAACTCTGGTAACAAAAGGAGGTTCAACGGTTTTTGAGTAAATCCTGGTTTCTCTGCAGATGTCACGACTGAGCCGGGCACAGCTGAGAGAGTGCCGGCAAAACGAACCGTTGGTCCGACTGAGCCCACAGAAAACAAAACAGAAAAAAGGGCCTTGAAGGCGCAGGCCTCATGGGACTGTCACTGAGGCTTAGAAATGAACGGGGCTAACAGGGGAAACGGTGCTCGTCCTGAAGTGAAATACAGTCTGAAGTGCATCAGTGAACATCATGCAAGTGTGCCTGAAACACTGTTCCATGTGAGGCTGCCACACGGCATGCATAGATCCCTCCGGGCCACCGACTGGTGCAGGAAGACACGGGACGTCCACAGCTGCCAGCAGCTTCACTCACCAAAACATTCCTCGTCATTGTCTGAAAGAGAACATCCAGAACGTTCCGTTAGAACAGATCGGCTCTCCTGATGGAAACATTACGCAGTCAACCTAAAGGAGAAGATCCAACACTTTGATCAGAGAAAGTTTCAGAATTATTTGAACCAAATATGTATAGAAACCATCTTAGAGCTTCACAAAAAAAACCTAAACATTAATAATAGAGTTAGAAGGATGAGAGCATTTGGGTAAATCCTAATTTGATGTGAGAAAAATAAATGTTTGTAAATATATTTGTCTTATTATAGATTTAGTAGGGTAACCAAACACTAAACCAACCTTGTTTTGGCTGTTGACTTCTATAAACGGGGCTTTGAAAGAACCGTCTGTTGGTTGTTGCCAAATTTTTGACAAATTAAAATAAACTTCTTTAATTCATAAAAATATAGTCAAAAACTGTCTGTGTGCTGCCACTTATAGGTTGAAACAAGGAATTGCAGTTGAATTTAGAATGCAGTCAGCCTCCAACTGTCCTGTTTGGTGACCCTTTAAGCGTCACCAGCGACGACTCAGGTGTTAAAGGGTTCAAATGTTCTTGTGGCATTTTTCTGATGATGGAGAGCATATTTTAAAAAAAGGTCAAAATTGTATTTTTCTGTATTTCTTTATTTAAATTGTTGCTGAGAGCAGATGAAAAAAATGCTAATGGAAACGCTTGTAGCTAGCGGGCCACCAGCTCTCTGCTCCACTCTGATCATCCACTGTCAGACAAATAGATCCATGAACGTCTTTGTTTTCCTCGTCTGAGCTGGAATCTGGATCAGAACTGTACGGCCGGATGGCTCTGATATCCCTAATGTTAGCTTGGAGTTGTGAGGAGCTGTAAGCTAGTGGGAGAGAATGTAAACAAAGAGATGATGGGAAATTAGTCTAGGCTTACTCCATATTAAAAGTCCACAATTGAGAGGTAAATTTCTGATGAACTTCTGCTGAAACTATATCCGTGAAAACTACAGTTTAAATATTTTGGCTAAAAACGACAAAATCCTCATTGAAAATCCACTGAGAATGATTTTTAAATAGATGAACAGATTGGGACTTTAACGCATTCTTGAGTAAACTAAGTGAGGTGAATTAGGATCTCCCTTGGAGACAGGAAATATGGTTAAACGGAGACTGATGACTCAAACATTGAGTCTTTGTTTCAATAGATTTCCCACGTCAGATGAAAGGATTGATAGTTTTCCCTTTAGGTTGGTCTGAACGGAGCACGTGCACAGCGGCAGGTTGAACGGAGCACGTGCACAGCGGCAGGTTGAACGGAGCACGTGCACAGGTGCAGGTTGAACGGAGCACGTGCACAGGTGCAGGTTTCTGTCCAGAGGAACATGGTGGCCCAGCTCACAGATGACTGCCAGTTCATCACTGCGATCAATGTTAGTGATGCCACATTTTGGAGCTTTAAACTAAACCTTTTCTCACATTGAACCAAACTGTAAGTCGTAAACCAAAAGGTGAATTGTTATCATCCTACTGTTAACATGTAAAGTGTCAAATATGTGTAAGGAAGGATTCCTTATTTATTGTTTTATTACATCGGCCTTAGTTTAAGATAACCAATGTTTTCTTCATTGTTACGCATTAGCAAAAATAGTTTTCGGAATTTTTGGTCGTTGTTTTGTAAAACAGAAATCGTATACATACAGTTGTTTAGTTTTTATCAGTCAGGTTTTGTTGCTTTTACCAACCATTTGGTGTATTTATTTTGCATTACAAAGAGATACATTTGTTTAAAATAGTTTGATTGGTTTGGTTAAATGGGGCCGAGATAATAAGTTTACTTCTTTCTGTCCTATTTCATTTTCACCAAAGTAGAGAATATTAAGTTATTTATTGTTGTGTGCTATGAAAATAAAATAAATAAATACATTGACAAGACACAAAACTGTGACCCAGAAATCAGCGTTTGAACTGAATCATGGGAAAAGTAAATAGTTGCATCCATAGATGACACAAACCTTTGAAACACACAAGACAAAACAGTACAACGAGAAGAATAATTAAAAATAATATTTTTTTAGTTTGTTCTAGATATCAGATCAAGACAGAGCCGATGCAATGAACTTGAAATATTTCCATTTTTTCCTCCTCCATGTGTTCAGAAAAAGACAAATGAAGGAAGTTGAATCCTGATCCGTAATCCTGCAGGGATTCTGTAGAATGACCACAGATGTTCTGAAAACTGCTGCAGAGACATCTCCACATACAGGAGAAGAAGAGCGGCATGAAACGTGTCACAGAAGTGGAAAGAAAAGCTGGGGGAGATATCTGACACGTGCCTCATTTCTGCAGAGAGACAACAAAAATAGAAAACAAAAGAAGTGTCAGACGAGAGCTGTTGTGTGAGAAACATCTCAAGGCTGCTCCGGTCCTGAGGGAAAACGCTCTCCTCCCCGATTCTATTCCTGCTGCAACTTCAGACTAACGCTTCCACAAACATGCAAACCTAATTACTCCACCAGAGACACAAGAAATGTGCAACCGATACATGTTTGCTAAGAACTACTTATGTATCAATAGAGAAAACGCTGCTAGTTTTTTAAAATCTAGTTTACAGAAATGTAGATTTTGATTCTGGCTGCATCACTTACACCATAATGTCAGATATCTAAAGCGCATGTCAAAGTCAAGGCCCGGGGGCCGGATCCGGCCCTCCAGATCATTTTATTTTATTGTGATTAATAACCCGATGTTATCTTGCGCTTATTTATAACTTGTGTAGTTTTTACAAAATATATTTTTATGGAGGGTAAAATATTGAAAGTTATTTAAGGTTTAAGTTGATTTATTCTGGAATAATATTCCTGTCTTTTTAATAATTCAGAATTATATCAAAAAGTTAGTTTTAAAATTTAAGGCCGTTTTGGAGTTTAGATAATATTTCAGCTACATGCTAGCTGTTTTGGTCAATTTAGGCTTTTTTCTGCTTTTTAGGCTATTATGGTGTTTAGCTATTTCTTTAGCTACATGCTAGCTGTTTTGACTAACCTAGGTTTTATTGTTTTAGTTTTTTAGGCTAATTTGGCATTTAGTTAATATTTTAGCTGCCATTAGCTTTAGCATTTTTAGCCATCAATTTCAGCATCTTCAGCTATCAGCACTAGCATCTTCAGCGGCCAAATTCAGCTTACAGCATTCACACTAACATTATCACAGGTAATGCTATATACAGTATCTAGTTCATAATTATGTTAATAAGTTATGGTTTTAAAGTTATAAAAATATAGTCTTAGAGTGTTCAATAAATGTTTATCCTGTTCGGTCTGCGACCTAAGGGGTGTTTTGGATTTTTGCTCCCTGTGTGATTGAATCGGACACCCCTGCTTTAGATGTTTGCATCATCTTGATTAAGTTTTCCGGATCTCTCTCTCTGTCTGCGCTCTCTTGCTTCCCTGACAGCACGTCCTCACTCCTAAGTTGTCGGATATTGGCGTTTGGTTGAATCTGGTGCCGGGTTGGGGTGCCGATACTGGTTGCTTCTGGTGCTGCGTCCTGAGGGTTGTGAACCCTTAGTTTTACGAACAGCCAGCACGTCAAAAAAACGATGGGTTGGGGTTGGGGGGTGACGCAGAGGGGTCCTGAACCAAACGTGAATATGTGATGATTTGGGAATAAGATTTAAAAGAACAAAAAGAGAAAAAAGAAGGACTTTGGAATGAGAACGTGTTGTCTGTTAACCAGTCCAATTCAGATCCATGTGCATCGTAAAACGTAAACGGTGACATGGTGAAATACTGCAGCAAATTATTGCAGAAAATAAGAAAAAAAGAAAAAAGTAAATAAAAAAGAAAATGAAGAGAAAATTAATCAGATGTTAAAGAGGAATATCCAAAGTGAGTGTGAAGATTTGGTTAAAAACGTATCCCGTAAATTTGCAAAGGAAGGTTCCACATGCAACTTTTCTTGTGTTACACGCCGTCAGACTGCTTGTAGCGCTCAAGCTAATAGAGAAAATCTGGTTGATTTTCAAAATAAAAGATTTCCATCTCAGAAAAAAAATGTGTACAATTTATTAGTTCTTCTGCGGCCCGGTGGTAAGGGATCCACGGACAGGCAGCGGTTGAGGACCACTGGTCTAAAAGATTAAGTTTTTTTTAAGACCCAACTGACTCACACATGAAGATGTTTAAAGTCACACCAGCATTTGAAGATTTCCTCCTAAAAAATCTGGAGAAACAAGACATCAGAGGAAAAAGACTCAAACAGAAACTTAGATTTCTGCCCTGATCCACAGTGTAATGTGAATCTAAACCTCAAATCAAACCAGGATCAGGACCTGCAGCAAACGCACGCTCACCTTCTTGGTATGCACCATCTGCCATCACCAGGTGGAGGATGTTGGGGTACAGATGCTGGTGCTCGGTTCCGAGGATGCTCAGAACCAAACTGGAGCCCAGCTCAATATTTTCATCCTCGTCCTCGTGAATAGCCTTAGAGAGAAAAAGAACAGTCACATGGCATCACTTCAACATGTTACAGCGAGGTCATGAATAATTCAAACCTTAATCTTGTTGTAAGCTTCAATGAACTTCTCAAAGCCCATCTGCTGCTCCAGGTTGAAGCGCAGCTCTTCCAGCCGACTGAAGATGCTGTCGTGATGCTCAGATTCTCCTCCCTGATCCTCCTCGCTGCCATCTACAGAGGAGCAGGTGAACCACCGACTAGTTAACAGGGTTATAGGGCAGTTCTCTGGGTAATCTGATTACACGGCTGAGCTCTTGACTAACAATCGTGATCGTTTTACAGATTGATAACTGGTGGATCCTCTTCTGTACCACAGACCTCAGATGATGTGTAGAAAAGCTAGATGGATGAGATGATGTGATGAAGTCTAAAGTAAATGAACCCTCCTACCTGAATGCCATTCTTCATTCAGCTGCTTGTTATTTCTGTAGCGCCCTTCTCCCACGCCGTTCGACAGCAGCTCTCCTGCCTCCTCATCTCCAGGACTACCATTAGAGCATTCCTCATCCTCCTCGTCTTCTTCATCCTCCTCTTCATCCTCATCCTCGTCGTCCTCGTCCTCATCCTCGTCTACAGCCATGCGGTTGTTAGGATCCATCTCTGCGTCTCCTGCGGGGTTTCCGTTCAGGTCTCCTGCCGCCATGTCAGCCTCCTCCTGCAGCAACCTCTCCATGGAGGCCCTGATGTCCTGCAGGTCCTCGTCTTCATATGCACTGCAGAGCAGAGAGCGGTCTCATCACTCAGCTTTCAACACAAGGGAGAGACCTTTAAAAATAAACAAAGTTTTCTAAAGTGTGACTGTAGATGAGTCCTTGCTCAGTACATGCTAATAACTAGAGATGTAATGATTCAGTCACGCCACAATTCAATTCAGTTTTAAAGTCAAGATTTCAATTTTTTTCAAATTTTATTTCAACACAATGAATTAAAGGTATTTTAGGGTCAAGTTTGTTTTCTTTTTGCCTCTTACATTAAACTGTATTTTCCGACTAACAGAAATGATTCAATACAAATAAACAATTCTACATAATACTGAAATGATCACAAATCCTTTCATACTCGTTCATGTTGTGCTCCATGTGATGGACGGCTCCGCACCAGCTCAGCGGAGGGGGAGGGGCTAAAGAGCACGCAGCTCCTCCGCTACGCGCACACACATAAAAGCGCCTGCACACTCACAGGTGTGCACACACTTGCAGAAAAGCACACACTAACGGGTGCACGCCCACTTACAGGCGTGCCCACGCAAAAGGCGCCCACACACTCACAGGCGTGCCCACACTTAGAAGAGTGCGCGCTCAGCAAACCTGCATGAAGAAATGTAATCGCTCTAAATTTAGGCAAAAGCCGAGATTACCTGATTTTTTTTATTTCCTGCTTTTTTCTGGATGAGTTAGAATCGCTTCTTTTACTAATTCACGAAGAATCATTACATCCCTACAAATAACTGAACACAATCAGGCGTTTTCATTGTCTGGGGAAGCCTCACTCTTCAGCCTCTGACTGCTCCTCCTCTTTCGCTGCATCTTCTAAGTCTTCCAGCTCCAGGTTGTTGTCCGGGACAACGTCCGCCGTGCTCGCCACCGCCACCTCCTGCTGAGAGCTGAAGAGTCGACCCAGGTCTGGCAGAGAGCACGTCCGCAGCATCTGACAACGCAGAGAAAACAACACCTGATGACAAACAATTACACAAATGAAGACACACCAGAAAAGAGAATATCTGCATAAAGTCACTGGTCTCTAAGCAATATTTCCTAAAAAAGAAACCCACATACCCACGTCTTTAACATAATGTAGCTTATTAACTTGTGAAGGAGAAAAGCCGCTTTTCTCCTTCACAATCTACTGGAATTATCATGTTAACAATGATAAAATGACAGTAAATCAAAGAGCATAAACACTGGAGCTCCGGTGTTAACATGTCCAAAGCAATTCCAAAGTGCCCCTCATCACCTTGGGGTTGTTGGCATCGAACATGCCGGTGGAGAGTCCGATGAGGAGGGCGTTCTGCTGCTTGGAGCGCAGGGGGGACACGGATCGGGAGCGAGAGGCCAGAGAGGAGGACGACTCCTCCATGGAGGACTGAGCAGAGAGGGCAGCTAGGGCAGCGGTGCGCCGGTGGACCGGAGAGCAGAACTTCACGAACAGAGGCTCCTCCTCCTGCTGTGGCAGTGAACCTGCGGTGAGAGGGGGAGGGGCAGATTTCATTAAGATTATAATTACAGGGAGAGAAGACGCCGCGGCTCGGCCGTTGTTACTCTCACCGGACGGTTCAGGGGGTTTTTCTGAACCATTCTCAGCCGTGTCGGCCGGCCTTGAAACAGCATCCAGTGGCCTAAAGAAAGAAAAAAATGGCGACAGGGCAGGAAATGTGAATAGTGACTTTTCAGTCAGAGAATCAGAAGTGCCTAGAAATGTGAGAGTACCAACAATAGTTTGCACCTGAGCTGTTGGGCTTCCTGCTCCCACGCTCGCTGCACATTGACTGGACCAGATGGTTCTGGTTTAGGACCCTCCTCCAGAACCACAGACTCCAGATCCACTGGACCTGGAGGAATGGAGGCTATTTTAGACTGTGCTTCCTTTTCATATAATCCATTTTCAAAGCGTTTCCAGTGCTTTTTAACTACATGTATCCTGATTTTAGCCTGTCGTTTTCTAGAACATTTTCATTTCGAGCTCTATTTTCCTTATATACGTCCTCCATCATTAGAAAATGTCACAAGAACATGTTCAAAAACAGATTTTTATTAACTGGAGTGGGTCTTTAGAAACATTTTTACCGATTCTGTCCTGAACATTCTGACCTTGGGTCTCATGGAGGTCGGGGGGTTCTGCAGCCTGACTCCGATCCTCGGCAGACATTACTACTTCAGTGGACATCTCTGTGATCTCTGCCGCTTTATCCTGGTCGTGCTCATCTGAGGATAATCGGCAAAACAATCTGTGAGGTCTCTAACAAAAGTGCAACACAACAATCCCAGAGAATCCACCTCAGTGTTCCCTCGATATATGCAGTGAACCTTTCGTTGTCGTGCTGTTTTGCAGATTCAGCACAACTTTGCATTCTTTTTTCATTTCTTTTTTATGAAGTCCATTCTGCATCCTGATTGGCTGTTGATCTTGTCAATCTTCCTCGCCGTGTGATCTGTTCACGCAGTTTGTCAGAGTGACAAATCTTCATCACAATCAGATCTTTGTTTTCATTCTATGAACTTATTGATTTTGATTTTTTCCCCCTAAAGTGTGATTTATGACTGATCTTTAATGAAAACTATCTGCACAAATTTTTTTTATACCCAATTTATGTAAACGATTTTTTTTGATAATCATGTGAACACATTTTAGATTTTGGGTACCGATTAATGTAAATGACTTGTGTTTGAATAAATCTAAGACAACTTCAATGAAAAATAATACTGTGGATATTTGAAATTTAATTACATCACTGATCTTAAGGATCCTTAATAACCTGAATCTACGACCGTAGGGTATAAAGATTTGATTTCTGAACCGGATGTTGATAATTCATGTAAAGAAAATTCAAAGGTCGAGTTGGGGTGGGATTATACAAGTTTGCTTCCTCCCGATCCCTTACAAGCAATCTACTTCTGGATGTGATTGATTAGGTAATGATTATGTGTCTATTTTATGTAAGATTACCTGATTGCTTAAAATAAACCATTTCATTCATTGATTCAACTGAACTTATTCTTCTGTGAAGATTTGAACTTTGAGAGTTTAAACAAAAGAGGAAAATGTGAAATTGTTCATGTCTGTCTGAGAAAAGTCTAGAAAGTGTGTGAGTGGAACTTTACATTTTATTTAGCAGCAAAATTATTTAATTTAACACTTTTTATGCATTATTTATTAGTAAGTTTTTGGCTGCTTTAAGGTATGAATGTATGACAAAGAAGCACTTAATTTCATTAAACCTGGGACAATGACAAATAAAGATCAAATCCCTCCCTCCTTCCTTCCCTCCATCCATCCATCCCCTAAGACATCTGTAATCCTACGTTATCTGACCTTCAGCTGGTAGTTTCCCCCAAGGGAAACGAGGGAACACTGTACAGTAAATAAAATAACCAACCAGCTCCGTCCTCATGCATGATGTCAGACTCCATCTTCTGGCTGAGAGGTTGAAGCTCCGCCTCCTGAAGCACTCTCAGCACCCGCCCCACTGGACTGGTGCCCCACTCCTTCCTGTGAGCTTCTTCCAGCAGGCCCCCCATCTGTATGACTTCCCCCCCAGTGTGGTCTGTCTCAGAGAAAAAGCAAAGATGAGCGTTTCTGCAGCTACAGACTACAGAGGAACCACGGCGAGGAAGACCCTGACCAATGGTAGTGAAGCACGTCTCCTCTAGCGTGTGCTGGGCTGCAGGAAGGACCAGTGGAAGACCAGCGTCCCACCGCTTCCTGTCGGCACCAGAGGAAGCTCTGTCTTCTGGAGGAGAGGCTGGAACGGGAACGTTGTTGGAAAGTGAATATTCCTTATTTGTGAAGAAAGAGGATTTTGAGCCTGAACTCACCTGGTTCTGTGGGATGTGTCTCCTCTAAGGTTTGTTGAGATAAAGGAAGTGCAGGCAGCTCGGCCGCCTCCCACTTCCTGCGATCTCCGTCTGAGGAGGGCAGTTTCTCCGCCTGGTTCTGCTGCAGGGCTGGACCTGGTTCTGGAGGGGTCGGGACAGACTCCTCCTGCGGGCTCTGAGGTTTCAGGTTCTGATTGAGTCTCTGCAGAATCATCTGTTCCTCGTTCTGTTCAAGAACAACGATGTTATTTCATTACATCGTCAGCTTGAGGGGAAAAAACATTCAAACCAACCTGGATTGCTGCAGCCGGCTCACTTAAGGTTTCTTTAGGGGAAGTGATCTGTAAAAGCACATGTTAAAGTGCAACAGATGTATACGCTATCAGTTAAAGTCAGATGTTAAGTACTGACTGCTCCGATGTTCTTGAGGGCGGCGGTCATAGATATAGCTGGGCTGGATGGCTTGGATGCAGACGGGGCTGGAGCCTTGGAGTCAGAGTCAGGGGTGGATGAGACTGCTGCACCTCCTGCTGCACCTCCTGCTACCACGCCCACCTTCAGCCCTTTGGTAGCAAGCTTTCACAGCACAGTTTGTGTTTTTAGAGCAGAGGTGTCAGACTCAATCACACAAGGGGTCAAAATCCAAAACACACCTTAGGTCACGGGCCGAACAGGATAAACATTTATTGAACACTCTAAAACTACATTGTTAAAACTTTAAAACTGTAACTTTTTAACATAAATATGAACCAGATAGATAACATTACCTGTGATAATGCTAGTGTGAATGATGTAATCTGAATTTGGCTGCTGAAGATGCTAGTGCTGACAGTTGAAGATGCTAAAATTGATGGATAAAAACGCTGAAGCTGATAGCCAGCTAAAATATGAGCTAAATGCCAAATTAGTGAAAAAAAAAAAAAAAATATCCAAAACGGCTAGCATGTAGCTGAAATATTAGCTAAACCCTAAAAACATCTTAGTTAATATAAAAATATTCCAAAAACCTAGCATAATGCAATTTAAAAAAAATTAAAACCATAACTTTCTAACATAATTATGAATAATAAAAGTCAGAAATATTATTCCAGAATAAATCAACTTAAACCTTAAATAACTTTCAATATTTTACTTTCCTAAAAATATATTTTGTCAAGTTAAAAATAAATGCAAGATAACAATAAAATAAAATGATCTGGAGGGCTGCATCCGGCCCCTGGGCCTTGACTTTGACACGATTTAGAGTAACATCAAGGCTTTGCATTTCTATTGACGGGGATGGAAGGAAGATGAAGGCTTACATGGTCTTCCCAGGCTCTCTTTTCTCTGTCGTATGCTTCTCGCCTCTTCTTCTCCAGCTGCTCTTTCAGTACGGCGGCTCGGGCGTTTGCCTGAGCCTGACACACGACACCAACAGGATGGAAAATGAGTCTAACAGATCAAATCTGACCCCAGTTATTAAATAATCCAGCAGATTACAATCTGATGTCTTTGTGATTCTTGCAGACTCACTTTTAAAGCTTCGATCTTCTTTCTCCTAAGCTCCGCCTCCTCGCTGGACTCCTGGCTATCGGAGCCGTCACTGTCATACTGAAGAGCACAAGTGGTCAAACTTCAGAATCCTCTTTACAGTTTTCAATGTGGGGATTTACCTTCTCTCCCCGGAGTCGAGCTTTGATCTGCTGACGCTCGTTGAAGTTCTGCAAGCGGATCTGCCGAAGTCTGGTCAGATATTCCTGAGAACGAAACCCAACATATTACAAACTCACAGAAAAAGAAGAAGTTAAAAGAACAAAAGCATGCAAAGCTTGGTTAGCACATTAAAACATTCATGGGGATAAAAAAAAGACACATTTACAAACAAAGGTAAAAAATGCATTTGAATATGTAAAGACCCACTCCGATGAAACCTGGTTCAGTAGCATTTTTCTAATGATGTAGGACAAATATATAAAAAAAATGGAGACTAAAATTTAATTTCTAAGTATTTCTTTATTCAAATTGTTGTGAATCGGGAGTAGGGAAAAATGCAGTTGGAAAAACTTGTAGCTGTGAAGTAGAAAATACAACAGCAGACCACAAGCTCCATGTGGATCCATGAACGTCTTTGTTTTCCTCATCTGAACTGGAATCTGGATCTTTTTCAAATAGTTTTTAGACGCATCTTTTCTAGGATTACCTTTTTCTGTGAGGGTTTTCAACGGTTCTTCTTCGGTCTTTCATCATTGTAAAAGACGCTTTCTTTTAAAATTACCTCATTTGCTTATCTCTCGCCTTCTGTACGATTACATTGATGCCAGTTTGTGATTCATTTAGTCTTTTCATCCTCTTTAAAAAAACAAAACAAAAAAAAAACACTAGGTGCGTCAGACAGTCCGCCTGCCGCACTGCAGTACGCATGCCACAAGGAAGAGGGCACTAGTGAGCCCAGAGAATGAGACACCATGGTAACGAAAAATAGATTTAGCGGCAGCAAGTCAATCGCAGCCGTCCAGTTACTCTATAATACTGTTTAGCATCAATTTCTAAATGGAGGATTTTGTTTTTATACCCCTAAACTCAAGAATTTGTTTAGACACGTCACTGATCTCTACTGAGACAGAGAGACTTTAACACTGAAGAAAGAAAAGGAAGACTTCTACAAACAAAACATTCATCTGTTTCTTCAGGAGGAGTAGCACAGACTTCATTCAGAAGTAAAAGTTAGTCAATAATAACAATCTTGGGGATTTTTTTTCTCTGCTACAGTTTGTAAACAGAAGACAAATACTGAAAGGAATTTTTAAATAACAGACTTTAACTGTTGTCAATCAAATGGTGAATAAGCTGCTCTGTAGGTTCATATGTCTGTAAATCTGACTGATGACATCAGTGCCTCACCAGCCGTGAACCTCACCGCACATCACTGATCTAAACTGTACAGATGGATAGCTCTGATTTTTGTTGCAGCGCTAATGTTAAGTTGGGGTTGTGAGGGGCTGTAAGCTAGAGAGCTCTCCCTTATGAGTGACAGGAATGGGGGCGGGATTACTCTGCACTAACAGTCAGAGGTGAATTCCTCCTGCTGCTCTGCAAAAACAATGTCCTAGAAAAAGACAGATTTTTATTTTTGGATAAAAACAGTAATAAGCATCATTAGAAGACCACTGGGAACACTTTAAAATAGATCAGAAGATGATCGGAGTGGGACTTTAAGGGGAAACGATAACTGGAATGATGATGGTGGTTACTGGGAACATCTCACAGTGAAGAGCGTGACACTGCACCGGTGGATTTACCCGTGATGAGCATGGAAGACAAACGAGGTTTGCAAAGCCAGACATGCTGTGAGTGAGTCTGGGCTTCTCTGCGTTCCTACCTCCTCCTCTTTGTTGACTCTCGGTCGCCTGCATCCAACTGCACCGGACCGGCTTCCATTGATGGCAGCCAGGTTTTGGCGTGCTCCCTGTTTACCGTTTAATTCAACCAGATTTTAGAAGCTTGAATCCAGCTGCCACCAAAGTCACAAGCTGGGGCCACGTATGAGTGAAGCTCCCTGAAGCTCACAAACGCTAACCAACCTTCATGCTGAATCAAAAACATTGGTAACACTTTATAATAAGATTCCTCGACAAGCTTTATTAACACATTAACAAACAATATTAATGTGTTTATAGGCTGTTATTTAGGCATTTATTAGCACAATAGGCCAACTAAGGTTTATTTAATATACTTAGTAAGATTCATTAATATGGAGCGAATTTTTGTGCCACAATATTGCAAGCAAAAGTCACAGTTTTGAGATCAAAATTGCAAACAAAATGTAAAGTGTTGCTAATAAAATATTTAATATTTGCTTTGAAAAACTTTTTTTTGCTTGCAAACAATATTTTTGCATTTGCAAACTTTTTTTTTTTCTTAAAAAAACATTTTTGCGAACAAACGTTTTTTTGTTGCATAGTGCCTCATCTCACTTTCACTATCTTTGGCTTTGCCTTCAACTTTTTCTCTCAGCGTTACGTTTGAATGAGCTGTAGTTTTTTCATGAATACAACGTTAAAATATTAAGAGAAAGTTGCATTTTTTCATGAATATTGTTTACTTTTGTTTACATGTTGTTCTTTTTGGGTTCTGCACAGAGAAACGGGCCAGAATGGTTGAAGACTGTAGAATTCCGACTGAACAGCAACGATAGAAAGTCCACTTCGGTCCCCTAGCATCACAATGTGAGGCAGAGACACCTGATTGGATAGAATCTAGACCAATCAGCAGGCTGTCTGGGATGGTACAAACGTAAACGCTGAAAGAAAAGATGAACACAAAGCCAAAGATAGGGTGAAAAGTGAGATGAGGCACTACGCAGATAAAAACGGTTGTTCGCAAAAATGTTTTTTTAAGAAAAAAAAAGTTTGAAAATGCAAAAATAGTTTTTGCAGGAAAAAAAAAAGTTTTTCACCTCAAATATTTTGAAAAATTTGATCTAAAAACTGTGACTTTTGCTTGCAATATGGTGGCACAAAAACCACTCCATACATTAACATCTCAAGTGTTACCAAAACAGTTTTTGGAATAATATTTGTTTGGGCTGAATACATGTAGCACATCTCATTAATCCTAATGAGGCAGATTCACTAACAGCAGTAAGAAGGAACAGGCGGTACTCAAATACCAGACATGATGTCGCCAGAAACACAGAAAAAAAAAAAACCTGTACCAAATCAGTTATTTACAAAACGACAATAATTTTGAACAGGTATTGTTTTAATGATAAAGTATAACTTGTTTATAAAAAAAAGTCAATCTCAATAAAACTAACTGTTTAGTCATTTTAGCTACTCAGTCCCAGATTAGACAGGATCATTTGTCCAGACTGTGCTACATGTTTGTTAAACATGTGTATCAATAAGAGTGTACACACACATACATATAGTCTATTTTGTGTTTGTGTAAGACCGGACCAAAGTTCACCAACAAACACGTGAAGGAGCCTGGAGTCCAGGACCAATGATGTTTAGACCTGCTCAGTACTGTTGTGCACATGTGGATATGTAAACATGTTCCACTGTTCTGTACCGCCTGGATCCACTGCATTTGTCCCAGAGGTCTAAACTAACCTGAACTGATGCTGCACAAATGAAACCAAGCAAATCATCAAAAATTAAAGATGGATCACCTTTTTTTTTTTTAGCCGATTTATCATAACTGAAAAAAGGGACATTGGACTCTGCTCTGCAGAAGTAGAAACCACAGAGCTGGTCTGGACCAGAGCAGAGGGCCCAGAAAGGACTTGATTAGAGTTCTGGAACTGACAGCTTTAAAAGGTTTTTCAGTGACATTAACCTCAGTGATTCAGAATGAATTTCAACATGTTTGATTTTTTAAAGGTTTATAACGCTCATTACTCTGTAACGTGACTGTTGTGGTTTAGATCAGGGGTCGGCAACCTTTCACAATAAAAGAGCCATTTTGGCTCATTTTCTACTGATCAAAACCTAGAAGCCGCATAGTCTTACTTTAGCCTTTAAGAAATTTGGATTTGCATTCATGACCTTCTTTTTTTAAATGGCAAATATGAATCATGTCTATTTTTGGCACAGACAAAAGAAAATATATAAAAAGAACATACCATCTCTCAAAATGTGATTTTTTTTTTACTTATTTTCAAAATAAAAGACGTTTTGTGCCAAACAGGATCATCTCAGAGCAGCTAGCAACCAATGTTGTTCAGCATAAGTTAATGTTTGCTTTGAACTCATAAAAGATCAAACTTTTTACCAAAGTTTTTCTTTACATATAAAATCTGTTCATTCTGGAGGTAGAGTTGATCAAACAAGACGTCTTCAGGTCAACAGGATTTAAAAACCTACAGAGTTTATCATCTATGTGAACCTCAAACATCAATTTATAAATTTAACTCATCTAAATTAAATAAATTTTAATGAAGTAAACCTTACTTTAAAATTGCTATTTTATTTTTATTTTATTCTTTTTCCCTCTTTGTCCTCAGCAGTCTTACTCTGCTGGGTTTTGTTATTTTAGTTTGGATCTTGGTAGTCTTAGTTTACAGGCTTTGTTTATTAGTTTTCTTTAGGTGGTTCTGGTTAGGGGGAGCTGCTGACTCAGACGGTTGACATGTCTGGATCAGCAGTCTCCATGATTATTTTATGTTTGGAGCCACCATGGAGAGATGAAAGACCTTTAGCAGTAACCTTGCAGCAGAAGGGCGTGTTTGTGTGCAGTGAAGCCTCGTACCAGCTGGCCTTCAGCACGGACTTTGTTGAGCATGGCCTCCCGCTTCCTCTGCAAGAACTCTTCCACCTGAAAGGCTCGTTCAGCCGCCATGTGACCACGCTGCCTGAAACATTAACCAGCATTTTAGCCGTCAGTCATCCGGGGAGAGCAGCGGCAATGCAACGGTTCCTTCAGATCTTCACCCACTTACCGGCTGATGTGCACTTGTTTGGAAACGCTCTGCAGCCTCTGAAGCTCCCTCTTGATCGCAGTGTGGTTGAAGCGTCTGCTGGGCAGAACTGGACCTGCTGGTTCTCCTCTGCGATACAGCGGAGACCCGACACTAAGAGTTCTGTTGTGTTTCGATGAAAGAAGGGCGGAGTCGTACCGAAGGGGGCTGCACGGCCCTGCGGACACCCGGCTGGCGTCTTTATGCTGGGCTTTAGCCGTTTGGTCCGAAGCTGCGTGGCTTTGCTCGTGCGGGCTCTTGCTGGGGGCGGCAGCCGGAGGGCAGCTTGGAATAGGAGGGGCAGCACCAGAAGGCCGCTTCCCAGCTCTCACAAAACACTGGAAACAAAAACTCGTTGACCACCTAAAGCTTGCAATAATTCCGAAAAGCAAACCGTGTAAAGGGCTGGACCACCTTCTTCTCTGGACTGCTGCCTCCACTTGAACTCAGGACGTGTTTCCAGCCCTGCTCTCTGGCTTGATTTATTCGGTTGATCTGAAAGAAATCACAATCAATCCCTCGAATCGATGGGAAAGTGTTCTGAATAAGATTTCTGCTATTTTCCTGTTCACATGATTTTCATTCAGAAGTTTTCAGTGAGCATTAACGCTTTAGCACTGGAGCCTGTGTTTATGTTCTTTGATTTACTGTCATTTTTTAACCGTTAACCCGATCCATGTAATTCCAGTAGATTCTGAGCCGCTTTTCTCCTTCAGAATCTACTGGAATTACATGGATCGGGTTAACGGTTAAAAAGTTAAATAGTAAATAATATGTTATCTTAAATGTTTATCCAGATTTAATATTGACAAAAGGTTTTCTCCAAAGAGACTTTTTCTTGATTTTATCTCTGGCCTTAACAGTTATTTTGTCAAAAATGTATTTCAAAATATTCTACGTAAAGAAAAGTATCCATTACAATAATTTTTTGCTTAATAATTAATTAGATTTTTGGTTTTTAGATTTTCCCCTCATTGCATTTGTCTCCTCTCTGCAGAGAGTTTGGGCCCGCCCTGGTTTAAGTCTAATAAGCGTGTTTAGATGTGACATCTAGAGTCTGATCAGATCAATATCTACAATGTTCGGCCCCCATGGAGCTTTAGGTTCTCAAGAACATGATAAACAGGAGTGTCAGGGGAGTCATAAAAAAGAGTAACCAATTCCAGAGCAACAATACCAGGAATACAACTTCTGAAGGAAACTCACACATGAGAATAAAAAAAGAAAAAAAAACAAGAAGTAGAACAGATGTGAGTTTAAAACTTAGTGTACTAAAGTCTATTTTATACAATTAAACTGGACTGTTAATGCGTGATGGTGCAAATGAGGGGAAATAGGAGTTGAATGAAGTGCATTAAACTACATCTGAAACACAGATAAAGACTAGAAAAGTTGCTTAAATACTAGCTAAACTCTAAAATAGTCAAAACATTCTCAGTAAACTAAACTACCCAAAAACGTTGGCTTGTTCCTAAAATAGAAGCTAAACTCTAAATTAGCCTAAAAAAAAGCCTCAATAGATAATTAGCCAAAAACGTTAGCGTGTTGCTAAAATATTAGCTAAACTCCAAATTAGCATAAAAAAACCCTAGGTAGAGGCCAAATTAGCCCAAAAAGTTAGCATATTTCTTAAATACTGTACTAGCTAAACTCCAAAATAGCCTAAAATTCCTCAATAAACTAAAATAGTCCAAAACTTTAACTTCTATTTTAGCAACAGGTTAAACTCAAAATTCACCCAAAAATCTCCAATAGATAACAAATTAGACAAAAGTGTTAGCATGTTGCTAAAATATTAGGTGAATCCAATTTTTTTGAAAATCGCTATAAAAGATTAAATCAGAGCCCATGAATATATTTAAAGGCTTGTTGCAAATCTACTTAAAATTATGAAATTTGAAGACTCTCATTCATTTCCTATGGGGCATATTTTGCTTAATATTTCTAAAACTATAAAATTTATAAATACCAAAAATACAAGCAGTAATGTCCTGAACGAGCTGAACGTCTTGATACCAAGATTTCTGAATTTGCTGAAAGTGTGATTGAGTTTTTACACGCTGAAAAATGCACAAAAAGGAGCAGGAGAATCACTTTGTGTGAATGCTGACTAAACATTCACACAGTTAATGACAAAACCGAGGCAGATGGTCTTAAGAAGCTGACCTTTTCTTTATCACATCTCTTCATCTGCTCTCCTCTCAGCAGGAACATCTGAAAGACGCGTCCTTCAGTAGACTGGAAAAACTATGAAAGCTTCCAAAAAAAAGAAACAGTGGAAAGACCTGCTCTTTCTGTTTCTTCTCCATCAGCTCCATCCTTTTCTTTCTGATGTTTTCCTGCAGAGTGAGACAGAAGAAATCCTCTTCAGTGCTCTGACAGAGCAGACGGGTGAGAAGGGGAATTCTGGAGTCAGACAGCAAATGAAGGGAAACCCTGATCAGGAGTGGCAGTCTCTAATATCAAGTACCTCTTGCTTTTTCCTCTCCTCCTCCACTTGACTCCCTCTTCTCTGATGGGCTGCTGGGAGAGGTGCCTGAGCATAAAAAGAACACAAGAGTCTCAATTAAAACATTCGTCCTACAGGAAGAAACGAAACCAGAGAAGGCCACAATTTAGCTCAACACATAAGAAGTGAAGAATATACGAACTGGTTTCTGTTTTAGAGCTGCCCTCCTGTCTGACGGCTTTCTGGCTGCATCCGTAACTTTCCTCGCGGTTAAAGGCACTCCATATTTGCAGGCTGGTTTGGTAATCTTTAGGGCTACAGCATAAACAAGACCAAATGTAATGGTACAAAGGGACAAAAAAAAGTGTTTGTCAGTCAACAACAAGAAAAACTTCCACTATAAGACAGAATGTAAAAAAGAATAAAAAACAATTACACTGAATGATTTTTAAAGAATTCATTCGTATGATAGACGAGTGGCGTTTATACCAAAGAGTTCTAGTTAGGTCTGATCTGATCACGTGACCTTCTCCCAGTCCTCCTCTGCATCATACAGATGTTTCTGGAGAACGGTAAGCTGGTTTAAGCATAAGGACCTTTGGAGGTCTGCAGGATTTGAATCCCTGTCTGTTACTATAGTAACTAGAGCTGTCAGACGATTAAAAATTTTAATCGCGATTAATCGCATTTTGTCCTGAGTTAACTCGCGATTAATCGCAAATTAAAATGTGGCCTATTATTAAGGAAAAAAAATGTGTGCTTCGTGGAAATTAGCAGTTCTAGATTAATTATGAAAACAAGAATGGTAAAATATATAGTTTATATCAAAAATACTTTATTTTGTAACATTGTATTGAGATAAACTTTCGTAACAATAAAAGGCTGTAACATAAAATGCCTAACAAAAGCCCAAGTGCAAGTGAAGGGCATTTTAAATTCAAAACTTCAATCTACGTTCAGTAAAATAAAATAAAAAACATCAAAAATAACATTTCCATAACACTTTCATGTTCATTTTTTGTCAGGACCAAATCTTTTCCTCCTCTGCTGAGCTACAGTAATAAATGAAATAGAGATTTATCATTTCCAATGAACTTTTGTTTTTTAAAACATTAAAGACTGAGAAAAGCGGGATACACTGTGGATAGTTTGACAGTCTGTTACTGCCGCCGCGTTCTCTGGCTGCAGCTCGATGCAGCGACGTGTCCAGCGGAGCTCACGGATGAATATGCCGGCAGACAGACCGCTATGCTGGGGTTGGGTCACGCTTAAACCTCCAGAACATTTAAAACGTCCCCCGGTGCGCTTGCTGTTCGGAACGTCGGGCTCTCGGGACGCGGCGCCGGACGCGAGCCGGTACCACCAGACGTGGTACTGGACGTGAACCGGAGCCGGGTTAGGGTGCAGGAGCTCTCCAGGTCCTAGTGTCGGGCCGGTTCTAGCTAGCAGCTCGTGGGTTGGAGACCCGCCCGTGATCTAGTGAGAGCAGCCTGTGAGTTAAAGAACGGGACGCCCGCGCGCGGTATGGAAAAACACGTATGAGAAAATCCGCGATTAATGCGTCAAAAAAATTGTCGGCGTCAAGCACGTGTCAGATTAACGCGTTTTTAACGCGACAAATCTGACAGCCCTAATAGTAACCGTTGTCGCTGTGGTCCCAGATCTCTCCAGGTCATTGACCAGCGTTCCACACCATTCTCAAGATCATTTGCTCCACCAGGTGAGATCTTTCATAGAGCTCCAGGTGGAGGGACATTGTTAGGGTTCTTGAGTTTCTTCCATTTTCTAGTATTTGCTCCAACAGTTGATTTATTCTCTCCAAGTTGCTACTTATTGTAGATCGGTTCATTCCAGTCTTGTTCAGATCTACAATCTTGTCCCTGGTGTCCTTTGACAGCTCTTTGGTCTTGGTCATAGTGGGGAAGTTGCAGTCTGACAGTATAAGGTTGTGGACAGGTGTCTATTATACAGGTAATCAGTGGAGGATAGAAGATCTTCTTAAAGAAGTAGTAGGAGGTCTGTGAGGAACTGAATTTTTGTTCGTGTTTTGGGGATAAATCCTTATTTTCTGTATCTTTATACAAAAAAAAACAAAAAAAAAAACACTATGGGATTTTCCTGGATTGTTTTTCCATTTTGCTCAACAGTTTCTGATGAACATTACAGACAAAACTCATCTGTGATTTCTAAAAACTGACTTAGATATTGACATTTAGGTGTGTGGAGTCCTGAGCTAGCACAAGCCTCGAAACCTTTCCACCCTGGAACTGCACCACACATTTAACAGGCCGTTGTCTTCCTGTTTAATGACAGCGATTCTTTTCTTATTCATTTGTTCGCTTGAGGCTTTCAGGAAGCGTCTTTTCTTAAGTACTAACCAATGAAATCACGCTGTGACTTTTGGTGAACTTCTAAACTGGTCTGATTGGAACAAATGGGGTGGATTTACCTGATGGCACCTGTGCCACAACCAGTTTAGGCTGTTTGTGAATAAAAGTATGGCGAAATTCCTGAGCAAGAATCTGCAAGAAAAGGTTTTTAGAGATATTAAACCAGACTCATGGACATAAAAATGTATTGAAAACCCAGAAAATGCACCTGTGGTGTAAGAAACTTCTCTATCCTACAGGAGAGGAAGGGCTTTTCCAGGATGCTGCTGACGGACGGCCTCTCTCGAGGGTTCCGCTTGAACAGCTGAGCCAGGAGGGAGCGCAGTTCTTGGGAGTAGTGGACGGACACGGGGGGGTATGAGCCCCGGATGATCTTGAGAACCAAGTTCTTCATGTTTCCAGCCTCAAACTAAACAGAAAAACAAGCAAACACACAGAGTTAGGACGCTGTGAGGGTTTTCACCACTGAGGATGAACGATAGGAGGAAAACATGATGTGTGATGTTCGTGACGATGATTTGATATACAAGAACAAATACCAAAACAAGAAACAGAGGAGGTGTGCATCTTACAAAAAAGGGTTCAAATTTGCACCGGCCCGCAGGCTCCTGTCATTAAACAAAATGCGGCCCCCAGCATTTTCTAATAACGGTGCAACTTTTTGACTGCGGTTAGCTAAATTATGTGTTTACTGTTGTAGACCTGCGGCAACACAAATGTGCGACCCTTTTGTGGCACTTTACAACATATTTCTAAAATGTTGACTGTTAAATGAGAACAATGGAAGTTGACAGCGAGTTTCCTGGACATGTAGAAACTGGAGTCCTTTGTAAGAGAAACACGAATCGTCTGTGTCTGCCTAATTATCAGGCATGTCTTCATAACTTAGTCTGTGTGTAGATCTGAATAAAACACAACCATGCATCAGGTAAACGTTGTGTCTCCTATATAACAATGCATTATTTATAGAAAAGTTTGAACTGTCGTTCACTTGTTGCACAAAAATATGCATACCATGATCTGGGTCTTATTTTTGTGATGATCAGTTTTTTCCTTTTTAAAAACTGACTAAAATGTAACATTTTATGGTCATTTTACTGTCTGCTAAGCCATGTCTTATTCTTTTTATTCCATTCCAATATGGCGTAGCTCTTTACGCATCTTGGACAACAGTAAAAAGCCTTCACTAGCCATGTACAACTCCTGGTCACCCTGGTCTTGGTTTTCCTTTTGCTCCCCCTAGTGGCGGGATTGCACATTGCAGTCATTCCTGTAAAGAACCATACTGACTAGAGGAATGGGCTAGAAACTAGTTTTTTTGTTTCAACATCCTTATATTTTTTTTCTCTTTATGACGGGACCAGATCAAACCATCTGGCTGCAAAATTTTAAAAATAGACCTCAAAGTTTGACCCGGTCTCCCTCATTCTAGGTCTTTCCTGCTGTAGGATTACTAGCATGTATGATAAAAAAAAACAACTTTGTAAAAACTCAATCACACTTTGAGATTTTTAAGATTTTATGTAATTTGTGGGATTTTTCAGCTTCCTTGAAAATGAGTAGGAAATTAATCGAATTTTTTAAATAAAAAAAAAATTCAGCACATTTAAGAGATTCATGTTTTTACTTTTTATAGCGCTTTTTTATTTTACACATTTTTTTTCACATAATTCTTTAAATATTTGTGTAATTTCTGCAAATTATGCAAGTTAGGTATCAAATTGTTCAGCATGTTAAGAACGTTAATGCTACTGAGGTTTTAAAGGCTAATTTTAGCTTAGCTAACATTTTAGCAACATGCTAACGTTTTGGATAATTTAGCATCTAATGAGTTCTGTGGGCCAATTCAGAGTTATGCTAGTATTATAGCAATGTGCTAGCTTTTTTGGCTGATTTGGCATCTACTAATGTTTTTGGGCTAATTCTGAGTTAAGATAGTATTTTAGGAACGTGCTAACATTTTGGGATAATTTAGCATCTACAGGTGTTTTGGGGGCTAATTCTGAGTTAAGCTAGTGTTTTAGCAATGTGCTAGCTTTTTTCACTAATTTGGCATCTACTGAAATTTTTAGGCTAATTCTCAGTTAAGCTAGTATTTTAGCAACATGCTAATGTTTTTGGATAACTTGGCCTCTACTGATGTTTTGTGGGCCAATTCTGAGTTATGCTAGTATTTTAGCAACATGCTAACATTTTTGTATAATTCAGCATCTAATGAAGTTTTTTGGGTTGATTCTGAGTTAAGCTAGTATTTTAGCAACGTGCTAATGTTTTTGGATAACTTAGCGTCTACTGATGTTTTGTGGGCCAGTTCTGAGTTATGCTAGTATTTTAGCAATGTGCAAGCTTTTTTGGCTAATTTGGCATCTACTGAGGTTTTGAGCTAATTCTGATGTCATACCCTTACGCATTTTTACATTTTACAGAATTTTTTCAATTTTTCAAGAAATTCTTCAAATTATTTGTGCAATATCTGCAACTTTAAGTCCTTTGGCAGTTTTAGCATCATCCAAACAGCTTTAGAATTTTCAGCAAATCCCTTCAGCTATTACACTAAATTTCTTTAGCAAAAAGCATTCACACTAGTATTATCGCAGGTAATGGAACTTTTCTAGTTATTATAGTTTTTGGTCCGGCGACTTGTACTCTGAAAAATACAGTAATTATGCAGATATATTCACCACACACATGAGCAAAAAAAACCCAGCATGCCGTTTTGGTACTTACTGCATGCTTCAGAGTGCACATCTCATACAGGACACAGCCAAGAGCCCAAATATCACTGTAGAGGGATGACAGAGCATCAACATGAGGGGCAGGGAATGTGAACAGAGACATCTTAATCAATAAAGACACTGATACTTAATATGCAAGAAAAAATGACTTGCTAAATTTACTTCATCCATTGTAGCTACAAAGAATCAGATTACATGTTAAGCTAAAACAGAGACAACTCAAGAGGAAATCAATACTTCTTTCATGCTGATGCACACGATCAGATTCCATCAATAAAGAGGACACCATGTTCTGGCATAAACCTGATGCCAAACAGCCTCTGTACAACATGATGTAACATTGATTGAACAGACAGCAGAGACAAAACACATCCAAAGCTTCTCATACCTTTTGTTGTTGTATGGTTTATTTTCACAGATCTCTGGTGATAAGTAATATGGCGTTCCAATGCAAGTCCTCGCCAGCTCTACGGTGCTATAAAAGAGAGAGGCGCTGTTTTTAAATCTCGTATCTTTCTAATTCATGCAGAACTTTCCAGAACGCGTACCTGTTCAGGACTCTCGCAATCCCAAAGTCTCCCAGCTGCACCGTCCCATCTTTAGTCAGAAATATGTTCTACACACATGAAATAGAGGGACAATGTAGAGCTCTGACTAAACCAATGAGGTCTGCACGTGGGAAGCTTTACCTGTGACTTGATGTCCCTGTGGAGAATTTTGCGTCCATGTACGTGCTTGAGCGCCAAACAAATCTGCACAAACCAATCCAAGATCTTTGAGGGGGGAGAAGAAGGTCAGCATCAGCATACGTCCAGGAAGCTCGATTTGATCAAAAAATAAAGAATCGAATCACGCTTTACTTGTTCCTCAGAGAAAAGCATTCCTTTCTGAGAGTTGATCTTCTTGAACAGGTCTCCGCCTTCACAGTAGTCCATCACAATGTACAGACAGCCGCCCTCTGGAATACAAGAAAATGTACATCGCACGCCAATCATCTTTTTAACTATTTTCAAAGTATTTCCAGTAGTCTTTTATTATCAATATGTTGTTATTAGCCAAATTTTAGAGAAAAAAAAAAAGTTTGTTTTCTAGGTCATAATGTCAGCAGAGCGGCAGGACTTTATTAGAAATTCACCACTGAGTTTTGCTAGCACAGAGTGGGCCGGCTACATTTCCCATCATCTACTTGATTTTAACTCTCTCTCGCTAGCTTACAGCCCCTCACAGCTAACATTACTGGAGCAACAAAAATGGCAGCAATATCAGATCTATCCAACTTTACAGCTTAGATCCAGATTCCAGCTCAGACGATGAAAACAAAGACTTTCCTGGATCTGTTTGTCTGTGCATCAGAATAGGGCGGGCAGGGAACTTAAGGCCCAAATGAAGTTTTTTCTGTCACAAATACGACCTTAATACAACAGTCTGCTCCTGATTCACAACGATTTGGGTAAATAAATACTTAGAAATGCAGTTTTGAGCTTAATTTTCTTTAAATATGTCCTCCATCATCAGAAAAATGCTACAAGAACATGATAAAACACTAATTTCATTAGATTGGTTCTTTAAATACCATAAACCTGATATTCCTCTCATGATCAGGTGTGAACAGTCCATACCTTCAAATGACTCCTTGTACTGGACAATGTTGGGGTGGCTCATATTGGCGAGAACAGAGACCTCCTTCCGAGATTCCTGCCTCTCTTTGGTTGACATCTGCCAAAAACAACAGTCATGTCATGTAGGATCAGCACACAACAGCACATGCTAAGGATAATGTCTTTATTTTAAAGGAAGTTACCCCAGAGATCCCAATCTCCTTAATGACATACTGGCGTCCATCCTCTTTAGATTTGACTAGGATGGCCTTCCCAAAGGAGCCCTCCCCGATCTTTTTCACCTTTTCGTACTTGTCCATGTCACTGGAATGACCTGCTCCACATGCTGGGTCTGAAACGTCACCAGAAACGACTCTCACATTTTAAAGCAAAGTTTCAGTCATAGTGATGATGGATTCCGCCGCTTCCTAACCTCAGACGGTGAGGCGGACAGCGGCACGGCTGCCAGATGGCTAACGGCACAAGCTACACCAAAATGAACCCCCCCCGAAGATGTGTGGTAAAATAAAGGCTCCGTTAGAACTCAAAACATCAACTGAAACGTTTAAACAAGCAAGCGTTTAGCTAAAGTCACACATTTTCAGAAACCGAGCTTACCATTAGTCTTTTTTTCCGCTGCTATCGAGCAGAAATTCTGTTTTGTGCTTCAGCCCCGGACTCCCCTTTAGCTGTCCCATCCTGCATTCTGATTGGTCCGCTTCAAAATCCCCGGTCACGGATTGGTCAATCACAACTGTCCATCATCTTTCTTGACATGTACCCGCCTCCTTGCTTGATCTGTTGCTGTGGACATTTGTCTTAGCAACCGTTATGGCAAGCGAAAAGGGACAAAAATAATAATAATAAAATACACCGTAAAAGCCCATTGAAAAGGACACTATTTACACTTTAAGTTGTTGTTATCCATTTAATCAGATAAAGTCTACAGTTCAAACAACAAACATTTAGTCTTAATTTATATAAAATTGAAAAAGGCTACATGTTTATTCAATCTTTCATCAGAAAATGTAAATTAGGATTCCCTCTGCCTTCATCTTTGTTAAGAAATAAAGCAATTAGAAAATAGTTCATTTGATTTTTGAACCTATAATTACACGGGTTAAATAATCAATTAAATATATGTTATTGTTATTGTTCATTCAGTATTGGAGGACTTTTAAATGCTTAAAAATTCATGAAAAGTAGCCTAAACCTTCCCTTTTCTGATTTCATTCCCCATCAATAAATTGTACTATTTTTACAACACTATATATTTGATTATTACAAAACCTGGCTCAACCCTCATACCACTTTTGCAGGTGACAGGGGTGCAGATCTGTACTAATCTTAGTTTTCTCTCAGGAATAGAATTCGGTGGTTTAGCTGATGACCAAGAAGAAAAACTCAGAAACGACCTAAAATCTCATACAATTCTGGAATAACCATATATTTAAAAAATGTTCAAGTCTTTTTCTCACCAGAGCTGCTGTTTCTGCCACTAGATGTCAGTGTTGTCCTCCAATATCTCTGAGGTTCAGGGATCAACTGTTTCTTGTTGTAATAGTCCAAACTGTGCATTTGTGTTCAGACATATAGCTGTAAACTTTTATTTATTAAGGTAATTAACAAACTGAACCCTGATCCACTTGACAGGCTATGTGTCTTTCAGAATTTGCATTACAATTATACATTCAAATCACAGTATTAACTAATCAATTTGGAATCACAAAATTCTACTTTTTTCACTTTAAAACAGGGAATTACAAAACGTTTTAGTTTATTTAATTATATATAATTGTTAAAGTAGAGAGGATATTTATCAAAAAGAAAAAAAAGTTTGTCTCAAAGCTGTGATTCTACAAAGAGCCTCCTGTTCATCCAGACTGGGGGTATACTGGTTACCACATATTTTCCTGGTTGGGTATTGGATGAAGATGAAAAAAAAAACATTTATTAACAGAAAGGATGAGCATTTCTACAAGGACCTCAGGAGGGTGATAGTAATCCAGAGGGCAGAAAATGTGGGACCTAAATGGGTTTGTTCCCAGTTTTCTGTGGTGGCCCCACCTGTGTTTGGCTAGCTGCGCTAACAAGCCTTCCAGTGGACACGAAGCATGCTAGCAAGCTCTCCTGTGGTGAGATAGCAAGCTCTGCTGTATTGAGCAAGTGAGTTTCGCTATAGCAAGCTTCACTGTAGGAAGCTCTGCTTTATGTAGTTAGCGAGCTCTGCTGCAGCCAGCTAGCGATATCCACTGTAGCAAGTTAGCAAATTCTGCTGTAGCGATCTAGCGAGCTTCGCTGTCCACAGAGCGGCTGGCTAACATAGCGAGCCAACCAAATAAGTGCCAACTTAAGCCAATGTAGGCAAACACAGGGGGGTGCTACCAGGGAAACTGGGGACAGGACAAACCCATTGGGGGTCACATTTTTTGCCCACTTTTAAACCATATGGGCCCATCTGGCCTTTCTGGCTGGGAGACTCCTCTGAACTGTGTTGGGTCCACAGCAGCTGACTGCTGCTCCTGTCCTGCTCTCAGCCTGTTGCTCAGTCTCCTGGTTTCTGCTGATCCTGGAACCAGTCCCCAGGCGTCTCACCTGTTAACCTCTGCATACCTATTGTGTCAGTTCTCTGTTTTTGTGGTTGTTGTGGCTCTCAGTGTGGATTGCTGTGAGTTTTTTTTTCTTTGTGATCTGACCTGCTGGTGATTTTTTGTTAATTGTTTTTGAGGAGTTTTGAATCTTCTGCTTTATGGGACTGCTCACATCCAGATGGATTGAAGAAGATCCAGCTGAATGGATCTGTGGAGGATATTGTTCCACTTGAGATTCCTCCCCCCAGGACAAACCTCGAGTCCCACGTCTATCACATGCTGTAAGCATTAACTCTGTGTTCTCCTGTTTCCCTCATGAACTCTATTGTGTTTTTCTTTGATGGATAGTGGATATCTTCATTTTGTTTTCTTAAAGATTCAGTAACGCTCTCTCCTGTCTACAGACTGTTCTGGGTTGTCCTCACTAAATCCTCGCAGCACTGAGAGTAAGCTGACATTTGTAGTTTGGAGCCAGAGGACTGACTCACTGCTGCCTGATGCTTTAGTGCTCTGGACAGAAAACACTTCTGGATTCTATAACCAACCAGTTCCCACAATCAGCAGACTGAAAGTATGAGGTTTGCTGTGTGTAAATCCAAAATAAAGCAAAAAATACATAAAAAAAGAGAAATAAATAGGAAGCTCTGATCTGACCAGAGAAACTGGCCATCATTAACACAGAAAGGCATTTGTACTGTATATTTTTTTTTCTCCAGAAGATGACTTTTATAGTTTATGACAGTGGGGACAAAACATTGTTCATCTATGATTTCACTTCATGAACACCACATGTCACTTTTTTTCATTTTCAACCTCAGTACGACACCCGGGGGTGTTTCTTTGGCACCGACGGGCGAGTGAGGTCAGAGAAGTGGATTTTCTGGATACTGAAGGGAAAATGGGGGTGATGGTTGATCTTCATCTCAGAGAAGGAGCTCAGACATAAACTGGACACATTCTCTGTCGGATCCTCCACAGAGTTAGACTTCCTTCCTCAATTTGACATGCATCAAATCAAAAACTCCACAAATGAATTTGGATTTTCCTTCTCCCAGGCCAGACACAAATCTAGGCTACATGCTCATCTCTCATTCTTCTCTGCACAGCTGGCCTGAAACAAGCTGAAAGGTTGTTCTGAGCAGTTTTGTGAAGAAGTATAATTTTCTGACTTTAGAAGCAAAATGGAGACGAAGCAAATGTCTCTTTTATGAGGCTGAAAGGGGAAAACTTTCACCTGTATTTCATGTTCCTAACAAGCCAGGCTTTCAGCTTTTCTTGGCTTTCATCCCACCATGCAAAGCAAAGTGGTCACAGGTCACATTTGGTTTCAAATTTGCAGAAAATGTGGCCCCCAATGGGTTTGTCGCAGTTTCTGTGGTGGCCCCACCTGTGTTTGACCACACTGACTTAAGTGGGCACTTAGTAGGCAGGCTCGCTACGCTAGCCAGCCTCCCAGTGGACACATAGCACGCTATTGAACTCCACTGTAGTGAGCTCCACTGTTGCGAGCTAGCATGCTGTGTTGTTGCGTGCTCCACAGTAGTGAGCCAGCAAGCTCCGCTAACTCAAGCTAGCGAGCTCCACTGTATCGAGCTAGCAAGTTCCGCTGTAGCGAGCTAAACTGTAGCAAGCTAGCGAGCTCTATTGTAGTGAGCTCTGCTGTTGCAAGCTCCACTGTATGGAGCTAGCGAGCTCTGCTGTAGCAAGCTCCACTGTTGTAGCAATCTAGCAAGCTCCGCTGCCCACTGGGAGGCTCGCTGGAGTGGCGAGCCAACCCAATGAGTATCCACTTAAGCTAATGTGGGCAAATACAGGTGTGGCCACCACAGAAACTGCAGACAAACACATTTTCTGCCCACTTTTAAAACAAATGGAGTTTATCTGGCCTTGCTGGCTGGGATAAAGCACCGTAACAAGGTAGAGTCAGAGTGAGGGGGCCAGGCTGCCGGCTTCCACAAAAAGCTTTCAGTAAAGCCTCGAAGGTTGCTTTGACCTTTACTGGTTGTCAGAGGCTTGGCTGATGTTCATTTACATTCGCCTCTGATGGAAAATGACTAAACGTGAGCTCCACCTCCACCGCCTGGATGTCACTGGAGTCCACATTCAAACACATCTGGACGCTGTGAGGAAGACTCGTGCTCCTCTGCTCACATGTTGAGAATCTTGTAGAAACCTGATCAGTTTGAACCTCCAGGAGGCTGTGGTTCCCCTCATTTAGTTTTGGCCAACATTTACCCAACACGGGAAGATAGAACATAAGAGCAATTTTATTCTATTTTTGAGTAATGTGAGTAAAAAAAAGTACACAGTTGCTCAATTTCATGCTCATTGTGTGAGACTATGTGTGATTATGATCATCAGTGATGAGCTGCAGGTTTTGTTGCATTTTGTTCAATTTAATACTAAAATCAAAGCTTGTTAGGAATCTAAACTACATTTGATGACAATTCCAATTGGCAATTTGCCAAAAATAATCTGGAATATTTGGAATGACTTGGATTAACGAACCGCATAATGATGTTTGTTTGTTTGTTGTTGGTTGAAGATCAATACTTCAAGAATTTGAATTGAACTGAACTTTCACCAGCAGATGGCAGCTCAGTCCTACAGTTTATCTACAGACACTGATGGAAACCTGAGCTCACACAAGTGAAACCAAAGACAAACTGGAGCAGCAGCACATTTTTTCAAGAAAAAACCCTCAAATGTGGCAGATTACATCAGATGTTACTGAAGCACACAATCACTGCAGCGCGCTGTGAAGGACACATTTCCTAGAAAAGGCTAACCATGAAATTTCAACATCGAATAAAGAAAAAAGTTTGACTTTTCGTTGAATTCAAACACAGAAAATATCCAAATACATGACAGATGGGTTTGGTTTTCTTTGCTGCTGTCTGTTGGCATGTATAACATTATAGGCGATGAATGAAAAAAGGAGGTTTTAGAGAAAAGCAGGTCATAAGACAGTGGACACCTCATACACGGGCAGAAACAGAAAACTAGACCATGAAGCAGCAGAAACGGGTTTCGGTGAAGTATGTGTGCAGGACCAAGAAGACGGCATCAGTGCAGGCTTACATAAATGTTCTAGTCATCACAGTCAAAGCAGCATTTTCTGAAACGCTGCTTTGAGAATGAGGTGAAGCATTTTCTCCAGTGAGGAACATCTACTGATTTCAGTATTGAAGTTTGGCTCAAGACTTCAGCACAAACCTTCTGTCTCCACTGTGACTCCAAGCTAATCTTAGAACTTCCCTCAGTATCACTCTTTTTTCTGCACAATAATTAAGAACTGCTGCAGCAAATGTAATTCATGGGTTCTGGGAATGAGAGAAAGGTCATCAGAATGTACTGATCAGCCCAACGGCTCCGTCTTTGTTACTAACCGGGCCTGTTCATGCCTTCCAGTGAAACTCCCCATGGGAGGCCAAGCGTCTCCATGAAGAGTCTGGGACATTTTCAGAGAACTCATCGAGAGGTCAGCACAGCGTCCACTGCCACCTGCGGGGCTTCGCTGGAGCTTTTCCTCTGAACCGCTCAGAAAAATGACAGCAAAGAGAAACGGGCTCAGTCACACAGAGCCTGCTGCATGTACCGAACAGGCAGCGCTTTGATACCTGTCACAGCAGAGCAGGAATCTGTGAGGTCAATAGCAGTGAGTCTTTGTGATTAACACTGAAGCCACAAGACAACAAATCCTGCAGCTTTGTGGTGTAATCTGACGTGACGTGTGTGTGCTGAATTGACATAAGCCCAAACGAGTCAGAATGACGCAGCACCAGAGGATGGAAGCACACCTGAAAACATTTGGAAGAAACACAACTGAACACTTTCACGCAGAGCTAGGTGGAACATGCGGTCAGAGGAGGCAGGTGAGGTAGAGCTTCATCTGTCATCATGTAGACCTGTAAATTCAGGATAAGAACTAACCCCCCACACACACACACGAATATCACTGCACGCAAACAAGAAACACTGTAGCTGCCTGGAATATGTTAAAATAAGGATTTATTTAATGTTAATTCTCAAGAATTAAATAATAATCACTGACAACTTCTCTGTGCTAACCACAGTACTACAATGTATCTCTTTTACCATGGTAGATGCTTTTACTGACATCTCCAGTGTTTAAGGTTTAAGATTTTCATAATTTTACAAAATATATTTTTGTGGAGAGTTAAATATTGAAAGCTATTTAAGGTTTAAGTTGATTTATTCTGGAATAATATTCCTGCCTTTTAATACTCATAACTATGTTAAAAAGTTACAGTTTTAAAGTTTTAAAAATTGGCATTCTTCCAGCTTTTTGGACTATTTTGGCATTTATTAAGATTTTTTAGGCTATTTTGAAGTTTAGCTAATATGTCAGCTGTATGGTAGCGGTTTTGGCTAATCTAGGCTTTTGAAAAAAGTTTTTTGGCTGTTTTTGAGTTAGACTAATCTTTACACACTAGGTGTTTTGGCTAATTCAAGCTTTTTCAGTTTTTTTGTCTATTTTTAAGGTAAGCTATTTTTTCGGCTACATGTGAGCTGTTTCGGCTAACCTGAGTTTTTTTGTTTTAGTTTTTAGGCTAATGTGGCATTTAGCAAATATTTTCGCTGTTTATCAGCTTCATCGTTTTTAACTATCAACTTCAGCATCTTCAGCTGCCAAATTCAGCTTCCAGCATTCACACTAACATTATCACAGGTAATGCTATATATCTAGATCATGATTATGTTATATGGTTTTAAAGTTTTCAAAATCTAGTTTTTTAAGTGACTCTGACTTCTTTGACTAAAACTGCAATCTTGCTTAATTCACATTACATATTAAACAAACATTTAAATAGTTTCTCCACACTTGTGCTTTTTCTCTATTTTACTTTTCTTTTAAAGAATATAACTGACAGCAGTAGATGGTTTTGTTACGTTTGTGCAGAATCTTGTTTCCTGAACATCAGGACACTCGGACACGTCCATGAGGGATTCCTCAGCACAGTCGAGGTTCACAGGAGCAGCGTTTGAACAGGCGGCTGACCCACAGAGAGAAGCCATCAGTGGGGAGTTCCTCTGATTGATCCGTTCCTGCGGGAACCGTTCACCTTTCTCTGAATTAACATGCTTCCAGTCATGGGAGTGAGGAAATGATGCAGATGATTGAGGTAATTATGGGTAATTAACATCCCGGTGATTCACTTGTGACCAGTGAAGCTCTGCAGAGGAGAAACAATGACGCACAAGCAACGTACAAAAACAATAACTGAGCTTTGCAATACATTCACAATGACCTTCACTTGCACTCAAACAGGGAATCCTGCTTTTACTGATATTTTGGGAGCTTGTCATCAGCATTTTGATCTTTATTTTTTACAACAGCTGGAAACTAAACCTGCTTCTTAATGAAGTGTTGGCTTAAAATACCCATCAAGCTGATTCATCGTTTTCCAAAGTCAAAATAAAACCTTTGAACAGGTTCTGGAGCTCCATGGACTAAAAAAGTATCTGGAAAACAGAATTAATGCATTAGGCATAACAGATAATAACATTTCCTATTTAAACTATCAAGATTTATAGTCCAAAAAATATGATAATGGTCATGGTCCTGGTTTAAGAATTTCTGGTTGAGATGCACCAACAGCAGTGATCCAAATGTTTCTTTTTTTGTTTTAACTGCTAACATTACACTACTTACAGCTTCACTGAAACAATTCTTTATGATAAAGGGTCTTTTATTTTGAAAGGAAGCCATGTCAAAATTCATATACTTTGTCATAAATAAAAAGCAGATTTTTTTTCTTTGAGTTCAGGGATCTGCAACCTTTAGTGGCAAAATAGACATTTGGTCCAGTTTCTTACAGATCAGAACCAAACGAGTCACTAAATCATTACCGAATCTTTTAGGAAATACACTTCATTGTCACGTGACCATTTCACCATTCCTTTATAAAATGTAGCTTTCAAATATTTACAATAAATTAATTTTAAACAACAACTTCAACATCTTTACTTATGACACCAGCAAATACAAGTTCCTTTCAAAATAAAATACCCTCTGTGTTGAATAGGATCTGCCTGCTGCAGCAGATTCTGAATAAAAATTCAAGATAACAAAGTCAAACAGGACATTTTCTTTTATTATAACAACTAAATGTTAGAATGTGCCAAACTCAACTAATTTAAGACATATTCAAATTGTTAGCATAAAGAGCCATATGGTGTTAAAATTCCGCCAAAAGTTCCCCGCGAGCATAAATCAAATTCCGTGACCTGAATGAACGGTCCAGAAACAGACCTGAATGTTAATGGTCGCAGACTCCAGATTTCAACTTTTATTTCATTCAAATAAATTATTCATTTCAGCAAATTATGTTCAAAAATTTTATTGAGTGACTTCACCAATTCATGATTTCTTTGAAATCATGAAAAGAGGGGATCAGGGGCGGGGCTCCAAAAGCCACACCCCCTCAGAGGAGATTTTGGAAACTTCAGATCAACATGAAAATGGCTTTTTAAGACATTTAAAACACTACTTGGAACATTTTTTTAAAATAAAAAAAATGGTTCAGATCAATTAATGTCTTCATGATCCATCAAAAAAAAAGAAATGAGAGAACCACCTATAAAGTTAGCAGATCACAATTTTATTGTACAGAAGAGAACTGTGTAAATATGTTAAGTGTGGTTTATCATGTTAAAGCGTCGACTCGTCACTAGTAAAGTGCAGTAAACTGGCAGATGCAGTCATCTCTTCAGCCCATCAGAGACCAGGTCGGGTCCAGCCTGGTTCTGGAGCGTCTGGGTGAGGCGAGTGCGTGAGTGCTAACGGAAGATCTGCGTGTCTGAGGGTTCTTTTCTTCACGTAAGACTCAACCAAACAGCGATGGTGGTGGTTGGAAAACAGCACAGTTCATCAGTAACAGAACTGGAATTTTTCTCTTTTAAACATCTTCACTTTAGAAAAATACCCTGCCATTCGCAGCAGAGTCCTCTGCATCCTGGAGACAGCTGCAGGGTCAGTTTGGCACCAAATCCTCCGCCTCAAACAGAAAGGGGTCTGCCTGTGGGTCGCACGCTCTCACACAGGACCGCATCACATGCATCCACAGAGATTTCCTCAGACGTGCAGCGACACAGACGTTTTGGAGGCTGGATTTACTACCGTCGAGAGTCAGAGAGAATCAGCATGAACAGTTCACGTGAAAGTAATGACACAGAGACTTTGCAGAGTAGAAAGACGACGATATGTTGTAGACGGAGACAACAGAGGAATTTCAAACATCACAGACTGACAAATAAAAGCTTCACGGAAAGAAAACTTTGTTCTTTGCACCACTTTTCTTCTTGTTGGTGTGGCTCCAAAGAGCAGGCAGTTGTGTGAGCTCTAAAGCTTTAAATGTGTAACAGAAAGTGTCTCCTCGTGAGTCAAAACATGGAAACTACAAGAGCTCCAGTGTTTGTTTATCCATTTACCGTTAACACGATCATTCCAGTAGATTTTGAAGGAGAAAAGCGGCTCGTTCCGTTTTTCTCCTTCAAAATCTACTGGAATGATCATGTTAACGGTTGAAAAGTTACAGTATGTGAAGGATTTTGTGTTAAAGGGTTAAATGAAAAAACAGATTGTAAATTTGAAAAAAAGTTTGAAAACTAGAATTATTCATTGTAAATTTGAAGGAAATGTTGAAATTAAAAAAATGCTAATTTAAAAGTTAAAAAAACATTTTAAACTTTAAAAAGTTTTTGACAAAATACGAGTACATTTGAATAAAAACTAAACATTATTGAGTAGCAGCTGTTGTTTTGTATTTTCAGCCTTTTCTGTCACTCTTCTGTTCACAGTTTCAATTCAGACTACATCCTGATTTTAAGTGGGGGCGGGGCTATGAGGACGTGATTGACATTAGGGGACAGAGGTTATGGTGACGTCAGCGCCGCCTGCCTCTGATGTGGCACACAGCAGTGATAATTATGGGGTCAATTTAGGATCAGCTTAAAGTAAATGAAAATTAAATCGTAAATTTGAATAAACTGTTGACAATATGAAAAAAATAATCAAAAATTTAATTGTAAATTCGAAAAAATATTTTAAACTTAAAGGAAATATTGAAAATTCAAAAAAAGTATAAATTTAAAACTTGAATTAAAAATAAAAATGTAAACCAAAAACTGTTACCAAATAAAAAATAATGTTTTTATATTTTCTTCTTCTTTGCTTTGAGTTCTCAGTTTTCGCTGCCGAGCTGGTCCTATTTTTACGTGGGGGCGGAGCCTCAAGCTCATTTTAGGTTCAAAGTTTATTTAATTCAAGTTTCAAATTTATTTTTACATTTTAAAAACATCTTTCAAGTTTATTTTATATTTTACAATGTGCACTTCCAAGTTTAAAACAGTTAAAATGTTCATTAGCTTGAAGCTGATCCTGATCTGACCCGTACACCACAGACTTCTAACCCCCCTTCTGTCCCGGCTGGTGTCATGGAGGTTGCTGGGGCCTTTCCCTGGTGTCACAGCAGGGTCACATGACTGACATGCTCCGCCCTGAAGGCAGCTGGATCTCCGGTTAACACAGGGGTCTGCAACCTGCAGCTCTGGAGCCACATGTGGCTCTTTGATAAAAAAACAAATGATGAAGTTTTTAATTTAAATAGTAACTAAAGTTAAAAAAAAATAAGTAGGAATGTGAAAAAAGTGAACTCAAACGTTATCCTGTCCATTCACAAACAGTTGAAGAACATCATGAATCGCTCTGTGATGCTCCAACAATCCATATAACGGTTTGTAGTTTAACAAAGTCGAGCTACAACATTTTGACAAAAAAAAAACAATCTGAGGTCAGTAAGGACAACAAAAATATATATTCAAGGGCTATTAGGCAAAAAAATACTGTAATGTTCACTGAATAAGCTCTGATTTCATTTGAATAAACTGTTTTTACCCACTGCTGACATTATACTATCCTAAACAGGAAGTCTTTTATTTTGAAAGGAAGTCATAGGAACCTTTGTTAAAAGTTATAAGCTATTTCATATTTTGGGGGAAAAAAATATGTTTTATTTATGCTAAAGAAAAAGTTAATTTGCATTTATCATAACAGGAACAATAAGATAAGTACAAATCCGTGTCTGAATTCTCCAGGATGAGCTAAAAAATCCCCCAAATGGCCCTTTCAGTGTTGAAGGTTGCAGACTCCTGGGTTAACGGTTTACAGACTGCAGGAGCGAACCAGAGCACCTGAAACTGACGCTCAGGAAGATGGCGCCTGTCATTTCCTTTAGGCTGGTCTACTATAAACTTTAACCGGAGAAACCAAAACAAACATGGAGAACAGAGAAAGTCGAGCTGGAAAACATGAAATATTTGGGGCTCCAACCATCTGCCATGAAGTTCAAGTAAATCTGTGAGTCCTCTTTTGGACTTTGCATCATTTCTTCTGACTTCTTCATTCAAGATTCCTTCACCTTCATTTTCTGAGCACTCACCATTAAAAACAGAACAAATAAATATCTTCAGGTCAATAAATAGAAAGAAATAACAAAAATAAAGCCAATTGATGGTTTTCCTCTGATGGATTTTTACTGTAGTGTCATTAGTTACTCACCTCAGCAGTGAAACAATTCAGATTATTTTTGATCAAACTCATGTTTGCTGTTAGTTTTCTGTGAGGATCATTAGATATTGCTGTCTTCTTCATACAGTGTTGGTCTCCATCCTCAGAGAGGGACAGGATGGGAGAAAGGTTTCTGGGGGTCCTTGGAGAAAATCCCACCTGTAGGAAGGTTTGAACATTTTTGCTTCTGTTGTAAAGTGCGGTCCAGATGCAGGTCACCAAAGACAACAGTCCAACCACGAGAGAGAGACAGCAGACGTCTGGGGGAGGATTGGCACACATGAGGGGGTGGGACGAGAGGGGATCACTCCCTGGACTGGTAGAAGAGAATGTATCCGGACTCGGAGTTCTTGGAAATGTCTGAGGTAAGGCCGTAAAACTCCTCGATGGCCTGGGCGTCGATTTTCTGCAGCAGGGGAGTGAGGGGGCGTTTAGTGAAGACCGACAGAACAACACGGAGCAGAGCGGCTCAGGACCCACCTCTACTATGTCGTCGTCAAACAGCAGCCAGAAGCCGTGGCTCTTCACTATGGTGATGTAATGACCTCTGTTCGGGCCGCTGCACACACAGAAACACAGGCTGACTCCGCCTCTCACACGCCGTCATATGCACTCAGTGAACAGACTTGACAGAGCAGCAAGACCTTTCTCCAGAGAGGACGGAGAAATGATCCGAGAACATCTCGGTGCTGACCAATCAGAACACTGAGAAACAGATCCTGAGTAAAGGCAAGCTCAGATAAAAATCCTGTTTTAGAGTTTTTAACATGTCTGTGTGGCAATTTCTTAAGAAAGAGAACAAATGTGATAAGAAATCCTTTTGTTGAAGATGGTATCTTCACATTGACTGCAGTCAAATGAGCCGCCGTTCACATTTCTGTGGTCAAATCAGCATCACTGGATTTTTTGTGAGAGTTTCATCCATCTGGATCAGAACCATACGGCTGGACATTACCCATATAGATGGACATGTTTTTGCAGCAGCGGTGAAGATTTACACTAATGAGACACAGAGCTATCATAATCAGACAGGGGGAATCAGGGGCGGAGCTCCAAAAACCACGCCCCCTCAGAGGACATTTTAGAAACAGAGGCTTCAGATCAACAGGAAAAATTGCCTTTTTAAGACATTTAAGTTGTGGGATTTTGGTTAAAAACTTTGTAATCATAACAAAAAGACTACTGGGAACTTTTTTTATTAAAAAATTGTCATAGGGAGACTTTAACAGAAGAAAATAGAAATTCTATGAGATTCTGAGCCAATCTGGGAAGCATCTGTTTCTCTGGCAGCTGAGATGGAAATTTCCGCGTTTCTGGATCAGCTGATGCACAGGTGTCAAACTCCAGGCCTCGAGGGCCGGTGTCCTGCATGTTTTTCAACCAATCTGCCATTGAAGCTCCTTATTGGCCAAACACACCTGATCCCGGTAATAAGCAGCAAATAGGGCAGAGTTTCTGGAAAACCAGCAGGACGTCGGCCTTTGAGCTTTGGAGTTTGACATGAGCTAATGGACATTGGAATGAGGAGCAGTCATTCAGACAGAAATCTGTTGTTCTAGGACTCTCTTCTTCTCCCTGCAGCCTTGTGTCCTTACGGGTGGATACGAGCTGTCTGCAGGTGAAAAATACTCCAACCTGTATGTGCATGTGTCCCACATGAAATATCAAAGTTGTAAACCGCTCTGTGAGCCCGTAGAGTTAGTAAGGAGTTAGTACTCACATCTTGCTAAGATGTTCCTTCTGGTTTTTAAATGCTTGAGCAGTCTGGACCTCAGTATCATTCATGACTTTCACATCTTTATCGTTCACGTCGAGTCTTAAGATCTGAAGATCAAATTCCTATAGTGGTCCTAAGAACTCAGCTTGTGACTCGGGGACACAGATAAAGCTCCCAAACTCTGAGGTCTACCAGAACCCTCAGTGATTTTAAATACTCACTCCAATGAAAATGGTCTTTTTGTGTTTTTAACGTGTTCTTGTAGCATTTTCCTCATAGAGGACTTATACGTAGTAATTTATGAAAACAATGATTATGATTCAAATCCCGTTTGATCAGAAAACTGGATGCTAGAAAAAGCTCAGATTAATGACCCAGTTACTGAAATGGGCGTCTGAGCTGGCCTCTGGCTCAATGTTACTTGACATTATTTTTCCACAGCTAATGTTAGCTTGAGGCTATAAGCTAACATGCTCGCACAGATCTCTCAGCTCAGCGATAGGGGGGGTAGCTGCTGCAGGCCAACAGTCCCGCCCACATTACAAAATGTGCCTGAGAGGAGCCATACCATGCTTTTCCTGAGCCTTTCAGAGTAAACTATATCCATATATGATCACATATTACCTTTGGAACACTAAAAACTAAATATTTATGAAATACAAGTCATTCTTTTGGACCGTTTTAATACAAGGAAGTGAAACGACTCCGTTTCTGAGGCTTCGCCTTTCGTTCCCTGTCAGTCCCGCCAATTTCATGACGTCGTCCTGGAGCCTCCCCAAGCCTCCTTAGTGTGACCAAACTTTGTAAACAAAACCACATGACTAGAGATCTCCTCAGTCATTGGCCAGCAGCTATGGGGCGGATCAGAATCTCCTGGAATAACACTAAACAGTTGAAGAGTTGTGGGAGCTGAAAATACGTCCTCATTGGAGCTGAAGCTCAGGTGTTAAAGGATTAAACACTCCAAAATCTGCACCAAACGCCCAGACTTTAGATCTTAAAACTATACATTCATCTTACTGAGGAGCTCCAACGTTACCTTCCACAGTGAACCACCACCGCCACCAGATCGTACATGCGATCCAAGTTGACCGCATCTCCAGACGTGTTGAAGAGGCGGAGCTCCAGAGGAAACACCACCCGGTAGGAGAGCTTGGTGTAGCGGTGCAGCTGCTCCATGTACTTGAACCTCTTGAGGTGCAGGGCCAGGATCATAGGAAGCTTCTTCACCCGCATCCTGTCCAGAAGGACATGGATTGTACACAATGAAACACAACTAGGGGTGTAACCATGAATCCATTTCTGTTCCTACAATCCAACCAGATCCATCTGTCTGAGGCAGAATCGAACGATACCAAAAAAATCATTTCAAAAATGACAGAATCAGTAAAATACCATTTCGACAAAGACATGGTAATTTTTTTTTTTTTACTATAAGGTTAAAAAGTGCATCAAGTCACGATTATTTAAATGGTTGACTAATCAGATCATGCACTAACTAGATGTAAAGCACACATCTTAACCATCATTAGCTTTAAACAAACTAAAAACTAGATATATAGCATTACCGGTGATGATGCTAGTGTGAATGCTGTAAGCTGAATTTGGCCGTTGAAGATGCTGAAATTGTTAGCTAAAAACGGTGACACTGATAGCCAGCTACAACATTAGTTAAATGCCAAATTAGCCTAAAATTTTTTTTAACAGCCTAAATTAGCCAAAACAGCTAGTGAGTAGCTGAAATATTAGCTAAACTCCAAATTAGCCTAAAAAACCAGAAAACCAAAATAGTCCAAAAAGCTAGCAGAATGTCATAATTTCAACTTTACCACACTTCGATTACATATAAAATAAAGTAACGACTAATCAACTGTTAAATTAGTTGTCGACTAGTTTAATCGTCGATTAGTCGTTGATTTGTCGACTAATCGTGGCAGCATGTGATGCAGCAAATATTGAAGTTTTGGGTAAAGATCTATTATAGATCAGGGAATCGTTCAAAATGAACATAAAAATAGAAACATAATATTTGAGACTCTACAGAAATCTACATGTTGTTTGGTTCTTGCAGGAATCAGAGTACCGGTAGTTGTTTTTTGCGTCGTTGTGGTCGAGCACGGTGTGGTGTCACAGTCGAACGGTTCCGTCCGTTTCACTCACCGCTTCTGTGCTTCTTGCTTGCTGCAGCAGGTTTCACAGTAGTATTTGTATTCGCTGCACAAAGTCTCTGTGTTACTGAAGTCCCTGCAGGAAGAGGCTCGCGTCACATCAGAGGGAACATTTCCGCTGAGATGGAACGTAAAGAGTTCTACCTGAGGCAGTGGGTTATAGACGTGTTCTGCTCCACATCCACGGAAAGATCCAGAAAATCTTCATCTTTGCTGCTCACCTGTGACACAGAGCAGGAGAGACACAGTCAGACTCGCAGACATGCACGGAGGATGAGATCGAGCAGCTTCACACCGTTTCACAGTTGAGGCAGCGCGTCTCATTGGTCAGGGTGCCCTGGAAGATGTCGTGGACCCACGTGGGCTCGATCTTGTTCTCCATCTCTGGCTCAGACGTGACGGGGGTGCCGTTGTTCTTCAGACGGCCGTTCTGCTTCTCCTGCTTCTTCTCCTCCTGCAGGATGTCGGCCACCGTGTTCAGCAGGTAGTTGAGGAACTCGTGGGCATCCTGCTGCATGTAGTTGTCAAACAGATCTGGACGGAGACAAAAGACAGGAAGATGTTTTAGACCTTTAAGAAACATCTAGAAGAGAAAAACGACATTCTGATGTCAACATGGAGCAGACATGTTTACCACCAGCAGCTCAAGGGTTAAGAAACAAGGGGAACCCTGACTAAATAAAAAAAATAAATCTGCTCAGAAATATGGAAAGATTTTTGTGCCACCATATGGCATGCAAAAGTTACAGATTTGAGATCAAAATGTTCTAAATTGCAAACAAATGTAAAGTATTGAGAAAAAATGTCATAACTTGCAAATGAAAATACATAATTTTTGCTTTCAAAACATATTTTGCGCGATTGCCCCACAAACGTTTTTAGATGCGTAGTGCCTCATCTCACTTTCACCCTTTGATTTTGCAATCACATGTTTCATTTTAGGCACTTCGCATCTAAAAACCTTTGTGCAGCAATTGCAAAAACATTTTTTGAAAGCAAAAATAAAAAAGTTTTGAAACGCAAGAATATTTTTAAAAGCAAAAAAAAAGATTCTGAAAGCAAATATTGAATATTTTTATTTCCAAATTATGAATTTTTTTCTTAACACTTCACATTTTATTTGCAATTTAGAACATTTGATCTGGTTATTATGGTGGCACAAAATCACTTGATGGCTGTGTGGTGGGAGCTTCATGGTAGGGAATATTTTGGCTGCACATGTGACTCAACTTTTCAATGGTGCACCTAAAAAACATGGTCGCACAGGTGCACCTATGTGTGAAAAAAAGACAGTACAAGAGACTCAGTTTTAATGTTGAGTTTAAGTTCTGGTTGAAATTTGAAATATTTTATTTCAAACAATCAAAAACAAGTAGAATGCAATACAATCAACAGAGGTTTATATCCGTACAAAGATATGTCAGATATAGGATAACGGGGCATCAATTATAGATTGCTTGAAAGGGAGTGGAAGAACTTATACAATCTCATAGTGTGTTTCTCAGTGTGTTTCCAAAAGTCCACCAAACTCCTGCAGAGCAGAGTCACACTGTCCTCCAGCTGACAGCAGAAACGTTTGGGGGGGGGCAGATGATCAGCTGACCAAAAAGACAGAGGCCGCGTTGTTGCTTCACACAAAGAGCGTCCAGAGTGAGGACGCTGGTGAACAGCGGCTGAGTGGACCAACCTTAGCGTGCAGCTTCACCTTCCCTCTGCATTCAAAGAAACCCCATTTCTGTTGTCATAAAGTTAACCAAACCCTGAATCAACTTTTTTGGCTGTTGACTTCTATCAATGGGACTTTAAAAGTGCTGTCTGTTGGTCACTGCCATTTTTTTTAACAATTTAAAATAAACTTTTTTAATTTCTGAAAATGTAGTCCAAACCCGTCAGTGTGCTTCCCCCTACAGGCTGAAGCGAGGTATTACAGTTGAATTTTGTGATTGGTCAACTGGTGGAAGTCCAAAAAGTTCCACCTCGTCAAGCTCTGAGCTGGACTATAAAAGCCATATTTGAACGCCCGACACACTCGAGAGTTGACGGTCACCACGCGACCGTTGGAGCTCACCCTGCAACGCTGAAAACGGTGGAAGTCACTCAATGATGCTGACGCAGAGACTAGCAGAGGTCGCCGAGCTCGATGAATCTACTGGGTTTTAATGGCTGAAAAGCTGCAGTGAATCACAGAATATTAACACTGGAACTCTGGTGTTAAAGGGTTAAGAAACACGATGACCACTGACTTTCTGGTCTCTCCAGGTAGAACTTTACCTGAGGGTGTTGGCTTTGTGAGCAAGATTTCGGTCATCCCTCTGCTCCCTTTATATCATGTGTCAAAGTCAAGGCCCGGGGGCCGGATTCGGCCCTCCAGATCAGTTTATTTTGTTGTTATTAATGGCCCAATGTTTATGCTTATTTCTAACTTGTATAATTTTGACAAAATATATTTTGAGGGAGAGTAAAATACTGAAAGTTATTTAAGGTTTAAGTTGATTTATTCTGGAATAATATTCCTGCTTTTGGATTATTCATAATTATGTTAAAAAGTTACGGTTTTAAAGTTTCAAAAATTGGCATTCTATAAGGTTTTTGGACTATTTTGGCATTTACTAAGATTTTTTAGGCTGTTTTGAAGTTTAGCTAATATTTCAGCTACATGTTAGCTGTTTTGACCAATTTAAGCTTTTTTTAAAAACGTTTTTTGGGCTGTTTTGGAGTTAGGCTAATATTTACATGCTAGCTGTTTTGGCTAAACTATGTTTTTTTGTTTGTTTTTTAGGCTAATTTGGCATTTAGCTAATATTTTAGCTGGCTTTCAGCTTCAGTGATTTCAGCTTTCAGCTTCAGTGATTTCAGCTTTCAATTTCAGCATCTTCAGTGTCTAAATTCAGCTAACACATTCACACTAGTATTATCACAGGTAATGCTATATATCTAGTTCATAATTATGTTAAAAAGTTATGGTTTTAAAGTTTTAAAAATGTAGTTTTAGAGTGTTCAATCAATGTTTATCCTGTTTGTTTAAACGCGACCTAAGGTGTGTTTTGGATTTTGGCCTCTTGTACAGTTGAGTTTGACATCCCTGCTTTACATCCAGCATCTAGTGACGGCTTCTATTGGGAATGTCAGCCTGGTTTCAAGATTTCCTTTGAGTAACTCAGTGTCTCACGTAACCTTGACAGTTCCACCAAAGTGGAAGTTTGTGCAGAAACCAGAAAAAACTAAATAAATAAAAATGTTGCCCTCTCACCGTTCTCCTTCCGTAGCCGGGAGATGAACTTCTTGGGTGGGATGACGCCCACTTTCTTCTTCTGCGTGGCAATGGAGTGGAAGAGGTCGGCCAGACACGTGAGCAGGTTCTCCTTCTTCTTCTGCTGAGCTTTGTAGGCCAGCACGTTCTCCCGGAAAGGCCGGCAGAAGTAGAGCGCCTGCAGCACCGAGTTACAGTAACACGTGTTTCCAAACTGAGGACAAGGACACACCGGTTACTTTAGGAAAACACGTCCTTTTCTGAGATCCAGCAGACAGAGGACAGAGGAATGAGGCTGCAGACCAGAAAAAGACTGCTCTCTTTATTATAAGGTCACAATTCCAGACAAGACGGTGACCCTTTAAGCCTTTCACACCAGAACTTTAGCTTTAGTCTTTACATTCTTTTGACTATCATAACTCTTTAGTTGCTTATGCAATTAACATAATTTCAGTGGATTCTGAAGCGAAAAAAAGCAGCCGTATGATGATATTAATACTTTACAGTAATTAAGTGATCTTTGGCTCTATGTTAATGAAATTTATTAATCGATTTGAATTGATCTAAGCTTAATAAAGCAATAATAAATCTCTAAAAATATAGAACGATTTAGCACATAAAAGTTAAAATTCACTAGCTTGATGCTAACGTTTAATGGGATTTCCCATAGGACGGCTAATGCTAACGCTCGGTCGCCCTAAACATACATTACTGACTAAATGAACATCTCTATAAACTCACAGACATGAACTCTTTTAAAGAAACATTTGTTTAAAAGTAACCCTTTGTGCTCCAAAACATCGTTTTTTTGCTCATTCTTTCTTTGTCTTCTAGAACAAGGTTAGATGGAGGTTAGTTATTTTCTCTGGGTGACGTCACAGTGATAATATATGTCTATGTGTTCCCTACAGGCCTGATGGGTAAATAGGGGGGAAATGTTTTTGATCGTAATCATGTGATCATTTAGGAACAGATATTGACTTGAAATAAACTATTCTGGTGTGTTGTGAAGTTTGACTAAGGTTTTAAGAGTTCAAGAGGGGAGAAAAAGAAAAATTAAGAAATAAACTATTTAAAGTGATTCAACGATTCAAAGATTCAAAGACTTTTATTGTAACTGTCAGGAACAGTTAAATTGTGGGGGGTCCACCAGCAGCGATGCACAGCACAATAAAAATATAGAAAAGAAATTAAAAATAAGAACAAAATAAATAAGTAGAATAAAAGTAAAAAATAACTTATTTAACAGTAATAATAATATGAAACTGTACAGAGGTAGGGCAAAAGGGGAAGTACACGACATAATTGCAGCATGGTAATAAATACTATTTAAAGTGAGATGTGCAGTTGTGCAAAATTGACAATAATTCCAGTTGTGTTCATTGGATGTTGTTCAGCATCCGTATGGACCAGGGGAAACCTACAGTGACTTTTTCTTTCGATATTAGCTTGAAGTAACACTCTGATCATCTCTTGATCTATTTAAAACGGTTACCAGTGGTATTTAGCAAATGTTGCTGTTTTTAGCAAAAGTTAAAAAAAACTTGTGTGTTTTCAAGGACATAGTTTCTTCAGAGTGGCAGGAATTCACCTCTGAGTTGTGGGCGGGCCAGTAGCTGCAGAGTAAGCCTAGCTCTATTTCCCATCATCCATTTGTTTACACTTTCTCGCATTAACTCAAAGCCCCTCACAATCTTAACTTAACATTACAGGTGCAACAAAAATAGCAGCAATATCAGAACTATCCAGCCGTACAGTTCTGACCCAGATTCCAGGTCAGACCAGGAAAACAAAGACGTTCATGGATCTATTAGTCTGCAGGTGGATGCATCTGAATGTAGTGCAGCAGGGAGTGTGGGGCCGGCCAGCTTGTTTTCTTTGGAACAAATGAGATCTATATCAAACAGCATTTCTTAGTCTGTTCCTGATTCACAACATATATTCTAGAAATACGAAATACTCAAAAATGCGTTGGAAATGAGACATCCAGCTTCAGGAACGACTCTTTGGTTACTCCCAGAGAAGACAAACATGCTCTGACTGAACAGCAGCTGTCTGCAGGTGGACATGACTCAGCGCTGTCCTGCAGCGCTCTGTTTTGAAAGGTGACACCAGTGTTGTTCCACACGGACTGTTGTGAGTGCAGCAGAGTGTTCAGCGGTACTCACATTGACCAATCCAAAGTAGTGCTCATTGATTGGGAATTGCTCCGGGCCGATGTCTTTCTCCAGAGCGGAGGCATTGGTGCCCTAAGAGAGGCAAACAGGAGACGCCATCAGGAAGGTCTCACTCACAGGCTTCTGTTTATGCAGCATCATACTGGCTTTATTCAGAGCAGCATGTGAACCCAAATGAATATGGAAATGAGGAACAGTCACGGAGCACAGCTGCAGCAGGCAGACAAAGCCCTTTGGAAAACTGTAAGATACTAAATAAGACGCTGTGGGGGCTAAACTTCAGAGCTCTCGCTGAATGAACCAATCCCATCAGAGCAGGAAACGGATGCAGAGTTAATGGATGCAGAAATGTTAGGAGTATTTATGTCCTGATTGCTGCGATGAAGCACTTATCTCCTCACTTGTCAGAGCTCAAAGCTTTTCCAGATGAAGCGCAGCTTTGTTGAGCAAACACAAGAGAGGGTTTGGTTAGTCTGAAGGTTTGACGGCTGCCGGTTCAGTCTGTCAAACCTGAATAGCTCTTTGTGGAATTCCAGTTTGAAATGCTGCAGGACATTTGAAGGTCTGTGGACTGTAGCTGTGCACCAAGTCGTGGCAAAACCACAATGCAATTGTAGACTAGAAAAGTTACATTACCTGTGATAATGCTAGTGTGAATGCTTTTTGCTAAATGTGGTCGCTGAAGATGCTGAAGCAATGAACTGTAATTGCTCTATAATGTCCTGAACGTGCTGAATGTTTTGATGCCAAACTTGTATAATTTGCAAAAAGAATTTGAAAAATGTCACAAAAATCACAAAAATTGTGTAAAATTGATAAAAACTATAAGTAAAAGCATGAATGTCCAGAACATGGAGAATGTCTTGATTGCAGAAATAACAAACATTTGCAAGAAGTGCATAAATTTTAAATAATTCCCTTTCATTTTTGATGGGGTTGAAAAATCGCATAAATTACGTAAAATCTTAAAAAACGTTAAATGCCCCAAAGTACAAACAGGAATGTCCTTAACAAACTGAACGATTTGATACCAAGATTGCATAATTTGCAGAAAGTGCAAAAATATTTGAAGTATTGCGTAAAAAAAAGAATTGAAAAATTTGGGGTAAATTTAAAACAAACGTTTAAATTTATAAATACAAAAAGCAATATCATGAATATCCTCAAAGCGCTGAACTTTTTGATACCAATATTGCATATGTTTTAAAATGCACAAAGAATTGGAAGAATTTCGGGAAAAAGATCACAAAAATTAAAAAAAATTACATGCGAAAAAGTATTGTCTTGAACACCCTGAATATTTTGATACCAAATTTACATAATTTGCAGAAAGTGCACAGATATTAGAAGAATTACTTGGGGAAAAAAGCAAATGTTAAGTAAAAAATTCTAAAACTGCAAAAAATGCAGATAGTCCAAGCATAAATCTTAAAGATGTACAAAAGCACAAGCAGTAATGTCCTGAACGTGCAAAATGTTTTGATACCAAGACTGCAGAAATTGTTGAAAGTGTGATTGAGTTTTTACTAATCAAAAAATGTACAGAAGAATAAGGAATAATAATGATAATAACAATAAAGAGAAACAAGATTGTGTGGACGCTTACAAAGAAGTCACA
>NC_050515.1:31094390-31101096 GCF_002922805.2 Oryzias melastigma | reverse complement strand
ATCGTCCCAAACACACCGAGTTAGCATGAGCTACACAAATGTTTACACACAGATCTACTCACAGGACTACATGATGGAACCCATTTACATGTGAATGGGACAATATCATGACTGGTTTCTAAATCTGTAGGATTTGACACCTCCAGTTTAAACAATTCTTGCATGAGGCAAACCTGAGCAGGACAGGGAGGTGACCCACTGGAAATATCAAAGTGTACTACTGGCATGCTGCGAGTGACAGGTTGTAGTAGTGCTGAACGATACAGAAAACATTTATATCACGAAATAAAATATCTTATATCACCATAACGAAATACATCACGATATACAACAATAAAGTATGTTTTCAGCTATTCTCTGAAAAAATGTTATAGCTTACTTTTCTGACTATTTTAAGTAACAGATAACTGAATAGTTACAATTAAGAAACAAACATCTTAGTGCAGCAAAATAGATCAAATTAGAACGTATGTGCCTGATATACAGCAGCCTTCACATTTGTTCCAAAAATCAAAAGTATGTTAACTGAATTTGTGAAGAAAAAAAAAACTTTTTACAAAAATATTTTTGAAGTGCACTACAGTTTCATGTTTCTAATTAGAAAAAACACATTTTTGCACAAAATTTTGCTAGAATTATGTTAATTGTGTCAACTGTAGAAGAGTTATCATAACCAAAACAATATTAACACTGATGCTAAAGCTCTGATGTTAAAACTATTTTTTTTTCTCAGAACTTAAGTCAGTGAGCGGAAATCCAGTCTCATTTTTTGACATATAAAGAAGCTCTCACTAGTTTTACTTTGAAAAAGCTTCACCGACATTTTATTTCGAAGCTTTGTTTACTTCTGGTGAAAGTCGCGCAGGACATTCGGCTTTAAAATCCAACATGATTCTGTATTTTAGAGCAATAAATATTTTATAACACTGTACTATGTTTATAAAGATCACAAATCAGAGATCCTGGACGTTGCAAATTTTCGGACTCAAATTTTAGGTAGCAGATCGCGAGAATTCGAGTGTTTGGATATTTGTTCCAGTCCTGTTCCACAGCTTGCTTTATCTCTTATTTTTGTAATCTCATATGTTGATTTTTGTGGACTTTCCTTGAGTGATAGAAGGCTTGTTGTGTTAGCATCGGCGCGGGAATAGCCACCTAGCTTGTGTACATACTGCAGTCTTCTGCTCATCGTCGGACGTCTTGAATCCAAAATGTAACCAAATCCCAGACGTCCTCCTCTTTCGCTGAAAGTGCTTCTTCTTGGGCTGACTGCATCGCTGCATCTTGTCTGTATGTCGTAAAACCCGCGTGCGTGTGAATTGAAGAATGTAAAGCAGTTTTACGGAGCAAAACCACAAAATGGAGTTTCTTTATGAAGAATCTCTTTTTAATTTTTCTTTATTTTCACCTTTATACATGTTTTGTGTACACACTGACGAGGCGACGTCTGCACAATTGTCTCGGCCTATTTAAATATATATTTGGTGTAATAATTGATCAAATTAGCTTAGACACGATATAGTCGATAGAGGAGAAATGCCATGATAGAGACTTTTCTATCGACCACACGATATATATCATCATATCACCCAACACTAGGTTGTAGTGCACACCAATACAACATGTAAGGGGAAGTAAGGGTGAAGTAGGTGACACACAGGAGTGTCGTACGGATTTTTCATTTTCAAAACGTGCAGACTGGGCAAGGAGCCCAAGACTGTCAGTCACGTGACAGGTGCTTGCTCCTCGTGTTCAGCCTGACTGATAGAAATTAGACAGAGTGCAGATTGTATATACATCCTACGGTAGGGGTGATAAACTCACTCATTCAGGGGTCAACTTTTTTTGTCTGTTGACCTCTATAAATGGGGCTTTAAAAGTTCTGTATGTTGGTCACTGCCACATTTTTGACAAATTAAAATAAACTTGTTTAATTCTTGAAAACATAGTCAAAAACCTTCTGTGTGCTGCCCCCCACAGGTTGAATTGAGGTATTACAGTTGAATTTTGTGAGTGGTCAAATCATGTAAGTCCCATGTCATGATCTGCAGCTCCAGTAATGGTAACAGTCCTGTCCCCAAGCCCCGCCCCTCTGATTGGATTTTCACATTTCAGCTGTGGGCGGAGTCAACCTCCAACTTCCCTGTTTGGTTGCCCTTTAAATAACTTTCAATATTTTGCTAAAATATACATTCTGTCAAAACTTGGATATTACCCAATAACATTGGGCCGTTAATAATAATAATATAAAATGATCTGGAAGGCCAGATGTCGGGCCTTGACTTTGACGCGTGTACTACAGGCACTTATGTATCACCTGCACACCCTCTGTGTGTCAGTAAGCTATGCTCATACTTTAATAATAAAATTAGCTCGTTCAGCTAACAAAATATTCAGCTCTTTTTATGCTGTTACTAAAGATTTCTAGGCTATTTTGTGGTTTAGCTAATATTTTAGCCACATACCAGCTGTTTTGGCTAATTCAGGCTTTTTTTTCGGTTTTTAGGCTAATTTGGAGTTTAGCTAATATTTTAGCTTTATGCTAACTGTTTTAGCTAAATTACTAATGTTAATAGTTTTTTAGGCTAATTTGGTATTTGGCTTTATTTCAGCTACATGCTAGCTGTTTTGGCTAATTTTGAAATTTTTTTCAGTTCTTTGGGCTAATTTAGCATTTCACTGATATTTTAACGAGGTATCAGCTTCAGTGTTTTCAGCTATCAGCACTAGTATCTTCAGTTGCCAAATTTTGCTAACAGCATTCACACTAGCATTATTGCAGGTAATGCTATATATCTAGTTTTTGAAATGTTTTAGTATGATTTGGTCTGATGAAGATTACACAAATGAATTATTTAAAATTGTTATGTTTGGCTTTCTGGAAAACTGTAAATGTTTACGTTTAGGCTGTGATTGTTGCACTTTTTCTGTAAGCCTACAAACCGACCCGACCCCTCATCAGAGAAGAAAACAGTTATGTGGCCCTCACAAGAGAAAGTTTGGGGGACCCCTTCTCTAGGGACCCGGACAAACCATAAACCTGGAGTGCTGTAATATTCGACCGTTAACACAATAATTCTGATTCTGAAGGAGCAGCCACTTTCCTCCTTCAGAATCTGCTGGTATTATCATGGGAACGGTTGTAAAGTTACACTACGTTAAATATTTTGTGTTCAAGCATCACTGATGACGCCTCAGGTGTTAAAGGGTTAAGTGACCTTTGTGAATACTTGTGCAAAAAAATGTCTTAAATGCTTCTTTTTAATGTGGATTTGAAAAACCTAAAGATAGTGACTGTATGCGGTCATGACTGTGAATCTGAACGGAACTTTTGGACAGAAACCAGCCTCTTATGATTTCAGAACCTGACACTGGGGGTCTATGGAGGGTAAAGTCATGCACGAACAATTCAATGAGCTGCAGAGTTGCAGGGTTTTGACTTTGGTCTAAATAAAGCAAATGCCATTCTGTTCTTTCCCACTCTGCCCTGTGCCTGAACACAACACGAGCACAGATTAGTGAGGAGTAGGATGTCCCGGCTCTCTGCAGCAGCATCGCATTATGCAATCACCAACGAGCTGTCAGCTGGGCCTGAGCTGTCAATCAATCCCCAGTGACAGATCAACAAAGCGCCGTGTTGAGGGTCAGAGCTGACATCCCCGCTGAAGGTGACTCAACATCACCAGGATGCAGACACAGAGCAACTCACCATATTACAGATGGAGGCGATGTTTCTGACAGTCATTTAGTTCACAGTGTCCTCCTCACCGCCATCTTCATAAAATAAACACAGCGAGGCGGGCAGATGAAGTTGATTCGCGGCCGCGGTCGGAGGCCGGACTGCAACCCCGGAGAAGCGCCAAGCAGCCGGGCCAGCGCGGTGCCGACGGTCCCGCCTGCTTTCAGTCTCGACGCGGCTTCATCCTTGGTAATGTGTCGGACACCGCGCCGCTGGAAACCGACAGAAAACCGGGGAAAGACGGACACACAAAGTTCCAGACGGCGGGTTGCTAGCAGCGACCAGGAAACAACCCTGATGCCCGAAGTCCCGCCCAGCGGAGTAAACCCAGCTCTGATTGGTCGACAAATGGGTTTGGTTGATTGACAGGAACAAACAGCCACACATAGAGGTGGAACTCCGAGTTTACCAGAAAGCGAACCAATAAAAAACAAACACATATGGCAAGGCATTCTGGGACATGTAGTTAAGTTTTTAAGAAAAAGTTCGCGTTTTTTCAAACCAAATAAAGCACATTTTGATCATTTTATTTCCGCAAAAACTGTTAAAAACAGACATTTGTATGCAAGTGAATAATTTAAGTGGTTTTGGAAATCATTTTTGTTGCATAACAGAACTTTAACAGTCTCCAACACTTTAACAACCTTAAATTAACTAGGCTACTTTTGATTTTTCCCCGCGTATTTTTTCTACATTTATCTTTTGCAAGATTTACCTTTCTTCAAATAGACCCTTTTTTTCACTGTGACGTCAGACAAAATGGCGACAGGGCCGAAAATGTAAATAGTGACTTCTTGTTTACAGGTTTAAGCTGACAGCTGAACGCTGTTTAACACAATTTTACGTAAATAATAAAAGATAGCCTTATCGATTTCAACAGAAAAATGTACAATATTTATTTTATGAATTTCCTGCTGAACTGTATTTTCATTTCCTGTCTTAGATTGTTCACAAATCTAAATACAAATTTGCATAATCCTTCAATATTTGAGGTTCTATTGTAAAATATCAACCTTTCATTTGAGCAGATATTATTCTAATGGGTTCTATTTTGCTTGATGTTATTCACACGTGTTTTAAATGCGATCAGCACAAAAACTGATAGAAATTCATGTTGTTATAGGAGCAGCTAAGATCCAGATTGCTGCATGTTGGCCGTGCGTGTTTTAACTGAACCCAAGGATAAATGTAGTTGTTGCAATAAGAGGTATTTGTTGTTTTTCATGGTGTTTTAAGGGGTAATTGTAAAAATAGGAATGTTTACCAAGTGACACAACGAATATTTTATGTACTGCTATAAGCCAGGTATTTTCAGTGTTCAAAATAAGAGCAGCCAAGACAAAACTTGAATTCTGGCTGTACACATTTATAAAATTACTGCAAATAATCATTTCCTAATGTATAATTTTGACGGTTTCAAATGATTTTGATCCTTGTTTACTTTATTATCCTGCAGGGATCATTATGAGCATCAAAGAGGAGCTACGTCAGAACATAACACAACAGTTTTTAGTTTTTCTTTACTGTCAGACACGTTGAAATTGTCTGACTTTATCTCTGTTTTTAGTGATTTTGTGAACACAGAAATGTAATCAACTTTAACTGGACAAAAAGATCTTCTGCAGATCTACGTCTCATCCATAGACTGTATCCCCGTCGTGGAAAGCTAGCGTTAGCATTAGCATCAATTAGAAGAAGAAAATATGAATGACCTTCATAATCATTATTTACATAAAATTGCTTTAAACAGCGTTCAGCTGTCAGCTTTGCCGTTCTAAACCTAGACAGAATATAGAACCGGAAGTCACTCTGCACACTCACCCTTTTGTGAGACGTCACGTGAAAAAGGTCTAAGAAAGAAAGAAAGAAAAAAGGAGATTATGTAGTTTCAACCATTTGTGTGGGGAAGCTGTACAACATGAAGTGGAAGGGGTTGGTTGGTTGGTTGGATGGATGGATGGGTGGATGGATGGATGGCAACTGTCAAATTTTTATCCAACATCATACAGTACGACCCAAGCAGGTCTCACGTAAAGATTACTAAAGAGTTCTGAAGCATCAGCTCCTCTATAAATACACTACAGAGGAGCTGCACATCCCCGAATCCCTGGTTTCACTGTTTAGCCTCTTTTTCCTCAGCATTGGTCGTAAATTGGGGTTCCAGCTTAAAAAAACACAAAAAACAGGATTTTAGAAATTTAGAAAAAATGTGTAGAAATCACAATTTAGTTTTCTCCGTTGGTCCAGACTTAGAACTGGTTTGACCTGAGGAACCGGACAGTTGTAGTCCATTTCCAGAATGCGTCTGAATGTAGATGATTATTTGGTGAAACTCAATTTCAAACATTCATGTCCTGAAAAAATTGGGCAAATTTCTCCACAGTTTTCTAACTTTCTGAAATCCTGTTTTTGTGGTTTTATGAGCTGGAACCAAAATAGGCCTGATTTTTTTTACAGGCAAACTCAGCATATTGTCTAGGGCAGCCAAGCCACTAGGGGGCCCCAGAGCTGCATATTCAGCTTCTTGTTTTTACCTGTAGCTATTTCCTGTGTTTATTAAACCTCTTATAAGATTAAAAATAAATGTTGGCCAAAAATAAAATTAGCCGTGGCTGATGTTTTTTTTTAACTGCATAGTCATACAGTTGGTAGTGATGGACACTTTGATTCTTTCTCGGGTGCCAACTCTTTCCTTTCCATTCTCAAGAAATAATCGACTCTTTCAACTCCCGACTCTTTACAAAGGATTTTTTGCAGACTTTTATTTTACCACAACTTTACTAAAAATAATGGTTTGTATGTTAAAAAATGCTTTAATGTGTACTGTATTCATGAGAAGACTTAGAATTTTGCATTTATTTCATTACAAACTATTCTTTTGTTTAATATTTTATTTAAATTTTGGTATATTTTGTTAAGATAACTTTTAATTATTTAAGCTTTTCATTTATTGATTTGAAGAATTAA
>NC_050515.1:31087616-31094341 GCF_002922805.2 Oryzias melastigma | reverse complement strand
TGTTGCACGTCACCCACCCCAAAACGATGACATCACGGCGAGCGTTTTCGTAAAAAAAATGAATGGGCCAAAAATCGTTTATGGGGCCAAAAAAAAAAATATTTCGAAATACGCAAACAAAAGCCCATGGCACGTGTCGGGGATAAGCCCAGGAACATTTGAAATTATTATGGGATGGCCACATGACCTACGGCCTGGCGGCCATCTTGTGGCAAAGTCAGAGAAAGGGCGATTTTCACGATTTTTAACAATATGGGAAAACAGCACTTTTGTTTGTCCGATTTTCACGAACCTTGAGAATCATGTCCTCAGCACAAGTCTACAATGACCCTAGAAGTTTCATTGACCTTTGACCTTGGGAAGATGACGCCATCTTGAAATTTTGAAAAAAAGCACTTTTACTGCAAGCTACAAAAAAATACCTCCTGGGGGGTTTTATTGATTGATATGTCACATCATCGGCCATAAATGGGAATCTACTGTGAGAAAAATGTTGCAATTAGAAGTTGTAGAATTTGAATGGCGTGCGCGTGGCGAGGTCGTAACCACCACGGTCTTAGCTGGCTCGCACATATTTTGGCCGATTTGCGTAAAAAGGATATTCGCAAGTCCGGGGGCCCAAGCTGAGCGAAATGATATAACTTTCGAAGCCGCAATGCGTAAAATGCGGCCCTGGTACGCAAAAATCCGTTGCGAAAAAAACTGCTGATTCAGCAAAAACAAAAATTTAGTTCGCAATTCGCGAACGAAACCAACATAGCTTTACTGGATATATCCATGGCTAAATTTTACATTATTATGGGATGGCTCCATGACCTACGACTTGGCGGCCATTTTGTTTCGAAATCTGACATTTTGCGAATTTTACAAAGATGAAACGTACCTTTTGTTAGTCCAATTTTTACTAAATTTGACCCACATGCCGCTGGCGTTAGTCTTCAACAACCCTTAAAGTTTCTTTGACCTTTGACCTTGGGAAGGGCCGCCATCTTGATTTTTCCAAAAAAAACTGTTAGCACCAGCTTCAAACAAATATAACTTTTAGAGATATTTGTCAAACGTTTCCAATGAACCAGTTTGAAGACTTACTGTCCAGCAGTAACCCTAGAGGGCAAAAATAAAAACAAGAATACAAATTGAGGATCTTTGTTTTCCTGTAAATGAATCTTGTTGATCTGTTTTTATTGTGGTGTTTTTGTTAATTTAAAGTTGGGACAAAAACATACTTTTATGCAATGCTCCTTGAACCTCAAGACAAAGAAAGAAAGAGGATGAGTGTGTGTGCATTAGTTATTTAGTTAGTTTCTTTGTTAGTTTTGTCAAAAACATTGATTTAAATTCTGGCAGGGAAAACTATTTTGGCAAAGCTGTAGCGGAGAAAATCCAAAAGGTATTCAGAGAGATTTTTTTCAGATTCTATCCTGACTTGTTGTAATCTTTAGCAATGACAGAACATTGATCTGTCAGAAGTTATTACCCCCTATTAAAGTTTTGTCAAAGCTTTATTTAAGAATTTACTATGGTTAGTGACTATTCTATGACCTATTCTATTGAAAACACTATGACTGTTACTGTTAATAATGTATGTTGTTATTAATAGGTGTTCATGATAAGTTTGGGACTATGGGAATTAATCATTATTTTGAATGTACATGTGTTGTTTTAATTACAATCCATATTTTATTGGATTTTCTTATTTAAAATGAACATTTTCATAAATACTAAGTTTATTTTATTTATTATGATTGAGATTTTTTCCCTTGGAACCTACTAGTGTTTTTTAATAGCAGTTTTACTTGAGTGATTCAAGTTATGAGTTTTGCTCATGAAGTGGCTATCTTAGTAGAGCAAAGGGGTTAGGAATCACTTCATTACAGTTTACATAATGGAGGGTCTGAACAGCATCTCGCCTAGGACCCCCACAAAGCTCAAAAATAAACAAATAAATGTTTGAAATTAAATTAAACAGTGGAAGCTGAATATGAAAATTATTTTTTTAGAATGGAATGAAAGCACTTGTCCATGATTTTCTGTACATGCCTATCAGCTGTCAATCAGCTGATTCCACAGTGTCAGCTTCCTGTGTGAATGCAGCTGTAATGGACTTTATCTTTCAGGTGGGATGTGAAGCCCTTTGACCAACAGCAGCTTGCTTCTCTGTTATGAAACAGCATTCTGCCTCATGCACTCTCACATCTATGGTCTCAGCTTGGCTTGTTCTTTTCACATCAGCAGAGGAGCGTGCAAAGAAATCCTTTCCCTTTCCACTTTGGTGCAAATACGACCTGATAGAAAAGTGAGAGGCTCTTTTAGTTTCTTGCTTTCTACATCCAAATATTTTTCCTGCTGAGATTATAATCACACATTTACAGATTACAGCTGCTCAACACTTGAATGAAAGTGGACATCATGCTTCCTTCTGAATGACCATCAGTTTTTTGTGCACACTTTTAACCTTCAATTGTCAAATCCTCTGAACTCTAAGCACCTAATGAGCGGAGCAGCAGGAAGAGGGAAGGTTGATAAGGTAAGTGTTGTCTCTGCTGAGCCCTGCAGGAGCTCTGCAGCCTCCAGACGCTCCCATTCAGCACTCACATTGTTAACCAACATTCCTTTGGCAATTATTCTATTTGGATTTAAATGGAAAAAAGAAAGGAAAAGAACAAACAACTAGAAAAGTTGCATTACCTGCAATAATGCAAGTGTGAATGCTTTTTGTTGAAAGTAGTCGCTGAAGATGATGAAGCTTTAAGCTGAAAATGGTGACACAATTTACTTTAAGTGCTGTAGGGATTTGCTGAAAATTCAAAAGCTATTCGTGAAATGTTAAATTTGCTGAAAGACTGGAAATTTCGTTAAAGAGCGCTGAAACTTACCTGAATTTCTGAAAATGCTGTAGTAAAATTGCTGAAAAATCCCGAATACATGGCAATTTTGAAAAAAATATTTAGTGTGTTGCTTAATTAGTAATTAAACTCCAAATTAGCCAAAAAAGCTAGCTCATTGCTTAAATACTACCTAAACTCCAAAATATGCAAAAATTCCTCAGTAAACTCAATTAGTCAAAAACGATAGCATGTTGCTAAAATAGAAGCTAAACTCTAAACTATCTTAAAAAAGCCCAGTAGAAAATAAATTAGCCAAGAACGTTAGCATGTCAATGAACAATTAGCTCAACTCCAAATTAGCATAAAAAACCTGCAGTAGATTACAAAAAAGCCAGCACATTACTTAAATACTAGCCAAACTCCAAGACAGCCAAACATTTCTTTGTAAACTAAATTAGTCGATAAAGTTAGCCTGTTGTTAATATAGAAGCTAAACTCCAAATTAGCCTAAAAATCTCCAGTAGAAAACAAATTTGCCAAAAATGTTAGCCTGTCATTAGAACGGATCAAAATGTTTTTTTTTTTTTTTTGGAGTGTTCTTTATAGTGAGGAATGAACAGTATAATGTACTTAAAACCTCAAAAAGTAGAATTTTTATGGTATGGCCCCTTTAAAGGCTTATTGCTAATCTACTTAAAATGCAAAATGTTGCTCAATATTTCAAAAACTATAAAGTTTATAAATACCAAAAATACTAGCAGTAATGTTCTGAATGAGCTGAACGTTTTGATACCAAGGTTGCGGAAATCGCTCAAAGTGTGATCGAGTTTTTACGTGCTGAAAAACGAAAGTAGCAGGAGATTCACTATAGTGTGAATGCTTTGAAGCATTTACAAATTTGTGATGATCAAACTTCAAAACCCGAATGGAAGAAAAGTGAGAGAAAAGAATTCACCCAAAAACGAAGGACAGAATAACAAGGCTTGTGTAGGAAAAGAGTGAACGTGGTTAGGAAGAAAGTCTCTAATGGATGTGCTGTCATGTTTATTTATGAATTCTTTAATGAGAGGAGGAGGGCCCTTGAAGCTAAACGTTCCCAGACTGACTTTCTATTTCCGTGGCTGCAGTAAAAATAGCTGTGAGAGGCCTGGTGGATGCTGATGGCACTTTCAGGCCCACGCAGTGATGCTCCTCCTGGTCTCAGTGGTACTTATGAGTAAACACGCAAGTTTATCTGGAATAATAAACCTGTAAATAGGGGAGGAGCTGCTTTTGTCTTCATTTGCTCGTTCCATGTTTGATCAGATCAGACAAAGAGCTCCAGATAGAGAAGAGATCAAGTTTATTTTTTACTTTTGTTCAGGTTTTGATAAGTCGACCAGATCTTTGCCTCCACCTCTACAGGTTCAGAAACTGAACCTTCTGTGTGCCTCATTTAGAATGACGTTTTTCCAGGCGGATGAAAAACAAATGTTTACAGCAAAGGAGAATGGTTGTTAATGATGACTTGCTTCCCAATCTAAAACACATAGGAAATGAATGATGCATCATTTCCGTGCAGCTGAGAGAACGATCTTCCAGATCTGCTGTGATTCAACAGCCGCATCACTTCATATGTCAGCTTCCCCAAAGAAGCTTTTAAATGTCAGAGCTGTCACATCTTCCTCTAAGTGGGCTTGTTATAAACTCCAGATGACTCCCAGGTTACACCTTAACCAACATTTGACACGTTTGTCTTCAGCCGCTTATCCGTCACTATGACAACATTTCTCACTCTGAACATTCAACGAGTGCTTTAAGGATCACAGCATCCAAACATGAAACTCCTGAGTGGAGCTCTCAAATCTGACCATGCTAATGATGTCCTCCACCTGATGACATCTGCTCTCTTTTCCCTGAATATTTGATCGGAGTCATTCCTATCCCAGGAGGAAGAGAGCTTGTGACTGACAAACATGAACGTCAGTCACAAAGCTGTTTTCAGTCAGATCTGCACGTGTGCAGGAAACACAAACTCTGCATTTATAAAGACTCGCCTGTATTTGTGCGAACTGTGACACACTAATGTGATGCCATAGAAGTAAAGCCTTAGTCACATGGGGTAGACCCGTATGAGGGATCCATGGCTGCCTCCTGAAGGACTGCAGGTGTGTCTTTCCTTGACACTCGTATGGACACCTCAAGGGAAAAACAGAATGTACCATTGTCATGCATGTGGTATTTGTAAGAAAAATATGAGTTACATATGTGTGAATGTCATATGGTGTCTCTATACTACACTCTAACCCAGAGGTCGGCATTCTTTAACAGTAAAAGAGCCATTTGGGTTCGTTTTCTACTGATCTAAACCTAGAAGGAGCCGCATAGTCTTAATTTAACCTTCAGGAAATTTGGATGTGCATTCATGACCTTCTTTTTTTTAATAATAAATATGAATTATGCCTATTTTTTGGCCCAAACAAAAGCAAAATATAAAAATAAATTAACATCTCTCAAAATGTGATTTCCTCATCTCAGTGCAGCTCTGGACAGCAAGTAACTAATGTTGTGTAGCATCAGATAATATGTGCTTTTAACTCATAAAAGATCAAACTTTTTACCAAAGTTTTTGGAAAAAAAAACTCTTATAAATACATTTATAAATACCAATTAAGTAACCATTACCTTTAAAAAATGATTTATTTTTATTTTATTTATTTTTAATTTCTTTTCCCCTCTCTGTCCTCAGCAGTCTTACTCTGCTGGGTTTTGTTATTTTAGTTTGGATCTTGGTAGTCTTAGTTTACAGGCTTTGTTTATTTGTTTTCTTTAGGTAGTTTTGGTTAGACAGTCATTATCAGGAGCTGCTGACTCTGATGGTCGACATGTCTGGGTCAGCAGTCTCCATGATTACTTTATGTTTGGTTAAGGAGCCACCATGGAGAGATAAAACATAACACGTAAGTGCCGGTAGGACACCTGTGGGACATCCACACAAACTACTCTCTGTCTAATTTCTATCAGTAAAGTTGCACCACAATGGGTAGACACTTATCACCTGAACAGCACTAACTGCTCCTTGTGCACTATGCAGAGTTTGGGGATGACTTTTAAAAATAAGATGAATCAGTATGATGCGGTCATCTCACCTACTTTGGTCTTACTTACCCTAATTCTACATTCACACCAGGCATGTGGCGCATATTCAAGTACACATAAAATCCACATTCTTGAACGTGCTTTTACCCCACGGTGTTCCCATTGGACTTTTCCCACTCAGAAGAGGCTTGTTTCTAGACGTCAAAGCGATGCAAAGCTCATGAATCTCGCTCCAAGCATTTTCCTTCACAGCCCTCGTCTGGTTTTTGTAAGGTTTGGTGTCATATACAATGAGCTAAAGAAGTATGTGAACACTCGTCTACCAGCTAGAATTCTGACTCTCAAAGACCTGTTGGTCTGTCTTTAGACACTCCACCTCCAGTCATTATCCTAAATTAGAAGCACCTGTTTGAGGTGGTTAACTGCACAAAGGCACCGGTCCACCCATACAATTAGTAAAACTCCAACTACTAACAAGACCAAAGAGCTGTCTAAAGACACCAGAGACAAATGTTTTCGACCTCCACGAGCCTAGAAAGGCCTACAGGGTATTTACCAAGCAGCTTGGTGAATAAAAAAAAAACACTGTTGGAGGAGCTAAACATGACTGTCAGTCTCCCTCAGACCGGAGCTCCATGACAGATCTCATCTGGCGGGGTTTCAATGATTCTAAGAAAGGTGAGGAATCAGTCCAGAACTACACGGGAGGAGCTGGTCAATGACCCGAACAGAGCTGGGACCGCCGTTTCCATGGTTACTGTTGGTAATACACTAAGACGTCATGGTTTGAAGGTTCCTCTGCTTAAACCAGCACATGTC
>NC_050515.1:31073550-31087528 GCF_002922805.2 Oryzias melastigma | reverse complement strand
TCTATACTTGGCCAATAAAGCTGATTCTGATTCTGATTCTGATCATGGGAGAAAGTCATGAGACCAAAATAGAACTTTTTAGTTTTAATTCCACGGTGAGTACCATCCCAAGAACAGCATCTCTACTGTGAAGCATGGGGGTGGTAGCATCATGGTATGAGGCTTTTTTTTCTGCATATGGAAAGATAAATATCCAAAACTTATTTTTCTGTTCAGAAATGTTCTAAAAATGTTTCCAGGTCGTTCTGCTGTTATGCTGATTTTGTTCTAATTAGTTCTTATTAGCAGAGTAGATTTGACAGTTTGTACCAGTTTGTATTATTAAATGTCCCTATTTTCATTTTGAGTTTGCTGAATGTCAAACATTTGAATCTAGAATTTGGCAACACGTCCCTTTTTTTAAAGTAACTCTGGTTAAATGAGCATTAGTATGAAAGCTGAGCATAACATTTTTTGACATCTGGACACACTGTGGGACTTGGACAGAAATTTTTCCCTGCAGCGCTGAAACGGTCACATGTCTGAACACCAAATGAGTTCTGATCCGAGCAGAAAACAAGAGCAAAGACAAGATGGGCTGAAACAGTGGTTGGACACATGAGCTTTGACACATTGTTGACTTTTGGTACAAAGTGTTCCCAAACAGACGCTACGTGCACAGTCCTCATGCATGTCTGCGTGCTACCGCAGGCTGTGCACAGTTTTAGCACACTGTCATACAGTCTGTTTCTGCTGCTGTTCAGTCGATGTGTAGAAAAAGATTCAGAAACATTATTGACGTAGAGCGAACAAACAAAGAGCGTTTCTCATTTTCAGTCTGACGCAGATTTCATGCCAAACAGGATGAGGTCCAGAAAGACCACTTTGTGGCTTGTCTGGTTTCTGAGTCCTTCAGTGAAATTACTTCAGGTTTAGTTACACTGAGATGCCAAGGCTTAAAGCAGCTGGTCCAGCTCAGAACCCACTCCACCACAGCCCAGAGTGAAGCCTCAGCGACATCACGTTAGAATGAGGTCATGCTAGCTTACCAACAGCCTATGGACATTGTGTTCAGTGTAATTAATCTAAAGGGCTCCATAAATCTGTCTTTTGTATATTTCATAGGGTTCTCTCGTGTTTCGGAGTGTGGACATCCACTGTCCAATCAGTGACAGACAAAATCAGTACGGCACATTTTCGAGTTTGCTCAGAACTCTTGGAAGTTCCTCTGAACCCAACACATTCTCAATCCCAAGTCGTCACATACTGACCAATGGTAGGACCCTCATCAAAACTTGATGTTTTGGGTGTACCCAACTCGTCAAATGTTGACTTTCCAAATAAATCACAGCTCCCCAACCTCCATCTATTACCAGCACGCGGACCGCGCTAATACCCACCAGGCCCTTTTTCCTAACCTTAACCTCAGGGGCTCTGGCGGACAGGCCTGACCTTAGGCCATGAACTTAATCAGACCCTCCCCCTATAAAAATGCTCCCTGGGGGGCTGGTATGGAGTGTGCACTGAACCTGCCCTCTTTGAGGGCTTGGTTCCTCTTCTGTTTTCCTAACCCATCACTGGACGTACAACGGTCCTAGAACCGGTCGTGCAGTGGTACCAGGTCATGGTTAGGGTTCAGGCAAAATGCCCAGACCCTTAATTTAATTGGGACCTGAATCAAAACTCTTTTGACCTGTTTTCATAATTTTACATAATATATTTTTTTATGGAGAGTAAAATATTGAAAGTTGTTTAAGGTTTAAGTTGATTTATTCTAGAATAATATTCCTGCCTTTTTATTATTCATAATTATGTTAAAAAGTTACAGTTTTAAAGTTTTAAAAATTGTCATTCTGCTAGCTTTTTGGACTATTTTGGCATTTACTAAGATTTTTTAGGCTATTTTGAAGTTTAGCTAATATTTCAGCAACATGGTAGCTGTTTTGACTAACCTACTTTTTTTTTTAGGCTAATTCGGCATTTAGCTAATATTTTAGCTGGCTATCAGCTTCAGCGTTTTCAGCAATTAGCTTCAGGGTTTTCAGCTATCAATTTCAGCATCTTCAGCTATCATCACTAGCATCTTCAGCTGCCAAATTCATCTTACAGCATTCACACTAGCATTATTCCAGCAATGCTATATATCTAGTTCATGGTAAAAAGTTATGGTTTTAAAGTTTTAAAAATGTAGTTTCAGAGTGTTTAATAAATGTTTATCCTGTTCTTCCCGCAACTTAAGGTGTGTTTTAGATTTTGGCCTCTTGTGTGATTAAGTTTGACACCCCTCCAGTAGAAAGAAATAAGTGATCACAAGACGCAGATTCTCAACCATAAAAATAACATTACTTAAATTTCTGCCTCATAAACTAGCAAAAACTGGGGACCCAAGGAAGAATAGTCTCACCTTCGGTTGAGACTAATGGGGATCCTTAACTCAAATAAATAAATAAATAAATAAACGTTGCTATTTTCTATTTTCAAAAAGCAATGCCTTGAGGGTTTTGATTCAGGTTCCAGTTAAATTAAGGGTCAGGGCGTTTTGTCTGAACGCGGACCAGTCCTTGGGATGCAACTGGTGCAGATACTCTAACCTGGACCGGTACCGCTACTGCTGTGTGTCCGGTACCGGGTTAGTGTACGGCGCAGTCCGCGTCCCCATTCCAGGCTGGAAGGTTTGGGAGCCCCTTTTTAATTGAAACAGCAAGTACGTCAAAAAACGACAAGTTAGGCACACCCAAAACATCAATTTTAGACCCGGAGGGTCCTTTGAACGTTCTTTAAAATGTGACAACTTGGGAATGAGGATGTGTTGTTGAACCGGGCCAAAACAAAACAGCAGGCGGCTCTCCTCGGGGAGAAAAGTGTTCAGCTAAAGGGCACTAAAGTGCATGTTTCTGCATAAATGCTGGCCAACCACTCGGAAAGTGAGACAGCAGCAACACTGCACACGTTGTCCTCCTCTCACTAAGCTGAGCAACATGTGTGCATGTGAAAACGTGCACTTCAGCATGGCAGTGCCTCATAATGATAGTAGCATGTGAACGCTCACAGAGGAATCCAGCTGGTTTTTACCAAAGTTCTTATTACTGATGCACTAAAGCTCAACTCCTTGGATTCTGGCTAAAGAAAGGAATAAACTCAGAGGAGGTTTCTTGAATGGCATTTTACCCAGAAGGCTGTTAACATGCACACATACAGCATAACGTCTTCATGACTAGCTCCACATTTCTGAGCGGCCATTCTTCTGCACCGTCTCGACCCTTCATGGTTGATGAGAACAGATCTTTGTGATGATCAACAAACACAAAAGGCTTGCAGAAAGCAAATGGATCTTGACCCACTTCCTGGTGCTGTGGAGTGCCCAGGTTCAAGTCACAAAAATGGTCCTATCAAAGGTCCTATCCTTAGCATGTTCTGAATGACACACCAGAGAAATCATCACACACAAAATTCAAAATCAGTAAAACACTCATCTCAGCTGGAGGAGTGACCATCCATGATTACATTGTTAATTTTAACGAATGAAAAAAACATACAAAACAATTTAATAACTTGTAAAATAAAGGCATAAAAAATCTCCATCTAGTTATCCTAGAAGACTTTGGGTTCACAGAGTTAAAAGACCAAAGAGAAAATTAGAGATTCTTTCAACACACTTTGAAGTCATAAACTTCTACACATCCACCCATCTTCTTATCTGGGACCGGGTTTTGGTGGCAGGAGTGTTTTGGATTTTGGCCTCCTGTGTGATTGAGTTTGACACCCCTGCTCTGAGTGATAGCATGTTTACCTGAGAGGTGTCAGGAACTTTCCTCACCTTTAAACGCAAATGTGTGTTGTCTTGACGCTGTGTTGTGGATTCAGTGCGCAGAAATCTTTTTTTCTGTCCATCCTCACGGCCGTGACGCAGCTGCTGAAAGTTACTTTGAGAGCCTCTATTCATTCTGTTGTTATTACTCAGACAAAAACCACTCTGCTCACCTTGACTTTGTTGCATCACATCAGGTAAGAATGAGGCAGTGAGGAGATGAGCTGCTGCTGCCCATCACTCCGCCTGAGAGCAGCCTCCCATCAGCCTCCCATCAGCCTCGCATCAGCCCTGATGGGGGTAAGTGTGGTTTTCACTCTCTTTTACCCCCCAGAGTGTGGAGCACTGTGAGGACAGTCTGGATTCTGGAGCTTAATGATGGGGGTTAAGCAGCACAGGATGCTGCGCTGCTCCTTTTTGCTGAGCTTCTGACGCACGCTTCCCTTCTTCGTACTTGGGGCCACTTTTCACGTAGAGAACAGTATGTTCTCTTCAAGAACACTAACCCATATACTTCATTACGGCCTGCGGCTGTTTGGCTCGCCTCTTGTCTTCTTCTCAGTTTGCAGCATCCTGATGGCCTGCCCCCCCGCTGTGCTGCGCTGTGGTTTTTAAGGCAGAGGAGGTGGGGGGGGACATTGGCAGCATGGACAGGAATCAGTGCGTGCTGAGGTTAAGAAGAAACAGAAGCTGAAACGTTATGAGCTGCATGTCAGGAGCAAATGCCTCCAGTGAGCAGCAGCTGATCGTCCTCTCGCTCTGTTGTGTCTGCACGCCGTGACCCTGAGCTTCCACATCACACATCTCCGTCTGAATCACACAGTCACGTGTAAACGCTTCATGTTGTTGTGCGACGCTGATGAGCTGGCAGGATACAGCCGAGTCGAGCACGGGTGTCTGCGTGGGCGTAAAAATAAAGAAAACGGGTCATTCCATCCAGCGAGTGTGTTGTCAGACGGTGAAGGAGGATCTGTCTGCTCTTCCTGACTCTCTCCATCATGTGCACAGGCGGAGAATGAGGCGAAAAACATAGTTACTGATGTCAAAACTGCACTTGTGCCTAAAAAATCCTTACAGTCCAGCTACAATCATCTGTTTTCAAAGTGTTCCCAGTGTTCGTTATGACATGTGGCCGTGGTGCAGCAGTGGGGCGGTCAACCTCTGATCGGAAAATTGCAGGTTCCAATTCCCATTCTGCCTGCACATGTGTTGAAGTGTCCTTGGCTAAGACACTGAACCCCACATCGCTCTGGTGGACGGCTGACACATCAGTGTAAATGTGACTGGAAAGCACTTTGGGCCTTTGAGGAAGGTAAAAACGTACAAGTAAAACAGCATTTGCTATTATTATACTGCTTTTAGACAAAACAATCATAAAATAACCTTTGTCATTTTCTAGACAGGGGTCTACACCCTTTAACAGTAAAAGAGTCGTTTGGATTTGTTTTCTAAAGATCAAAACTTAGTAGGAGCTTATTTTGATACTCCTATGCATTCCTTACAATGTATTTTTAATAATAAATATGAATTATGCTTCTTTTGTGGCACTAACAAAAACAGAAATACTAACAGAAAATAGCATTTTCTCAAAATGTGAAATGTTTTTTTACGTTTGACAGAAGCTTGTATGATTTCCTTTCAAAAGGAAATTTGTATAATATAACCCCGCCCATATTACTGAGAGCTCTCTGTTTACACGCCCTCTTGCTAGCTTGCAGTCCATCACACCTCCAAGCTATCATTAGTGGTGGAACAAAAAAGCTGAGAAATATTAGAGTGACCCAGTGGTAAAGTTTAGATCCAGATTCCAGCTCAGACGAGGAAAACAAAGACGTTCATGGATCTGTTGGTCTGTAAGTGATCAGAATGGAGCGGAGCAGGAAAACTGTTCCATGTCATTGTAGCTTCTGTGTCAAAAAGCATTTTTATTATCTGCTCCTGATACTCAACAATTTAATTAAAGAAACACATTTTTAAGCTTAACTTCCTTATATGTTCTCAATCATCAGAAAAATGCTACAAGAAGATGTTAAAAACATAAAAAAACAAAATTCCATCAGTGACCCACTCTAAAGAAAATTTAGTTTATGTGCTTAAAGTTGCATTTGTGAGTATTTCTTTATTCCAATCATTGTGAATCAAGAGCAGATGAAAAATATGTATGAAAAAGAGCTTGTTTGTGAAATACAAAATACTCTCTGCCAACAGTCCGTCCCACAACTCAGAGGCAAAATTCAAATGAACTCATGGTGCTCTGCAGAACCTGTCTTAGAAAATGACTTTTTTTTTTTTTTGGCTAAGTCATCATAATCTAAGACAATCAGATCTAGAGAAGTTGTATTACCTGTGATAATGCTAGTGTGAATGCTTTTTGCTGAAAGTAGTCACTGAAGATGCTGAAGCTTTTTGCTGAAAATTGTGATGGAATTTACTTTAATTGCTGAAGAGATTTGCTGAAAAATCCAAAAGCTAAATGCAAAATGTTACATTTTGGAATTTCATTAAAGAACTATGAAAGAGCGTTGAAGTTTACCTGAATTTCTGAAAATGTTGTAGTAAAATTGTTTTAAAATCCCTAATACAGACCAGTTTTGCAAAAATATTTAGTGTGTAGCCTAAATATAAGCTAAACTCCAAATTAGCCCAAAAACCTTACTAGATTATAAATTAGCCAAAAAAGCTAGCTTGTTGCTTAAATGCCAGACAAACTCCAAAATAACCTAAAATTTGTCACTAAATTAGTCAAAAACGTTAGATTGTTAAATACAAGTTAAACTTTATATTAGCCTATAAAAACATCAGTAGATAACAAATTATCCAAAAACATTAGCATATCGCTAAAATAATAGCTAAACTTCAGATTAGCATAAAAAAGCTCATGCCAAACCTCATGCCTAATGCCAAATTAGCTGAAAAAAACCCAGCACATTGCTTTAATACTAGCTTAACTCCAAAATAGCCTAAAATTCATCAGTAAAATAGTCAAAACCGTTAGCCTATTACTAAAATAGAAGCTAAACTCCAAATTAGCCTAAAAAAACCCAGTAGATAACAAATTAGCCGAAAACATTAGCATGTTGCTAAAATATTAACTAAACTACATTTTTTTTAAAAAATTACTTTAAAAGATGAAAACATAGCCCATGAATTAATTAAAGTCTTGGTGATAATCTATCAAAACATTTTAAACTTGAAGACTTTCTCATTCATTGCCTACGGGGCATATTTTGCTTAATATTTCTAAAACTGTAAAGTTTCTGAATACCAAAAATACAAGCAGTAATGTCCTGAACGAGATGACCGTTTTTATACCGAGATTGCTGAAATCACTGAAAGTGTGATTGAGATTTTATGTGCTGAAAAACGTAGAAGAAGGAGCAGGAGAATCACTTTGTGTGAATGCTGACTAAACAATCACACATTAAAAACCCACTACAAAAACACTTCTGGATCACAAGATGATCAGAGTGGGACTTCAAGTATGTGATATTTTGTTTGTTGCTTCATTTGTCAGATGGTAAAAGATGAGTCTCAAAGTTAGATATTGCTGTTGTAAAGCCAGTCAGTTTTCGAGTCGTCCTTGAATATCTCCAGGTTTGAAACACCTCAGCACTGAGTGACGTAGAGAAGCCTCTGTCAAGCTCCAGCTAGTTTCACATCAGCACCCACAGCAGGAACAACTGCTCAGTGGGATTTCAAAAGTGTCTGAAGCAAAAGTCTTCCGGTGATGAACAATAACCTTTTCGCTTTGGTCAATAGATTTTCAGTTACTTGAGCTACTGGGACACTAGGAAGCAGGAAGAACACAGAGACTAAAGTATCATCTCAGTGTGAGCAGGTAAAACACTTGTGTTCTGATAATGAGGCTAAGCTTCATCATCCATGTCTGTGTTTATGTCAACAACATGCACGTGTTTATGGTCTGCATGTGATAACTCCAGCAGAGGCGGAGCTTCAGTCGGGTCTGACTGGTCCTGACCCGTTATTCCTAGTGTTTGTGAGTGTGTGTCGGTGTGAATGGTCTCATCGTCGATGACTGAAGCTTAGGGGTGAAACTCTGGAGTCATATCAAATTGTCTGCTTTTTGTGGAAAATGATTTAAAGTTATATATATATATATAAATAGTAAGCAGAGTGCTCACGGAATCCGCTTCACTTCTCGTTTTTTCAGTCACGTGACTCCTCCGGTTCGTCACAAAAACTCCGACAACTCGAGATGCTTGTATGAAACCTTTGCTTCCAAAGGTGCTGTATGAAATGCGGGAATTGCACAGGAGCGGAGCGCAGTTGAAAAGCACGCCAGACCATCTGCTGTGCACACACACAAGTGCACACTCACATTGAGCCCGCATGGAGAAATGGCATCAGCTGACTCAGAAGAGGCTCAAAAATATCCTGATAATCGCGGAGGATAATTATCATCCATCCGCCCCTCTGACTGGATTTTCACATTTTGGCTGTGGGTGGAGTCAGCCTTCAACTTCCCTGTTTAGTCACCCTTTAAATGACCCACATCTTCTGTCACCATCTTTTAGGAAATTGTGGAAACTAAATAAGATGTTATATTTATCTAATGCTGCACATTCAGGGACACAGCAATGGTTGCTTCATGTGTTGGACGGCAAAATCTGTCTTTTTGATGTCATTGAGTCAACACAAAACAACAAACACACAATGCACAAAAACTAATGAAAATCAATTAATACACAAGCTTGTTTTCTGTTTTTATCACCATATTTACCCACAAACAAAAGTAATTAATCAGTTTTATTTTTAAGTAGAAATACATCACCCAGCTCCGTGCAAGCAGAGGTTTAGTCACAGCTCAGGTTCTCCAAAATAAAAGCTGTTTTGAGTCAGAGCGTGTACCTGATGAGACATCAACGCATTCTGGAGCTAAAGACTTTAAATGTCACATCTAAACATAAAGATCCACGATTTCAACATTTCTCTGGACTCAAACTCCCTGTTCTGCCATCGTGTCTGTCAGGGTTTTCAGCTCGGTGCAGACCAACACCCTCACATGTGTTCTCCCAGTTGGCTAATCCACTGAAGTCCATTCTTCATGCAGAAAGCAGAGATTTCACTCTGAACTGACCTCTGCAGACACCACAGAGCTCCAAGAGATCAGTGTCACAACAAGCAGGCTCTTTGAAGCAGGGAATGATGGGAGGACGGGGACGCTGACAGATGTTTGACAGTATGTGTGACTGAAAACATGACCAGGATGAATATTTAGGAGCTCGTTTTAACATTTACACGTTAACCTTCATGAAACCTGAAGCAGGTGACACGTGCTCTCTCCTGTTACCTGCAGCTGCACATGTCACAGTGTCCTGCTGCAGCAAACAAACACTAAAAAACATCCATGTCACATCTGAAACATCATAGCAGAGAATAAAGGATAGAGGAGCCTATTTTGCAAACTTGAGAAAGCGGAGACTCCGATGTTCTCAGAGGGCCCTAAACCAAGCTGGACGTGCAGACGGAGAGCAGGGGAAACTCAAAGTTAAACAGAGACCGTAAATCTCAGCCTGACTTTATCTGTGTGACTCTGAAGCTGAACTTGATTTTTATTTATATGCATTTATTCATCTTCAGTACACTCTCCAACAGTTATCTTTGACTAAACCAAAAGCTTCAAACTGACTTCCAACTCTCCTTTTCCTTTATCAAAAGTAAATTCTAAACTTCCTCTGAATCTACTTAACATCAGAATGTGTGTTTTGCTTTTTGCTTAATCACAGCTTTTGCAGAAAGTAAAGACTCCTTAATCGGCAAAACCAGGATAATCCCAGAGTTTAAAGTCTTACCTTAAATATACACGTCTGCAGTCACATGAACACCAGACCAAAACACCTTTATCCTGTTATTACTGCAGCACCTGATGCATGTCTGCCTCATGCACTTAAAGTCCGCCTGCAGTGAAAATCCTGTTTTTTTTAGAGTTTTTATCATGTCTGTGTGTCATTTTTCTAATGAAAGAGAACAAATGTAATAAGAAATCATTTAGTTTTTTGTATTTCTGAGTATTTCTCCTTTTAAATCAATCAAACTGTCTTGGACAGACTCTGTCTGAATGAATGATCTTCTTTCCATCAACAGCTCTGCTGCACATGCACTAAACCCTCATCTGTTCCTAGTGTCTAGTTCAGGTTCTGGAGAAGAGAAGATGGTATCTTCACATTGACTGCAGTCAAATGAGCCGCCGTTCACATTTCTGTGGTCAAATCAGCATCACTGGATTTTTGGTGTGAGTTTCATCCAATACTTACGGTAGCAGGACTGAGAACGCTGGAAAATCTCCACCAGACTCCACGGAGCTTCTTGATGTGACCACGGAAATGTGAACGGCGGCTCATTTGACCGCAGTTGGAAAGGATTGTAAATCAATGAAAGAGCATTTTGATGTTAGCTTTGATTATTTTATCAAGAACTCTGAGAAACCAATGATTGAATGTATTGATCACAGTCAATAAACATTGGAGAATTAGCTAAAAGAGTCTTTGGTGAACTGGAAGGAGAAAGAATCAGGATTTTGGAGGAAGTTCTGTCCATGAAGATCTTCATTTCCTCTTCCAGCTGACATCTGGATCAGAACCATACGGCTGGACATTACCCAGATTGATGGATGTTTTTATGTAGCAGCGTGAAGATTTATGCTAGTGAGCCACAGAATCAGACAGGGGGCGGGATCATCTCCAAAAACCAGAGGAGATTTTGGAAACAGAGGCTTCAGATCAACATGAAAAATATATTCTTAAGACATATAGACTGTGAGATTTTGGTTAAAAACATAATAATAAAATCAATTAAAACACTACTGTGAACATTTTTTTTAATAAAAAAAATTGTCATAGGGGGATTTCAAACATGTTTTACATGAAAGCTTCAATTCTTAGGAATAATCAGTTTGCGGTGAAGGCAGTGGCACCATGAAAGAGATGGAGAACAAAGACTGAAATATTTTTCTTGAGAGGTTTGAATGGTTGGATTCACTTTACAGCTGGCATTCCTGCTCATGGTAGAGGAGGAATGTGAGCTTGACAAGGACTTTTGTCATTCAAACTCACTGATGTAGAGCACACAACCACCACAACATGCAAATTCTGTTGTCAGGTTTCAATTTCAATGAGAGGAAAAAAAACAAGCCTTCTTCTTTTGTCCAGCATTCCAACACAATTTTCAGCAGCTTGTGGAAATGCAAAGCATGTACAAACAAGTCAGAGAAGATGTGTGAATGGATCCGCGTTACTCCTGTTGTTGTGTAGGGATGAAAACATGCAGAAGTGCCGTTTGAGTGGTTTGCAAAGTGTCTCTTGCAGCTTTCAAGTGGTCCTATCAAGTTCTGACAACAAGGCCCAGTGCTAAATAATGCAATCCCAATGATCACCTCTGCATACTATGATTAAAGGCAACGATAAGCATCTATCAAGGTAACGTTTGCCCTCAGGGAAGTCTCCAAACTGCCTCTGATATCCTGAATGACCCTCTTTTGTGTCCTTCGCCTCGGGGCAGATGAGGCTGCTCCATGTCAAATTCTCGGGAAGTAATTCTTGTGTCAAAAAGGACATCCTCGCTTTCCCCCCACCTCAATTAGGCCCACATTCCTCTGCTTGCAGTGAATTGCCCCAACCGGGTAAAGGATTAGCCCTCACGCTCTACCCTCTATTGTCACTTGTGTGTGAGCGACGCAGAAATCTGTCAGGATGACCTTTAAACAAAGCGTCACCTGCTGCCTGCAGAAAGGCGTGAGTGTGCAGGGAAGTGTCATAATAAACAACCGACCCTTTAACCCTTTAACACCGGAGCTCCACCGTTTATGTTCTTTCATTTACTGTAACTTCTCAACCGCTAAGACGATCATTCCTAAAGGTTTTGAAGGAGAAAAGCAGCTCACGCCGCTTTTCTCCTTCAGTATCTACAGGAATGATTGTATTAAAAGCTACAGTACGTAATAGATTTTGTGTTTAAGCGTCACCGGCGACGCCTCAGGTGTTCCTCCCATCAGTCATCATTAGCAGAGCTGAATGGTACGGATGGAGGAGGAAGCCTTTCATGCAGAACCACAACAAGAGTGTGCGGCGATGTGGGCGAGCCCCAGTGAAGTTGCCATGGTGAAGTCAGGAAATGTTGTTTTCGCTTTCTAAAAGCAGGAAAAAACACGCCAGCATTGGGGAGGAGCTCACTGTGATGTGGTGAGCATCCTCCCGAAGGCGAGGCCCTGACTCCATGTGTCAGCACGGCAGCCTGTCATCAGCACGCTTATCAAAATACATACCAGACCATAATCACAGGAGAGGTGGATGCCAGCATACCTCAGAACATGTGCACCAATGAAGGCAGTGCTGTGTGTAATGTTACAATGTGGGACAAAAATATTAGAGCAGAGAGGCTGACCTGTCAGCAAAAATGTGTTTCAGTTTGGTAGAAAGTAAAAAAATGGTTCTATTAACCCATTATTGAAAAATATGAAGAAGAAAAGAAGATGAGTGATTTATATTGGATAATACACTGCCAGCAAGGCTAAGTGGGCATCATTTGGTTTAAAAGCGGGCAGAAAATGTGGAGAGTTCTGCTGTATCAAGCTAGGTGAGCTCCACTGAAGCAAGCTAGCGAGCTCTACTGTAGTAAGATAGCCAGATCGGCTGTATTGAGCTAGCAAGGTTTGGTGTTGCAAGCTCTGCTGTATCGAGAAGGCAAGCTCCGATTTATCAAGCTAGCAAGCTCCACTTTACCAAGCTCTGAGCGAGCTCCACTGTGGCAAACTTGCTACGATTGTAGCAAGATCCTCTGTATTTAGCTAGCAATCTCCACTGTAGTAAGCTATTCAGGTCTGCTGTATCGGGCTAGTGAGCTCCACTCTATCAGGATCTGCTGTATTGAGCCATTGAGCTTCACTGTCACAAGCTAGCGAGCTCTTCCATGGCAAGCTCTGCTGCATCGAGCTAGTGAGCTCCACTGAAGCAAGCTAGCCAGCTCTTCTGTAGTGAGATCCGGTCTATTGAGCGAGCGAGCGAGCTCCACTGTAGTAAGCTACCCAGCTCTGCCGTATCGAGCTAGCAAGCTCCGTTGTAGCAAGATCTGCTGTATCAGGCTAGCAAGTTCCAATTTATCAAGTAGCAAGCTTTGCTGTAGCAATCTAGCGAGCTCCGCTGTAGCGAGCTCTGCTGTTGAGGTAGCAAGATCCACTGTAGCGAACTAGCGAGCTCTGACGTTGCAAGTTAGCGAAAACCATTTGTAGCATCCTCTGCTGTATTTAGCTAGCAAGCTAGTGAGTTCCACTGTAGCAAGCTAGCAAGCTCTGCCTTACAAAGGTAGCAAGATCCGTTGTAGTATCGAGCTAGCGAGCTTTGGTGTGTCAAGCTAGTGAGCTCTGGTGTATTGAGCTAGCGAGCTCCACGGTAGCAAGCTAGCAAGCTCTGCTTCAGCGAGCTCCAGTGTATCGAGCTCTGCTTTCCACCGGGTGGCTGGCTAGCGTAGCGAGGCAATCCACTGAGAACCCACTTAAGGCAATGGGGAAACACAGAAACTGTGGACAAACCCATTGAGGGGACACTTTGTCTGCCCACTTTGAAACCATATGTGGTCAACTCGGCCTTGGTGGCTGGGATATAGGATGCTTTATTGTTTCATAAGAGCAGCAGTTCTGTAGATATTCTCCTCTGAGTTGAGGGTTGGATCGTAGCTGCAGAGCAATCCCACCCCCTCTTTTTCATACATTAAAGTGAAATGATTGTTGATTAGTTTTTGCTGTATCACATGTGTATTGTTTTTACATTATGGTAAAATAAATCTTCCATATCTCAATACAAATAAGATTTTCCAAATTGATTTCATTTTGAAATGGTTTTATAATGGTATAGTCCGATTCAATTTAGCAATTTGTCTCAGACTGATCAATCTGGTTGAATAAAAGGAATTGGGGCTGTCAGATTTGTCGCGTTAAAAACGCATTAATCTGACATGTGCTTGACGCCGACAATTTTTTTGACGCATTAATCGCGGACTTTCTCATACGTGCCTTTCCATACCGCGTGCGGGCGTCCCGCCCTCCAACTCACCGGCTGCTCTCACTAGATCGCCGGCGGCTCTCTAACCTCCGAGCTAAAACCGGCCGGCGCTAGGACCTGGAGAGCTCCTACACCCTAACCCGGCTCCGGTTCGCGTCCAGTACCACGTCTGGTGGTA
>NC_050515.1:31032058-31073239 GCF_002922805.2 Oryzias melastigma | reverse complement strand
GGTCCTGACAAAAAATGAACATGAAAGTGTTATGGAAATTTTATTTTAATGTTTTTTATTTTATTTTACTGAACGTTGATTGAAGTTTAGAATTTAAAATGCCCTTCACTTGCACTTGGGCTTTTGGTAGGCATTTTATGTTACAGCCTTTTATTGTGTTGTTACAAAATAAAGTATTTCTGATGAAAACTATTAATTTTGCCATTCTTGTTTTCATAATTAATGTAGAACTGCTAAATTCCACGAACCACACATTTTTTTCCTTAAAAAAAAAGGCCACATGTAAATTTGGGATTAATCGCGAGTTAACTCAGGTCAAACTGCGATTAATCGCGATTAAACATTTTAATCGCCTGACAGCTCTAAAAGGAATATAAATCAATTGATGTTTACACCTCTAGTTTGGGATTATAGTTAAAAGTAGTAATTAAACTAGGAGAAATGTTGGGAATATTCCTTCTAAATACACTTTAGGTCAGGGGTGTCAAACGTAATCACACAGGGGATCAAAATCCAAAACATACTTTAGGGCCAAAACAGGATTAACATTTATTAAACACTCTAAAACTACATTTTTAAAACTTTAAAAACGTTACTTTTGAACGTAATTATGAATAAAAACAGGCATGAATATTATTCAGAATAAATCAACTTAAACCTTCAATAACTTTCAATATTTTACTCTCCATAAAAATATATTTTGTTAAAATTACACGTTAGAAATAAGCGCAAGATAACATCGGGTCATAAATAAAAATAAAATGATCTGGTGGTCCGGATCCGGCCCCCGGGCCTTGACTTTAACACGTGCTTTAGAGACTTTGTGCATCATTTATCCGTGGAAATTAGAGAATCGAGGTGTGGGAGGAGGATCCATTCTGACCACAAAGGAGACATGTCTGAACACATCCTCCGGAGGATGAGGAGGAAACACCTGAACCGACACGAGGCAGGGCAGCATACAGTGATACAGTCAGGGGGGAATTGATTTATCTGTCGAGTTAAATCTGTGTATAAAATCTGACTTTGAGAAAAAAAAAACCAAATAAATAAACAAACAAATAAACAAACATCATCCCGTGTGTTGTGTCCGGACAGCTTCTCCTCCCACCTGCATTTCCCTCACAGCATAACTGCCTTGTGCACGTGTGGGCGGGGCAGAGGGGGCGCACGAGCAGACGGGGATCCCACCGTCCAATCAGCTGCAGGCAGCGCGCGAGCGCCTTAAAAGCGGCGCGCGCGGCTCCGGGAGCTCAGTCAGAGCTGTGCCTTTGAGTCCTTTGTCCTTCTTCGCTTTAAGGAGCAGAATTTTCCCGAGATTCTTTCTTTGGACGCCGCGCTGAGGAGAGAAAAACAATGAGACTGATCCAGAACATGACGACTATCGCGGAGTTCACCGCGCCGGAGAACCAGCCGCTCCACCGGGCCATCAAGATCGCGGTTATAGGGGGGAGCGGAGTGGGGAAGACAGGTAAGAAAAACACCGGGGGGAAAAAAAGAAGAAGAAAGTGAAATAATATGATGACTAACTAGTGTGGTGTTTGTGCAGCGCTGGTGGTGAGGTTCCTGACGAGGCGCTTCATCGGAGACTACGAGAGAAACGCTGGTGAGTTCATGAGCAAAGAATCAAATGACCTGCAGTATCTTTTTGCGTGTAATTTACTAACGGGGTTTTTTCCGCATGCGCGCAGGTAATCTATACTCCAGAGAAGTTCAGGTGGACGGAGAACAAGTCACCATTCAGGTCCAGGACACTCCTGGAGGAGAGGTGAGTGCTGCTCCTCTCAGAATAGGGCTGGGAATCACGCACCGAGTACCTACGATACGATAATATCGCGATACTACGATGTTTAGTTGAAATCGTCTCTAATAACTCAGATTATATAGAAGAACACATCATTTTTAGGAAAATATATTCCTATTTCCTTTTCAGCTTGAACACAATCATAATAAACAACTTATGTCTTATTTTGTGCAAGAAACACTTCGGTGCAGAGGTGTCAAACTCAATCATACAGGGGGCCAAAATCCAATACACACCATAGGTCACTGGAAGAACAGGATAATCACTTATTCAACACTTTAAAACTACATTTTTAAAACGTTAAAACCGTAACTTTTTATCATAACTATGAACTAAATATATAGTATTACCTGCTATAATGCTAGTGTGAATGATGTAAACTGAATTTGGCTGCTGAAGATGCTAGTGCTGATAGCTAAAAACACTGAAGCTGATAGCCACTAAAAATATTATCTAAATGCCAAATTAGCCACAAAAAATAAATAAAAATAAATAAATTAATAAAAAACTTAGGTTATAGCCAAAACAGCTAACATGTAGTTGAAAAAATAGCAAAAATTCATAATAGCCTAAAAAACCCAAATTAGCCAAAACAGCTAGCGTGTAAATATTAGCCTAACTAAAAATAAAAAAAACTAACATTTATTTTAACAATAAAATAAAATGATCTGGAGGGCTGGATTTCTATTGGACCTTAATTTTGACACATGCTTTAGTGCAGGGGTATTCAAGTCCAGGCCTCGAGGGCCGGTGTCCTACATGTTTTCCAACCAACCTTCCATTGAAGCTCCTTATTGGCTAAACATACCTGATCCTGGAAATTAGCAGCCAATAAGGAGCTTCAATGGAAGGTTGGTTGGAAAACATGTAGGACACCGGCCCTCGAGGCCTGGATTTGAATACCCCTGCTCTAGTGCAATAAAGCTGAAACCAGTAATAGTGTCTTTGACAAGCATTGACACCAACTGAATTTGAATTATCCGTAAAATTCAGTGTTAATGATAGTAAACACGACTTGGCACAAAATTGTTGTAAACAACAGAACAAAAATAAATAATTCAAGTAGCTGTCAGACACAATGGTGCAACATGCGCCCCCTATCTACCTCCAAAGGAACGTCTCACCAAAGGATGATGAATATAAAGTTTTACAGCCTCTTCAAACGAAAATAAAAGATTGATACTTGGTGAGAACCCATCCAGAAACAATCGCGGGAATAAATATTGTGATATCAATATTTTGGCACCTATTTGTGGGTCACCCCCCCTTTCCAAAGCTCCTCTAATTGGAGATGTCATTTTCCTGAAGGATTCCCTTCATTTGATCCGGTTAATAACCTCTCATTTGGGTTAATGGCTGTCTGGGGCCGGGAAGAGGATGTACAGATTCCGGACTCCCATCCCTGTCTGCCTCAGACTGCATTCCAGAGTTCAGGTGCAGAAAGCCTGAACGGATTCTGTCTTTGTCCCTCAGATGACTGATAACGGCGTCAAGCTGCCTGACCATGTGACCTGCTCCATCCAGTGGGCGGATGCCGTGGTGCTGGTTTACTCGGTGACGGACCGCCGCAGCTTCGATCTGATCAGCCAGCTGCACCAGCTGGTGGTCCGTGCAGGAGGCGCCAGCGTGCCCCCCGTCATCCTGCTGGCCAACAAAGCCGACCTGCTGCACCTGAGGCGGGTGGACGCCCAGCAGGGCCCCCTGCTGGCGGGAGCGCTGGGCTGCTCCTTCTACGAGGTGTCCGCCAGCGAGGACTACAACCAAGTGCACGGAGCTTTCCACAGGCTGTGCTGCCAGCTCGCCAAGCAGCCCCCCCCACCGTGCAGCATGCCGCACACCTCCGCCAGCGCCGCCCCGGAGAAGAGACGCTCGCCGCTCATCCCCCGCCCCAAATCTCCTAACATGCAGGACCTGAAGAGGCGCTTCAAGCAGGCGCTGTCGGCGAAAGTCCGGACTGTCACCTCGGTGTGAGGGAATCCGGAGCGTGATCCGGAGCGGTCACGGAGTTGAGATTCCTGCGTCTCCACTGGAGCGGAGAAGGCAGACGTGGCGTGAACAGTCAGCAGGAAGGAGGGCGGGAGCCCATCATGTCAGATGTACAGACATGCTGTGAGGAGGTTCAACTTCAGCTCAGAAGCAGCTGGAGTCAGGAACCGGGCTGACGGAGCCACGCTCTTTACAAACTGTGTCAGTGAAGCTCTCCTGGCACGAGGACACGGTGGTTTTGGCTGCAGCGTCTGGCAGCTCTCTGGAATTGGACCAGCACCTTCATCCACATGTGCTGTGTGTAAATATCATGTTTGTTTTTTGCAGCCTTCAGGATCATCCCTGCATGACGGGAGAAGTGACGTAGCATGAGTTGGTTATGACCACTAATGCACTTTATGAACATGTACAAGTCCAAAGGGCCTATTGTTATTTATTTGGTACAGTTTGGTGCACAATAAATGTTTCAAAGCAAATCTTTTTTTCTTTTGGCTCTTCTGCATGAGGCCGATCAGGAATTGGTAAAAAAATTGCTGATATTTGTGTTAAAAACAGCAGAACTGGACAGAGTGGCTCCTCCCACCTGGTGTTCCAAACAGGAAGAACATTGAAGCCAAAATCCCATAGACTTCTATAGAGAAATAAACATCTGTTTATGTAACAATCATTCGTGAATTGGTAAAAAAAACAGATTCAAACTCGTTAACATGTTCCTTGATGTAGAAAATTAAAACTCGGTTTGTCTCGGCCTGTGCCGAAATTATGAAAAGTTGAGCTGATGACATTTCTTCATGCAGGCTTGCTGTGAGTGTGCGTGCCTTTGAGTCTATGCACGTAGTGGAGGGGCTGCATGTTCTTCGTCTGTTCCCCCCTCCTGGAAAATTCTCGCAGCTCCTTCGGAATCAAAAGTTTCATGTCAGTCAGTCCGTCCAGGATCGCAACTATTCACGCAAACTCAAGAAAGCTGAGTTGATGCTCAATCTGCAAAGTTACATTTTCAGTGCAACCTTACTGCAACTTTGACCAATCTACCGTGACAACAGTCATGTATGACTGTTTCCCTTCTGACTTCTTGCTGGGAGCCGTGCTCTTTTTTATGAACTCTTTTTAGCTCTCTGTAAGCTGTGCATGGTTGGTCATTTGGGGTGAGTGCGGGTGCTCGCGCAGCGCCAATGTGGGTTGCGCTGAGCAGTCGTCACACGTGGAGCACAACAGGATTTGAGATCATTTCAGTATTCTGTATAATTGTTTATTTGTATTGAATCCTTTCTGTTAGTAGGAAAACAGACAGATGTAAGGGGCAAAAAGAAAAGATACTTGGACTTAAAATACCTTTAATTCATTGTGTTGAGAAAAAAAATAGAAAAAAATCAAAATCGTGACTTTAAAACTGAATTGAATTGTGGCTAAATCGTTACATTCCTGTTACTCAGTCAGGATGCCCATTCTTGATCTAATTTTTTCATTTTTATTCCAGTTATAACCTGACCGATCAGACTCCTCAAAAGTATGTCCTGCCTGCAACGTCTGAAAATTTTAAGTGCTTAGTTACATCATCTGACTCCAATATGGCGGCGTCTGCATCAAGACAAAAAGGCAGCTGAATTGGCGTCACTCTCACTTGGTCCAGTTCTCTTGTACCGTCAGTTATTACTCATCAGTAAGTCAACTGACTTTGCATTTGAAAACTCTGCTGGCCTTGGCAGCCTGAGACTGTAAAGCGATGACGCACGCGAGCTGTGTGACCCGTGAATAAAGCAGCTCTTATGAAAGACGAGCGATAAATGGAGAGCTGCTCTTCAGATCCTACGATCCGATTCAGGCCAGACGCTGCAGCGCTTGGCCTCGTCAAGGAAACAAAGTGCAGCCTGGAAGCCAGAGATTGATTCAACAAGTTTTGTCTTTGTTTTTAAAAGAAAGAAAAAACCCTTGGTGTTCAAAGTGAAAGTGTGGAGGTGAGTGTCATTCCAGGAGCGGTGGAGGCGGCGGTTCAGTTCTAGCCTCAGAAGACTTCGTGAGATCCTTCTGCTCCTCTGCGTCATCGCAGAACGTGGTGAGGTGTTGCTGCTGCGAGCAGCGGGTGTGCATCCTTTCAGGAGCGTGCTCTCTGCTCTTCACACCTCCACTAGTAATGAGTTCACACTTGTGTTGAAAAGGCGGCTTACAGCTGAGCCTCGTGCATGAAAACAGCTTTATTGTTTTTCTCCCAAACATTCAAGCCTGCAGGTCAAACGGACATACAGATACAGAGGAGGAATGTCGTTTTCTTGGTCTCCACCATCCCCTGATGGTGCAGAGACGTCCACATGCTGGCGCCTTCGTGACCCTCCTTCTAGACGCCGATATCTGGCACCAGACGTGGAGTGGCGAAGAGCAGCTCAGGGATATCTGTCGGTCGCAGCAATCGAGTGGAGAGAAGCAGCACCTGGAGGAGGGCGAAACATGGAGAGAAACCTGAAACCTGATAGAGGACAAGTAGCTTCACAGTTTTAGAAAAAAAACAGACTTAAAAGACAAGTTCATCAAAACAAACGCGCAAAGGGAACATGGATGTTTATCCAGACAAAGTGATGCTGTTTTTACCCAAAATAAAAAAGTCATTTTATAGAATAGTTTCTGCAGAGCAGCAGGAGTTCATTAGAAACTCCCCTCTGGGTTGTGGGCGGGACTATTGGCACAGAGAAATCCAGCCCCTCCCTACTGCTGAGAACTCTCTGTTTACAGTCTGTCCTGCCAGCTTACAGGCCTTCACACCCCCAGTAATCGAAGCAACAAAACCTCAAGTAACATCAGAGATATCAGCTCTACAGTTTGGATCCAGATTCCAGCTCAGACGAGAAAACGTGGATCTATTTGGAACGGAGCAGGGAGCGTATGACCCGCCCAACGTAGTTTCTATGTCACAAATGGGATATTTTTAAAGCAGCATTTTTTCATCTGCTCTGAAATCACAACCATTTGAATAAAGAAATACTCAGAAATCCAGTTCTAAGTAGGGCTGGGCGAAACTGAGCATTTGAGTAGCAATCTGATTCCGGTCAATATCAATACTAATATCAATACTTTTTAAAAATGGTGAATATGACATGAACCTCAAAATCTCGATTGTTTTTAATCATCATGAATGTTTCTTTTTTTGTTACTTTTCTTTTTTTTTTTTTTAAAGTACTTGATGAACATAAAAACGGAATTAGGACAATATTTTCTATTAAATGGAAAACAGTTTATTAAAATAAAAGCTTCTTGAAATTAAATAAAAAGTGAAGAAGTGAATGCAAAACAGTCAACAAATGAAAAGAAAAAGTAACTATGATAAAAAAAAGCAAAAATCAAAATGCTTTAAAAAAAAAAAACTGGCAGAACTCGAAGAGTTGTATTACCTGTGCTAATGCTAGTGTGAGTGCTTTTTTGCTGAAAGTAGTCGCTGGAGATGCTGAAGGAAGCCGTTTGCTGAAATTACTCAAATTGCTAAAAGGATTTACTGAAAATGGAAAAGCTGTTTGTAACATGCTAAATTTGCTAAAAGACTGGAAATTTTGTTAAAGAACTATGAACGAGAGCTGAAGTTGACCTAAATTTCTCAAAATGTTGTTGTAAAATTGCTTAAAAATCTCTGATACATGCCAATTTGCAAAAATATTTAGTGTGTTGCTGAAATATGCGCTAAATTCCAAATTGGCAAAGAAGTTGAAAGGAAAAATAACAAAAGATCCAAGTTAAATAATTTGTTCACTTTAAAATAACTAAATTTGCTTAAAACAATAAGGTATGAGATTTCTTTCCACAGAAAAAAAAGGAAAACTAAACTGAACATGTCAATGAAAGCAGATCTGTGGATCACCAGAGCAATGCAATTGTATTTAGAATAACAGATGCTGGTGAAAGTGGACTGTATGTTTTAGTTTATGAGTTTCTTTAGTATAAATCAACTTAAAGTTTCTGCTTTGTTCTGAATTCTCACAGTTTCTTGCAGCCACTAGATAAGCCTCATTGACAGTGTAGTGCTTTAAACACTTTTTCCCGGCAGAACCGTTGGGGCCAGGACTGAAACCCAGCATCAGACTGGTCTCAGGCATCTGGGCTGCAGGCCTCGTGTGGACTGGGTCCTGCTGCACACATGGACTCTGAGGGGTTAGAGTGTGTGGGCCTGCAGCTTATTGTGTGAGCTTGTCTTAAATTTAGTCCCTCTGATTACACAAGGAAGACTTTGATGGTTGCCGACCCTTTCATTGGCTTTGGCTGGGTTCCCTAAGCCTTTTATTAGGTTGAGCCCACACGACTGGGTCTCATGTCCCTCTGGGTCTTCCTCGCACTCCTCCCAAGCAGAGAAAGCCGCCTCGTCTGCATGTTTAGTCTGAGTGCGTGGACTGCATAAGCAAGAAGCACTTAGACCACCCAAATACACAGACGAGAGGGTAGACACACAAACCTGTGTTAGTGCACCACAATGTGTCCATGACATGCCCCCCCAAACCATCACACCTGAACTCAGGCACATGTGCTGCTGGGTCAGACGATGGACAGTGGAGGATGTTCTAAACCTGGGGTCTCAAACTCAGTTTACCCTGGGGCCACTGAGGGCAGAGTCTGGCTGAGGCTGGGCCGTATGGTGTGGCATTTGTGCCAAAAATATGTTTTTGGGTCCATTGTCTATATCTTTGGTCTTATAGTCTATGTCTTTGGTCCATTGTCTATGTCTTTGATCATTGTCTATATCTTTGATCCATTGTCTATATCTTTGATCCATCATCTATATCTTTGATCCACTGCCTATATCTTTGATCCATCATCTATATCTTTGATCCACTGCCTATATCTTTGGTCCATTGTCTATATCTTTGATCCACTGCCTATATCTTTGATCCACTGCCTATATCTTTGGTCCACTGTCTACATCTTTAAACACTGTCTATATCTTTGATCACTGTCTATATATTTGATCACTGTCTATACCTTTGGTCCACTGTCTATATCTTTGATCACTGTCTATATCTTTGGTCCATTGTCTATATCTTTGATCACTGTCTATATCTTTGATCCACTGTCTATATCTTTGATCACTGTCTATATCTTTGATCCACTGTCTATACCTTTGATCCACTGTCTATATCTTTGATCACTGTCTATATCTTTGATCACTGTCTATATCTTTGGTCCACTGTCTATGTCTACGGAACAAGTTTATTGAACATTTGTTCATATCTATGTACTACTAGATAACATCTTTGGCGTGTCCTGTGAAATGACAGGAGCTAATGACGCTAGTAACTGTTGCTAAGGACTTTTCTGACGACCAGATCCAACGACAATAGCAAATGGGAAGTTTTAAACATAAAGAAAGTTGACACATCACAAAGCAAGTACAAAGCTTTCATCAATGAAGCATGGACATTCAGAAGATATTGTTTAGTAGACATTATGCTTTTATATTAAGGGGGGGGCGCATAATATCAACTTGGGGTCCACAAATGGCCCGCGGGCCGCCAGTTTGAGACCCCTGCTTTAGAGACTTAAATGTATCAGCAAAGCTCTTATTCTTCATTGCTTCCATAAGGAGTTCCTAATGGCTTCATCCTTGGTGTTTTCTGTTTTGTATGCAGGATTTTTTGAATGAACAGGGACACACATCTTTGCACCGACTCACCTGAGTTCCTGGTTTGTGAGTGTGAACCGTCTCCTTGATGAGCCGCAGCTCTGAGGGCGTGACGCCACCAAGCACAAAGAGGAAGAGCAGATTGTTGTCACTGGGATGTGGGCGGCTCACCTGAAACGCAGTGAGGAGACTCATGATTGGTCATTTTATTTTTAGGCTGTTGAGTTTGCTTCTTAGAATAGATCATAATGACACTGTTTTGTCCAGGACAGATTTCCTTTGCAGCTAAAAGCATGCATGTGTGTTTGTCCTGAGGCTGAGTCACAGCTCAGCAGGATGTGTGTGTTGTTGTGTTGTTGGGGACCGGCGGCTCAGCAGCTTCTGAGCGCTCTGAGGGTGAGGACTTCTAACACCAATGTCTGACACGTGGACACTGAGGGGAGTGTGCAGACAAATGTGCCCCATCCCTTGAGGGAGAAAACTCCCACAGCCGGAGACAAACGGACTTTCAGAGGTGTTTCCACAGCTCAGAGCTTCTGCTGAGTTCTACTGGCTGCTGCTAAACAGTAGCACGCTGCAGAGCAGCTGTCAGGGCAAGCCTGTGAATAAAACCTGAGCAATCAGGCCTGCAGGAGGTGGACTCGAGGGAAGAATGGCCTTACACGTGCAGCAGAGAGGCGTGTCGGAGAGGCTTCTACATGTGTCGGAGGAGAAAGGACGCGAGCTACGGTTCTGTGGTGTGTTCAGCTCATGTTCAGGTGAATTCTGAGGACGGCTCTCCTGCATATATGCAGACAGAAAAGACAACGGAACATGTGAGCGAGCGTCTGCACCTGTGTGCAGCCTCAGGCTATGAACCATGTGCAGCAACATGGGATGGATGGGGAGGGGGGGTGTGAGGTGAGATGTGGCATGCAGGCTGTTGATGAAGGAAAACAGGGCTTACATGAAACATTTACACAGGATTTTTCCACCAGTCTTTGGTATTTCCAAACAATCATCCAGATTTTTCTTTTGGAATTTTGAGTGTTAGAAAGACTAATAAAACAATTTTTCTTAAAGGAAAAGGGCCTGGGATTTGGCAGAGGTCACTGATGTTTTTCTATTCCTGTTTTTTTCTATTTTTACGTCAATACGAGTTAAATCAGGGGTGTCAAACTCAATCGCACAGGGGGCCAAAATCCAAAATACATCTTAGGTCACGGGACGAACAGGATAAACATTTACTGAACACTCTAAAACTACATTTTTAAAACTTTAATAATGTAACTTTTTAACATGACTATGAACTATATATGTAGCATTACCTGCGATAATGCTAGTGTGAATGATGTAAGTTGAGTTTGGCCGCTCAAGATTCTGAAATTGATAGTTACAAACACTGAAGTTGATAACTGAAAACGCTGATGGCTAGCTAAAATATTAGCTAAATGCCAAATTAGCCTAAAAAACAAGCATTAAAACTCAGGTTAGAAAAAAGCTTAAAGCATGTAGCAGAAAAAATAGCTACTTCAAAACATCCTAAAAAACTGAAAAAAAGGCCTAAATTAGCCAAAACAGTTAGCGCATAAATTTACTCAAATTAACTGAGAAGCGTTTGAAATATCTTAATACTAATAATGCTACTTTTGTAGCAAATAAATAAATGTTTTTTTTTTATTTAACAGTATAAATGTGGTTAATTATATACAAACTTTAAAAATGTTTATTAATATGGTCACAGATGGACTTTTTAAAAAGCGTTTGATATAATTCACTACTGCATAATAATAAATAAATTGAAATGATTTGGCATTAAGGGGATAGTGTGAGATTTGATTAGAAGCTATTTAGCAGCAGCAGTTTGTGAAGGTTGGAAGGTATCGTTCCCATTGTCCCATTGGGGTCGGTTTGGGGACCAATAATATTTATCTTGTATATTAATGATTTATTTGAGGTTTCCAATATATTACAATTAGTTTTATTTGACAAAAAAGTTTTTTGTTAAATGGATGGTGTGCAGAAACTTATAGATGCTGTCAACAAGGAAAAACATTGAAGGTATGGTTTGATGTAAATAAACTTTCACTAAGTTTAAATGAAACAAAAATTATGTAATTTGGTAATTATAATGGTAAAAATATAAACATTGACAAGTACAAAAATGGGGTTAAATTTGAAATCATTTATGAAAATAAATTTCCCGAGGATGAAAAACTGACCTGGAAAGCACATATTAGGTACAAACTAAATAGTCCGGAAGTTTCTCAGTGTTAAATAACGGAAAACTGGGTCTGGACCACAAATCAGTCCACATTGTATTCTGTTTACTGGTCTTACCATATTTTTCTTAAAGTGTTGAGGTTTAGTGGAACAATTATAAAACAACTTTCATTCACTTTCAATACTCCATGCAGATTTACAGACTGGCCAGTTCAAACTCAGTATTTCCATACGTCCTCGTCTCCCGTCTAACTACCTTCATTAGAAGCAGTGATACACAGGAGCAACAGCTGAATGGTTTTTGGGGACACGAGCCAGTTCTCTGATAGGAGACAGACTCTTCAAATAAAGACTAAACACGGTACAAAAGACAAACAGTTCGAACGTCTGAGACATCTGAGGATAGACTTGCAGTAGATCAGGCTTTAGTGTTTAACGGAATCACCGGGGTTAAAAGTAGAGAATATATGAAGGTGCTTTCTCTCATATGAGGTACAACATGCACCTAGAGAATACCTTTAGTTCAACTTTACGGGCTTGGACATCCTGAGTTGGTGGTTTTTGGGCCAACATTTTAATTATCCTGAAATCAGGCCAAAGTTATACAATCTGTCCACGGGAACTTCTGGATCTGATTACACATCTAAACCCAGAGATGGGGAATATTCTCTTTAAAGGTCAAGAGGTACACCTCAGAAAGGAACAAGTAAAACCTCTCTAAGCACTCTTTAAAATGAAAACGACACCATTTCTACCATGTGGGGGGGCTGCGGTGCAGGGGGAGAGCGGTCGCCTCCTGATTGGAGGGTTGCAGGTTTGGTTCCCGCCAAACCTTGTTGATGGTTGATGCCAGAGTTCACTATCAGAGTGTGAATGGATAAATGTGACTGTGACAGTAAAAAAGTTTGGGCCTTAATCAAGGTGGAAAAACCATTTAGATTTAACTAATCAAGTTAAAGGTCTAAAATCCAAATTTTTTATTTGATTAATAATTAGCAGAGCCAAAAATAACAAATACTTCATGTTAATAAAGGAAGAACTAAGATCTGCATAGAGGTCAGCAAACCGTTCAACAACAGTGATAATCTGTGGTTCATGGACAAAAGTGTAAAATGTGTAAACACAAACCACTTCTACCCAGCCAGCAAGGCTAAGTGGGCCCTATATGGGTTAAAAGAAGGTAGGAAATGTGGGCAGAATAAGTGGGCGCCTAGTGGGTTTGTCCACAGTTTTTGTGTTGGCCCCACCTGTGTTTGCCCTCGTTGTCTTACGTGGGAACTTAGTGGGTGCCGTTAGTGCTGTGGACCTCGCCTCTGGCTCATTTTGGCTGTGGACCACGCCTCTGGCTCATTTTGGCTGTGGACCACGCCGCTGGCTCATTTTGGCTGTGGACCACGCCTCTGGCTCCTTTTGGCTGTGGACCACGCTGCTGGCTCCTTTTGGCTGTGGACCACGCCCCTGGTTCGTCTTGACTTGCCCGTACTTGTTCCTCAGTCCTATCTGGCAGAACTCTATTCCAACATGTTGTTGCAGAGTTAGATAAGCCAATTCTCCTTTTGATAGTTCTGGTAAATCTCCTGTCCGTCCTGGGAGATGATCTTTCCTTTCCATCTCTGAGGTTTCTTCTTTTTCCTAAATCAGGTTTTTATGAGCTTTTCCTTACCAGGAAGGAGGGTCTAAAGGCAGGGATAACCAGTTTTATATAGTCTTTTAAGACAATTGTTTTGTGATATCCGACTGTATGAATAAAACCGAATTGAATTCACGTCTAAAACACAATTTATATTAATGTATTTTTTCATTTTTTTGATGGCATCCATAGCTGAGCATGAGTTAATCATGAGGTAAAGACCGAAACAAAGAGGACTGGCATCACTGATTCAATACGTCACTGAAATATCAACATGTTTTTTTTCCCCTTCAATTTCCACCCAAAATCCTTCACTTTAGTTGTAGAAAAATACTTGTTTTATATATGATTAATGGTTGAAACAAAACATAGGCAGAAATTTTGTTGTGAATTCCTACAAAAAAAAAAAAATCTGACAGAAAACAGAAATTAGCATGAAGGAAAATGATTCCATGAATGAAATGATCAGCTGCTTTTTTAAGTGAAGATTGACGAAGTGATTTTTTTCCACAGCAGAGATGTGCATGGATCCCTAACACTTTATTCAAATGGATAGAGTATATGTGAGCTTTCACAAACTTTTGATTTTTTTCCCTCTTTATGCCCAGTTTTGCCCAAAAAAAGGAGCAAAGCCTCCAGACCTGAGATCCAGGTAGGGTTTGTGATTTTGGTGAAAAGACTGAGAAAAATGAACTTCCAACCTTTGAATTATTCAAATAGAATTCTTTGGTAGAATTTTTCAATGATACACTTGCTGTTTTTCTACACAAAGGTCTGACTTTTATGCCATTAGGAAGAAATAATGATGCAAAAAGATCAGAGAGAAAACAGACAGAAAAGGACACAAGAGATTGCACAAAAACATTCAAAATGTCTTATTTTTCAGAATATGAAAAAGTGAAGAATTTTCTGATTTTTTTTATCACAGTCAGGTTCATTTTAGTGATGAAAAAAGCCTGAGCGACAGCCAGACACCATCACATTATTGTTTTCCTGCACTATAGATGTAATCTCATCTAGAGCAGACCTTCATGAACATGCTGAAGCCCGTCTTGAGCAGCTCCGTCAGACCTCCGGACGTATGCTCCAAGTCCGGACACTCGGAGCTGTCGGGCCGGAACACCTCCTCCAGGATCTGCTTCAGGAACGGGCGGTAGGAGGCCTTCAGATGGAGAAGTCAAACACAAACACGGGATGATTCACAGGTAATGCAAAGACCAGCAAAGGGATTTTGGACATAAGGTAGCATTTTCTAGGAAAAGGACGACACGGCCTGATTTTAGCCCTCACAGGGTTGTGTGGATGTCTTTGTTTATCCCACAGCAGAGGTTTGTGTCTCTGTGCAGAAGCAAACAGCCCGCTGAGTCACTTCACGAGGAGGAGGAGAGGGACAGGAGAGCGGCTCTATTAAACATGGCTAAAAACAGCTCTCTGATAACCAGGAGTGGGAGACAAAGACAGAAAACCACTTCTGAATAAACACTTTGCAGCTAAATTCAACCCAAAACTCCTCATTTCTAAAATTATGACAGTTATTTAAAAATACCCATTCTGTTCCAAACACGAGTCGTTTGAAATAAAGCAGTGGAGGACTTACAACAGCTCAGTTTACATGCCTGACAACAGCAGACAAATACAAAAAGACTAAAGATGAATTCATTCCTCTTTTAGAGAAAAGTCCTTGACGAAACACTATTTCATAACCTAAACTGCTATCTTATAAAAGTCTTATTTATCTGAAGGAAAAAAACAGTTTAACTGGAGCAAGGACTGCACTCTCTCTACCCAGCTACCCGGAGCAAAATCAACCATTTATAGACCTCAAGGTTACAGGATCAAGAATTTTCTGTCCAAAAGAGATCCGATGTTTTCCTCACAGTCATAAAGAATCACAGAGGTTTATTGAAGTTCAGTGAAAGTTTGTGTTTAAACATTTATCTTAGATTTTAGATTTTTGTTTTCACATTTGCTGGTTTTTAAACAGTTAATGAATGTTGTTTGTCCACTAAACTGTAGATTCAAACTTCACAAAAAAAAAACATACACAAAAATGTATAGCATGTACTGTATATTAGAACTGGACTGAGTGAACCAGGCGTTAGTGGTTTCAAGGAGCAAATGTAAGTCCTGGGGGACCGTGCCTTTGCTGTGCTGGCTCTGGAATCATTTGACACCAGCTTTTAGAAGCTACAATCTTTTAAAGCCAAATTGTTCCTGCATTACAGTGTAATAGCATGTGCCTATCTGTCTTTTTATTTCTTTTTATCGTTTTTAATATTTGTTTTGAATTTGCTTCATGCCTTTTATGTGTTTTATATATTTGATGCGTTTCATGCCTTTATGATCAAACAACATACTCTGCTTTTCTTGTGAACAGCACTTTGGGCTCCTCGTCTGGTGGTGGAAGCTGCTTTAATGAAGGAATGCATGAAGTAAAATGTTGGAGACAGACAACGTCAGTAATCAGTGATTGGTCTGAATCAATTTGAGTCATCATTTCTATGGCAACCACTCTCACCCACCAGGATGACCACCTTCTTTAATTGAGGCATCTGATTGGTCAGTTTATAACTTCAATATCTTGCACTACAGAAAAAAATGAATGAAGATAATCAATAACATGTTAAAAAGAGGTACCAGATCAACAGTGATTATCTGACCAATAGAATGATTGGGTAAGAACTGTTTATTTCTCTATAAAAGGATTTTGGCTTCTTGAAACCAGCAGGTACTTCCTGGATCTCGATGGGGAGAGGTCACTCCGTCTAGTTTGCCTGTTAGAAAAGGGCAACTCCAGGTCTTGAAGCCGGTGTGTCTGAATGACTTCCACATATCTGGGGTTGTGTCCGAAATCCCACCCTAATCCCAACCACAAAAAAACTAAATAGTGCGGAACTATATAGTGCTCTGGATTTTAAGGGCAATTCAGACATGATGCTCAATATTTTTCTTCTGTTTTTCCAAACGTAGTCCAAATCAGATCAATACGAACATTTTATAATGTCTATTTATGACTCCATTGTGTTCTGATGATAAAAATGTGGATGGTTTATTCAAAAATGTACATTTAAACATGTTTTTTTTGTTCAAAATTGTTTGGCCGCAATGCATTGTGGTCTATATTTGCTAATCTAGTGAGCATCGATGTACGCTAGTTTTTCTGGGAAATTTCTAGTGCACTTAATTTTGGAGTTGGTAGATTCGGACAGCACTAGAAAATGGTGAACGCACTACAGTAAATAATGCACTATATAGTGAGTAGGGGGGGTTCGGACATAGCTCAAGCCCCACTCATGACTGATTACCTGGTACAGGTGTGTCCAGCCAATTAGAGCATGCCAGAGCAGGGATATTGGAAAACATGCAGGAATGAGGCCCTCGAGGCCTGGAGTTGCCTATCCCTGGGCCACATATGCAGTCAACTTGAATATCTAAAACATTTGATTGATACATTTTGTGAAGCTTGGTTTCAGTAGAAAGGCTGTGGACTTCCAACAAGCTCACCCCTGATTGGTGAGAGTGGTCGCCATAGAAGTGTTGACTCAAATCGACTTGGACTAGTCACTGCTAACTGTCGGTTTCTGGTTCCAACATGGTAAAAAAAAGATGTCGACTGAACTGACTTCTTTGGTTGGAGTAAACCATTTTCTGTGGATGATGTCCCACTGACTGAGGATTCTGAAGCCCCACTAGCTTCAGAATCCTCAGAGGAGCCACCAACTGGGCGAGGGGAAGTCCTGCCCACCAACGTAAACCAACACACACCTCCACCAGCGCCGCTCTTCTTTGATTCACAGCCTGCAGACAGCATCCGCGCTGACTCACTGCATAGACACAAAGGCACTGCGGGTATGAAAAACAAATCCAACCTTCGCTCAAACCCTTTTCATCTGATTCTTAAAAGAGCCATTCAATCAGCACCTCACACCCTCATGGGCTAAAATAATGCAGCGGTGCAATTATAGCAGTACTAAAATGCTCTGCTGCAAACACAAACATGGACACAGCAAAACACCACACAGGCTCACGATGAGGTTCAGTTAAAATAGAAATTACAAGTTAAAAATAGACTTCATAAATACTAATGTATGTATGTGTCCACATAAACTATGTTTTCTAAGCTTTGATTTCCCTTCATTTTAAACCAAATCTCTCCGTTTAAATTCCAGTCTTTCATTGAAGTCACACTGAACTCCTTTAAATTTGATGGATTCATAGAATAACTTACAAACTTAAACGTTCAAAATTAGGGCTGGGAATCGATAATAATCACCAGAAACTATTTAATTTACAGTATATTAATCTGATCCAGTTCACATACTGTAAATGTATCAGTGAAATAATGAGATTGTTAATATCATCCAGTGTTACATGGATTCTCTAAAGGAGAAGTTCTAACTAAAATGTTCAGATCATTAACATTATAAACATTGTTCTGCTTCTCCTGGAGGACGTTTCAGTTTGGACACTAGGTGGAGATTGTACTATAGAATTACAGCTTATTCCAGAAGAAGAAGAAAGTATGAGGGAAGACCACAAATGGTTAATTTAAATATATTTCCTTTAAAGAGTTTGTAAAATTCATGTCTTTGAATTTATAAAGATGTTAATTTAGTGGGCAAAGTATGTTTAGGTCGACCGAGCGTTAGCATTAGCCGTCCTATGGGAAATTCCATTAAACGCTAGCATCAAGCTAGCACATTTCAGCTTTTATGTGCTAAGTCAATCTATATTTTTATGAATTGATTTGTTAGGATTAAATTGATTCAAATCGATTAATTAATTTTAACAACCCAGCACTACTCAAAATAGAAGTTGTATTTGATTTATATAAAAAAAAAAAAACAACTGTTGCACCTTTTCCAACATTTTGTTAGAAACTATTAATTTTCTTTCTATTGAGTACAAATATCCATGTATCTCAACATGCTTTGATTGGTCCCTTAATACATTTAAAATAAACAAAAGAAAATCTTTTTTTGTTTAATTTTATTTGAGTTCTTATTGGCTGGAAGCTTCATTCATGGGGATGTGATTAAGTACAGATATTAAAAAACAGTTTTAATGACCTTCTTAAGGTCAGATAAGACATTGTCTGTAACTACAATAAAACCTTTTGACTGGAACTTAGTAAACTATAAAAGCACTTCCAGTACATGATACAGAGGGAGTAACAGAAGGAATAGTTTCCTTATATAGTATAGAGACACAAGGGAACAGGAACACTCTGTCCTCCTGCACCAGTTTGGTCCACCAGCATCAGTGCTAAATTAGAGGGAATGCCAGGCGGATTTGGAAGGTCTACGTGAAATGATGTTATTATGATGTTTTAAGGAGAATTCATTTGGCAGGAATCTCATTTTAGTGAGATTGTTCTGAAATGCAGAATAGAAGAGTTCAGATTTCAAATCTCTTCTATAAACACTCAGAAAACTCCAATTCACTTCTTGACATTTCTGCAGCTGAAACATTTTTAAAGAGAAGAATAACAGGGAATAATTAAGAGTGTCTTTCTTTGTTGTTGCTAATTCTAAACCTCATTTCTGAGCTGCTCTGAAAAAACTGTTAAACCTGTGGTCACCGGCCTGTAAAGGCGGAAGTTGGCGTCTGATTTTTATTTTTAGTCTAAAGGCCCACACTGAATTCTTCCCTTTTCCCTATCCCTCCATTTGAAGGGGATTGTGAAGAGCAAGGTTGTCAAATATATTCGTTACTCCCCTCCCCTCCAGAGAAGTCCCCTGTGAAGGGTTTTACGTCGTGCTGCCACGGAGGAGAAGTGCTTTCTTCACATGGGTGCCTTCTGAAGCACCGAAGTTTACTTTGAAAGTGTTGTTGTAGCATGATCCTTCTAAAGATATAAAACCACTGTTGTCATGTGTATTCAGGCGCTGGAAGCTCCGCGCTAACGCTAGCTGACCGGCGATTATTGGTGATGTCATCGAGTGGAAGTGACGTCCAAAATCTGAGACTCTACTTTTCCACAAGTCTCTGTTTGGAGGACTAAGTGAAGGAGAATCAAAGAATTCAGATTCTTCAATCTCTGAAAAGATCTGCAGCTGCTTTAAACTTTATTTGTTCACTAGATTTTTCATCATTCAAATGTGACATAGATTTTAATTTAATCCATTACTCTAAAAATGACAACAAAAAACATTGAACAGCAGCTTCATCCGACTTCTATAGTTTCAAGGATGAATATATAAAAAAAAAGCCAATAAAACAGATTTTTTCTAAATATAATGATAACATGAATCCACCGTTTGAACAGCTTCATTTATTCCTAACATTAGATAGCCGGTTGATTAATATTATGCAATATTATTATAGTGTGTGGGAACAACTGCTGCTTTCATCCATATTTTGAGTAAAGACTCCTGGTGTTTTTCTGTTTTCTGATTTCTTTGACGTCAAACGATTTTCTTCTGTTTCCTCAAGAGAAACTTTCCAAATACGTTTTCTGTTAACTTTAACCAGATCAGGGGTTTGCATTTACCGGTCGGTGCAGCCGGTTTAAAGTCCCCCATGACCATTTTTTTAAGGTTAAAAAAAATGTTCTCAGTAGTGTTTTAATTATGATTATGACGTTTTTTTACATTCTTTATTCAGATTTTCTGATTTTCATACAAAGATAACATGAGTTGAAAACAGATTTGTTTCCTAAATGCAAAACAAAACAAACCAACAACAACAAAAACCACAATATTATAATAAACATTAAATGGAGGACGTCACATTGTACAGTCGGTATGAAGCTCAGTTATTATTCTTTCAGAATCTCAAAAAGGTCTATGAAAGGTTGGCAGGTTCTAAAAAAATGGATTTGAATTTGATTTTTCTAGTTGTAGATGTTTCATAATGTCTCACATTAGTACAGAAAGGGTAGGGGGGGGGGCCTTTTTCATTTTCAGTTTAATTAAATTAATCATCGCGCCAAAAGTGTTATAAACCCTATAACTGTGTTCTGGGTGTTTCATAGGTCTCCATCATTTGGTGCTACTCCAAACAAAGCAGTAAGTGGCTCTGATTTATGTGGCTTTTTAAAAATACTTCATCAAATTTGAAAAAGATCTTTCCAATATTTCCCATGATTATGAAGTTTTTAATCAAAATCCCACAACCTAAATGTCTTAAAAAGCCATTTTTCATGTTGATCTGAAGCCTCTGTTTCCAAAATCTCCTGTGAGGGGGTGTGGCTTTTGCAGCTCCGCCCCTGATCCCCCCATCTGATTATAATAGCTCTGTGTCTCTCTAGCATAAATCTTCACCGCTGCTCCATAAAAACCTCCATCAATCTGGGTAATGTCCAGCCGTATGGTTCTGATCCGGATGTCAGCTGGACGAGGAAGTGAAGATCTTCATAGACAGAACTTCCTCCAAAATCCTGATTCTTTCTCCTTCCAGTTCACCAAAGACTCTTTTAGCTAATTCTCCAATGTTTATTGACTGTGATCAATACATTCAATCATTGGTTTCTCAGAGTTCTTGATAAAATAATCAAAGCTAACATCAAAATGCTCTTTCATTGATTTACAATCCTTTCCAACTGCGGTCAAATGAGCCGCCGTTCACATTTCCGTGGTCACATCAAGAAGCTCCGTGGAGTCTGGTGGAGATTTTCCAGCGTTCTCAGTCCTGCTACCGTAAGTATTGGATGAAACTCACACCAAAAATCCAGTGATGCTGATTTGACCACAGAAATGTGAACGGCGGCTCATTTGACTGCAGTCAATGTGAAGATACCATCTTCTCTTCTCCAGAACCTGAACTAGACACTAGGAACAGATGAGGGTTTAGTGCATGTGCAGCAGAGCTGTTGATGGAAAGAAGATCATTCATTCAAACAGAGTCAGTCCAAGACAGTTTGATTGATTTAAAGGAGAAATACTCGGAAATGTAAAAATAAAATGATTTCTTATTACATTTGTTCTCTTTCAGGAGAAAAATTTTCCACAGACATGTTACAAACTCAGAAAGCATGATTTTCATCGGAGGGGGACTTTAATAAAGTAGCAAATGGATTTTCAACACGTGACCAAGCGACTTGACATGTGTCAGGTCTGAGTCGGATGTGGTGGAGAGAATCCAGTAGTTTGTTTCTTTCTCCTCTGTGGACCAGAACCAATCGTCCCGGTAGCCCAAGAGTTGGGGACCACTGAGGTAAATGACTGTTTTTGTTAATGTACAACTTGGAGCTGGTTTGTGTCAGAACCACAACTGAAGGTGGAGACATTATTTTTCAAATCCTATTAACTGCAAGTCAAACTACAGTAAGCTCATAAATTCTTCAAATGTCTTCATGTAAGCCTCGTCCTTTCATCACAGCTTCCTTATATAACTGTGTCCATTTTATTTTCCTCGCACATGAAAGAAGGAACGGCCCCCCGATCCTCCATGTTCAGCATATTTAATCAGACTCCAGCTGTTAGAGGCTGTATCGCTCATAAATGTGGATTTTTCTCAGAATTTGAAACATTCATTTGCATTTCTAATGCTGCTCTACATCAGTGAGCGGCTAAAGAACTGCTCAGTGTTTTGATTAAATCTGATTCCAATAAGCATGACTGGAGCCAAGGCGTATACTGCAGCGTGTCTGCTCAGCTATCTGTAACATTCCCTGTGTTTATATTTCTCACCATACTAATTTAGGTAAATGATGAAGCTTCTCCACACCAACAAACCAAATGAGAAAATCGAACAAAATCCGCCTCACAACGAGATTTACGGGGCAGCACAGAGGTCTTGGGTGCTGGGAGCGCTTTCCCGTGCAAACACGCCTGAATGAAAATATATGATCTCAGCATCCGTCTGCAGAGCCCCGCCGGATCACATTTCAGGGTTTGTGGAGAGCAAAATCTAAAAGTTACATAACGGGCAGAGAGGTTAGACCAGGGTGAGTGGCTTTGGTTCCCATTTATCGTGATTAATGTCACCCCCAGATCTGAGGAAAAGGTTAGAGAAGAGAATGATACCACAGGGATTTTAGTGGTACCTCCTTCACAGCCTGCTCTTGCATATGCAAGTGAGATGCAAAACGGATTGAGTCTATGGCAGGGTGTCAAACTCAATCGCACACGGGGCCAAAATCCAAAACACACCTTAGGTCGCCACCGAACAGGATAAACATTTATGGAACACTCTAAAACTAAAATTTTAAAACTTTAAAACTGTAACTTTTTATAATGATTATGAACTAAATATATAGTATTACCTGCAATAATGCTAGTGTGAATGCAGTAAGATGAATTATGCCACTGAAGATGCTGAAATGAATAGCTAAAAACGCTGAAGCTGATAGCCGCTAAAATATTAGCTAAATGTCAAATTAGCTTAAAAAAAAATTTAGGTTATCGAAAACAAAAAGCATGTAGCTGAAAAATTTGCTTAATAATAGCCTTAAAAACTGGAATAAAAGCCTGAATTAGCCAAAACAGCTAGCGTGTAGCTGAAATATGAGCTAAACTTCAAAATAGCACAAGAAATCTTGCCAAAATAGTCCAAAAAGCTAGCACAATGCCAATTTTTAAAACTTTTAAACTGACACAATTATGAATAATGAAAGGCAGGAATATTATTCCAGAATAAATCAACTTAAACCTTAAATAACTTTGAATATTTTAATGGAGAATATTCTCCATAAAAATACATTTTGTCAAAATGATACAAATTATAAATGAAGTAAAGATACCATCGAGCCATTAATAATAATAAAATAAAATGATCTGCCCCCCAGGTCTTGACTTTGACACATGTGACCTACGATGTTCCAAATTTTTCACATTTCTATCCCAGTGAAAGCAGCTGAGAACAGAAGAGGGAAGACAACTTGACCGACAGCAGCCGACGCTCTCCTTTATGCAGCGCTTTGGTGATGCAGGAGGCTGATGGGTTTCTGTTGTTTCTGCAGAACAGCAAGTAGCTGACAGATATCACGCTGCTCTGGAGAAACATCCAATCATTTCCATAATTTCCCTGAGAAGGAACAGACAGATCTGTTCTAACACAAAGCAGCACGCTTGGGACAAAAGAACGCCTCTCTCTGTTTGGTGAATAAGCACATAGTTACATTTGATGAAATGACATATACGTATGACTATTAAAGGACTAAAAGTGACATCTCAGATCTGTTGTGACTTACTACTCACCGACCACGAAGGATTTCTTTCCTCTCTAATCAGACTTCTCTTTTTCCCCCTTATTTTTGGGAAGGCAGATTTAAGTTTTCCATGTTGGTGTTGCTGCACTAAGGAGCTGAACACTGGCATGTATTCATTTACATCCTGAAGCATTTTAAAGGTTAAAACACAAATTAATCAGTGATTATATTTTCATGATTATATATATTTTTTAATTTACTGTAATTTTTTAATTGATAACACGATAATTCCAGTAGATTCTGAAGGAGAAAAGCGGCGTTAACGCCGCTTTTCTCCTTCAGAATCTACTGGAATTATCATGTTAATGGTTGAAAAGTTACAGTATGTTAAAGATTTTATGTTTAAGCGTCATTGACGATGCCTCAGTTGTTAAGGAAGATATTTTTACAAACTAACTTTCAACATCTCACCAGAATGATGGTTCCTTTAGGGCAGTGATTTCACTGACTAAAATCCAAAAGGGGCCACAAACTCTCCTTTAAGAAAAAAAAAAAACGCTAATATTTTTTATGCTACTGCAGCTATTATGATAAACATACTTTTTTTGGTATAACTTAAACATAAATATAAAGAAAAAATAGCAGTTTTTAAAAATAATATGAAATAGTTAATAACTTCTGTTAACTTTTGCTAAAATAATAACTTATGACATTCTTTCAAAATAAAATAAGATTTAAAAAAGTCGATATTTGATGATCCTAATGCAACAAATGTAAGGCCTACTCCAGGGCGGCTCCAGATCTTTTATGTCTCCATTGTGGCTCCTTGGTCAAATATAAAATAACTCAGGGAGACTGCATGTCGACCATTGAAGTCAGCAGATCCCTCTAACCAAAACGACCTAAAGAAAACAAATAAACAAAGCCCACAAACTAAGACTACCAAGATCCAAACTAAAATAACAAAACCCAGCAGTGTAAGACTGCTGAGGACAAGGAGGGGAAAAAGAACAAAAAATAAATACATAAAAGAAAATAAAATAGCAATTTTATATAGCAAAAATTTAATAGCAAAATAGTCAGCTCTGACAGCTCCGCCCCCAGTCCAACACCAACACCCAATTTCTCCACAGAGCTAGAGGTGATCAGTGAAAAAACTTTCATTTTAGATGCAGAATACCGTATATCTTCCAATCGTCTCGTATCTTCAGTAAATTCTTCATGACTTTAGATGCTCCTTTCTCATAAGAATAACAGACTGACAAAAGGTCTTTAGTCATACGTTTTCTATCAAACTCAGCAAAAAATCAGGAGATGATGAACAAACATAGGAGGTGTTTCTGACCTGGTGGACTCCATCACTGGGCGTGTAGACCGAGTGCAGCTGCTTGAGGTGGTCTCTGGTGTGACTCAAGCTTCTCAGAGTCTCAAACATGTCCTCCACGGCAGAGTGAGCTCTGTCTGTGGTCAGGTCCTCGGGTGTAGAACAGCCTGAAAAAGGAAACGCCAAGCTTTTAGACTTATTTCTTTTAATTATCTCAAATGTTTGGTTATTAAGTTAGATGATTCACACACTCACAAACAACTTTTTGAGATTTTACAGCATTCTTCATCATAAACATCAATTAGAACAGAAGATATCAGACTAAATCAGAGAACAATCAAACAACTTTTTACAAGAACTTCCTCATTTCTCGATCTATAATTTCAATTTCCAATTTAACTTTTTGTATTCTTTCTTAATTTAGGAACTTGCATTCATTTTCATTTCTGTAAAGAAACCGAAAATGAACATTCAAGATTTTTGTTCAATCTTTAATGGTTTACGTGTCTTTTACGTTTTAATCTGAAGAAGAAAAACCCAGACAGCCTGAGTGCAGCAGATCAAACACACTAAACGCTGCTTCAGGACTAACAGGAGAAAGGGGAACACCTGGAAGTCAAAACAGTTGGACAAAACGCTGCTTTTTGTGGGTCATTTTCTGTTCTGGGTGTGCACTGAAACCAATTACCAAAGCAAATGTGGAGGGAGGGAACAAGAGAGGCTTTGTCTGGCCAGAAATACTGCAGTCTTCTCAAAAGCTAATGTTCCCTCATTTCTAAAGAGGTGCACACAGAAGCAAAAAGAGCTGCTGCGAAATTAAGCACAGATGATACTGCAGCGTGAGGCGGAGGAGAATCTGAGAAACTTGGAGGAGGTCAGTCAAATAAAGGGGGGGGGGGGGCAGACGTGAGCTTACAGCAGAATGAGCAGAGCTGCTCTGTTGGCAACTTTTTGTTCAACTTTTTTCATAGGAAGACCAGCTGAGTCGCTGGAGGAGTGAATGAATACATGAATGGTTTATTGTTCATGACATTTTTTTAACAAGAAAACACATTAGCCATTCTTCAGGCTTGAAGAACTGGAACAGAATGATGAAAAAATTGTTTATAATCTGTTCCTTTTTCTTAAGCAAAAAGGCGACATTGTAAACAACAGAAACAACAAATATTTAAAACCTTTACATTTCTAACCCCTCCCTAACCCATCTCGGTCTACAGCTTACATTTGGGTTTTGTCACAATTCAATTTCCTGATTGAATTTATCTAATATCCCATCTTTAAACATTGTTCTGAATGCAGCTGTTAGTAGTTTCTCTCAATGTAGAGTCCAGTGAGTTCCATAGATTGACTCCATAAAGTGATATGTGTTCCTCTCGAAAAGGTTGTGAGTGCAAATGGGACTATTTTTCCTCCTGTTGCTATTATCTTCTGACATACATGAAAAAAATGATTAAATGATGTTTGGGAGAGCTTTCAGTTTCCTCACTATAATTATGTAGTTTTTAAGTCAACTAAATCTGGAAACTTTAGCAGTCGTGATTCAGCAAACACATTATTTGTGTGTTCTCTGCTGCCTACTTTGTTGATTATTTTTATTGCTTTTTTCTGTAAGAGAAACAAAGACTTTGTGTGAACTAAATATGCTTTTCCCCAAACGTCAAGGCAGTAACTAAAATGCAAACAATATAACATATGTGAGGACTGACTGTTAAATAAACCCTATACTCTGTAAAGAATTCCAATATTTTTGCTAATTTTCTTTTTTCATCCAAAACAACACGAAGAAATGTTATTTCACTTACTTTGCAAATGTTAACTTGATCAATATTTAGTGTTAAATTTGAATCTGTTTGGCAATTACTACAAATCATTAACTTTGTTTTCTCCCAATTTAAAAATAACTTATTTTCAGAAAACCACATTTTCACCTCAGCGATTTCTTCTTTTAGCGTTAACATCAGTTCAGATAAATTTGTTCCAGAGTAGAAAACTGATGTATCGTCTGCAAACAACAAAAACTAAATTATTTTGGAAACTTTGCAGACATCATTTATGAATAAAATAAAAAACAGGGCACCTAATATGGATCCTTGTGGAACTCCGGTATTAATCTGTTGATGGTTTGAATTTATTCCATTTATTTGCACATTCTGTTGTTGATTAGTTAAATAACTTTTAAGACACTGGAATGACAGGCTTCTAACCCCATATACAGATAAGTTAGATAACAGTAAATCATGATTAATTGTGTCAAATGCTTTCTGTAGATCACTGAACACTCCAACTAACATGGAGTAAGCACAAACATGAAAACTGAATCAGCAAGGCTCATAAAAAACAAACACACAAGCAAATCTGCAAAGCTGCTTTTAACCCAACAGTCCCTCAGTGATTCACTGACATGCTGGCTCAGACAGACGGTCAGAACAACTCTTTACCAGGTGAGGGTAGTGGTGCAGGACAGTAAGCAGAACACGCCGTAGAACCTCGCTCAGATCAAAGGAAGCTTTAGGGCTGCAGACCATTCACCGCCTTCTGGCAGATTTCCACTGACTGGAACTTTAAGCTCCTGCTTCCTGCCAGAGCTGAGCTGCGTTTGTGTCTTTGTGGAGGATTAGGTTGGTTCAAGCTGTGACAATCAGGAAACAATTTACAGTACAGCACCAAAACACTGAGATAAGGGAGAATTTATAGAGAAACTAGACGAATATAAGTATCCAGTATTGCCCCCTTCTTCACGGACCGGAGACTTCCACGAACACACAGAGACCGCGAATACGGAGAACCCCCGTATCTCACCCTTCACCCCCGCGGATGAAGAGTGTCTCATCAAAAACACCTGTGATTATGTTCCAATAAAGAACATTAGAGTATTGGTCAACATAAAGAGTTTTTTCTTAGACTACGTATTTTACAGACTGTCTCTCTGTCTCTGTGCCTTAAAAAAGTGCGTGCTTCCTTCTTCAGTTAGGTGTGAGAGGGCATTATCCAGAATTTTTCAGCTTCATCCATAATTAACACCTGGTCTTGATGATGGTTATCCTCCGCCATTATCAGGATATTTTTGAGACGCTCCTGAGTCAGCGGATGCCTGGGTGTGTGTGTGTGTGTGTGTGTGTGGGTGTGTGTGTGCGCGTGGGGGTGTGCGCGTGTGTGTGTGTGCGTAGTGGACAGGCTGGCGTGCTCTTTCACTGTGGGAAATTTGGAAGCACAAGTTTCAAACAAGCATCTTGAGTTGTCCGAGTTTTTGAGACGAATCGTCAGAGTCACGTGACTGAAAAGTAATCTGCATAAATAAACCTGATCTGGTCAGCAACACATCATCCGTGTCTTCCCTGCATTGTCAATGAGATATCCACAGACACGGTTCCATGCAGCGATCAGTCTGAAAATATTAGCTAGTAGCGGCTTATAGACCGTGTCACACATACTATTGGAGCATTGTTCATGTATTTAATGTTGTTTTTAATCATATATGTAATTCATAAGAGGTTTTTTTGTATTTACACAACAACTACAAAGTTTTTCAAACATTTCTTTGTCTGCTCCAGATTCACAACAATTTGAATAAAGAAATACTCAAAAATACAGTTTTAATCTTAATTTTGGTTTGCATATGTCCTCCATCATGAGAACAATGCTACAAGAATACGTTAATAACAACTAAAAACATCATCGGAGAGGATCTTTAAAGCTAAATTCTTTCCAAAACCAACAGAAGTGAGCCATTAGAAGGGATCAAAAGGATTAAGCTGTGTCGTGGACACAGAGCTGGAACCATGAAGGTATTCGTGGAGAACTCCAGATTTAGACTGTTGGTTCTTCTAGGCTTGGAGGCACTTTTGGAACACAAAGTCTTGGACACGTAGACCCAAACCCAGGACTTCTGAGAAGGAGCTCGAGTCACCAGAGTCTTCTCTTCAAAAGGACTCAACATGCCTTCAAAAACAACTCAGGAGAACTTAAGCTCCAACTTAACAGTTACATAACTGAGAACGAGCTCACATGTCAAAGCTGCATGTGAGTAATCTTTGAATTGTGCAGATAGAAGGTAACCCAGAACATGTGGTGGAAGTCTGACCTGGATCTGTGGAACAGAAACTGATGAAGTGGGAGAACATGGACTCCTCGTATGAACTCCCATAAGGCGGAGAAGGGTCTTAGGAGTATTTGGTTTGTTTCATTTGGCCCATGATGCAGTGAATGTCGAGTGTGTCAGCGGCGGCATAGTTCAGGTAATATTCACCGAGCAGCTTGTCTTTATCGTGACTCGGTCTGTGTTTTTTCCCCGTCTCTGAAGGCTCTCCCCTGTTCCCCTATAGATGATATCAAGTTAAGCATGGCGAGTCTTTGTTTGGAGTCGGTCTCTGCAGGAATGTGAAGTGTCTGGCTTGCTCTCTCGTGCGTCTCAGACTGAGAGGTAAAGAATTGAGAAATAAAACAGGATGTGGGTCTTATCGTGCAGATACTCGCAGATCAGAAACGCAAACAAAAAATATTAGAATGAAGCATTTATACAGTGAAAGGCACTAAAATGACTGCTTTGAATGGGCTGAATGGGTGCATGCGAGTGGTGAGGCGGGAGGCGTTGCAGTTGCGTGACTGCTGCTGCAGAGCTGGCTGACTTGTTGCCAAAGCACACAGTGCAGGTCCAGGACGATGTGCGGGGCTGTGGCGGCGAGCCGCTGGATGCAGGTCTGTTGATCGTGGCATCAAAAGAGAGGAACAGGACCAGGTGTTGATCTGCTAACATCCAGTCTGGCTGTGAGAGTGGGAACACCTGCGTCTGCATTCATGTCACGAGGCGTCGCCATGCTTCTCACCACCGTAGCGCCAAAAAGCCCGTATGGTTCTCGCTCAAACATGTGGGCAGGGTTCCGGTTTGCCCAAATGTTCAAGCATCATTTTACTTTCCGGTTAACTGATGGCTGTTCAGTCATTTGCACAGCTCTTTCCTGAAGGGTTTGTCCTGCCACGCATTTTCTTTCCAAAATATCCGAGTACAGCAATCAGCGTCTGATTTAGAGAATTATAGGGTAATGCCTGCGGACTGACTCAGCGCCGCACTCGGCTGCTGAGAGGCAGAAAGGTTAGGAACAAAGAAAACCATGTTTACTCATATTACAATGAGCAACGCCGGAGCGGGGAGCAAGCAGCTGATGGAAGGTCCTTTAATTGGACCCAACAGAGCTGGAGGTGAGCAACACCCTCTTCATGAGGCGTGAGCCTAACTTGTGACGCTCTGAAGGTGCAGAACAGCAACCAGGGAAAGCATCACTAATGAGAGGAGCTGAGGGAGACGGAAAAGAGGAAAGCAATAATGGCAAACATGGAGGAGAAAAGTGACTGATGCAGATTGTTTTAGGGTAAACAGGGACTCACATTACACTAAGATCAGGATCTATGTGACAAGCTTTTAACCATCAAAACCAGGGCTGGGTATCCATTATAATCTCCAGAAACGATTCGATTCAGAGCCTGGATCGATTCTGATCTTGTTCGATTCTTTAATTCAATTACATTTTGAGTTCACACATTTATACACACTTATTTAGAAATACATTAATAATCTACTATATAATTTGAATATATTTATATTAATCTGATCCAGTTCACATACTGTAAATGTATCAGTGAAATAATGAGATTGTTAATATCATCCAGTGTTACATGGATTCTCTAAAGGAGAAGTTCTAACTAAAATGTTCAGATCATTAACATTGGAAACATTGTTCTGCTTCTCCTGGAGGACGTTTCAGTTTGGACACTAGGTGGAGATCACACTGTAGCATTACAGCTTATTCCAGAAGAAGAAGAAAGTATGAGGAAAAAAACTGTGTTTTAGACCACAAATGATTACTATTAAACAAATGTTTCTTTAAATAAGAGTTTGCAAAATTCATGCCTGTGAGTTTATAAAGATGTTCATTTAGTCAGAATGTATGTTTAGGTCGACCGAGCGTTAGCAATAGCCGACGTATGGCAAATTTCATTACACGTTAGCATCAAGCTAACGGAGTTTAGCTTTATGTGCTAAATTGATTTATCTTCTTATGAATCGATTATTCATCTATTAGACTTAAATCTATTTACGTTGATTAATGGATTTTATCAACTCAGCCCTAATCAAAACTTTGAATGTGAACCAGGATCAGATTACGTCAAAATGACTTTCCACTCCAATAAAAATTGTGTTCTTGTGACTTTTTTTGATGATGGAGGACATAAATAAAGAAAATTAAGTCTAAAATGAGTATTTATTTATTTAAACTGTCGTGAATCAGAAAAAGATGAAAAACATTTTGATTAAAAAAGAGCTATTTTGTGATGTAGAAAATACACTGGGCAGGTCACAAGCTTCCTGCTCCAAGGTCTTATGGGAGGGGAAGGGGGGCGGGGTTGCTTAACACCAACAGTCCCGCCCACAACTCAAAGGTGAATTTATAACTAACTCCTGCTGCAGGTTTTGGCCAAAAACTGCATAAAAAGACACTGGGAATGCTTTTAGAACAGTTCATGATGGGAGTGGGACTTTAAATCAGGTTTCTAATGAGTATTCTGGCAAAATAATGCAGTTCTAACAGTTTTCATACAGCTCCATGTGTCATTTTAGGAAGACAGCAAAGCTTAAGCACTAGTAATAAAAAATGGAAAAAAAACATTGTGTATGCAAAAGAAAAAAACCGTTGAGATGTTTGTGTTACTGCGGCACGCTGCTCACAGGAAACAAAGCCTCAGCTCAAGAACACCGGGAACATTAAATTAGGAAAACACAGCGTGCTCCCTCAATAAGCCACAAAACACTGCAACAGCCCCCCCCCTCACGCCTGACCTCACAGTCCAAACGAATCACACTGTACTTATCAGAGGAATGTGCACATCCAGTCGAGTTAAAAATATCGCAGGCTTGTTTTGAAACCTGATCAAAAATTTGACTCTGGTCTGAGAAAAGAATGAGAGAACGTGCTTTTAGAGACACGCAGAAGGAGAAGAATGGCCTGCAGCAAAGAACTGACTTCTGAATGATCATTTTGGGAGAAATGATCCTCTTCTGGTTCTTAAAAACTAACAGCAGCAGAAACAACAACAATGTTAACGCTCCCCCTTCACTGCGTCTCCACGGTGACCAAACAACCACTAAGTTCATGAGATGGTTCAAACACGAAGGTATCATGACGCTGACACCATGAGTTTCTTTTTCTCCTTCAGCATCAACATATTTGATAGAAATCAAACCTCTGGACTACTTTGGTGATGTTGTGATAAACATTAAACCTTTATAACCATTTGTATCATATTTGATACATGCATTTTGTCTCATTAGGATGATTCAAACTGCTCTTCAAAACTAATCATACTTGGTCCTCATTTTCTGTAGTTCATCATCATTCCACTGGGGGCAGTAGAAGGACTTTTACTGCTCATTTCAAAAAGGCTGTTTCCATTAAATATCAATAACACTTTTGGCTGAAAAAGTTTAGCTATAATTTTCTAAACTTTATGTTGAGAATAACTAATCTACTGCTATTCATTTAGTAAATAAATTGTTTCTTTATTGCATGGATCAAATTTGAGACAGTGGGTAAATAAGGTAAAAAATGTTTTCCTAAATGCTGATTTCAAGACTTTTGAAACGTAAACCAAGGAGGCAAAAACTTACCAGATAAACCAATGTATTATTTGATATAGATAAATCTCATTTATAAAATGACCAGGATAATTATTTTACTGTAGACATTAAGTTTCATCAAACTGTTTCTACTTTACGTTAAAGGCAGTATAGATAAATAAAAATGTGATTCATATTTATGCAATTAAAAAAATGGATCATTTGATACCAGAAAATAAAAACATTGGTCAAATATGATATAAATGTGAACTTAAATACATTCAGTTTAATTCTATGCACATATCACTTCTGACCTAACTGTTTAAACCTTTATGTCATTGTTATGTTGTTCTTTTTAAAATAGTCTATATATTTATAATATACTTCTGTTTTAACTGTATTTTTCTAGGGCCACAAAAATAAAAAAAATGTAAATTAGCAAGAAAAAAGTCATACATTTATCCTATGAGTTTTAAAGCCACAGATATACCACTATTCTTGTAAGTTACTTTTTTCTCTTAAATTTACAAGATTTAAAGTAGTAAAAAAAAAAAAAAAAAAGTTAGTAAACTGGCCCAAATACTTCATCGCACCTTTAAGCCCAGGTCTCCCTTGAAAAAGAGATGTTATCTCAATGGGAATTTCTGGTAAAATAAAGGTTAAATAAAATAAAAACTAATAAGAGCATCTATTTATGAGGTTTATGTCTGTTACTGGTAAAAAAAAAAAAAAGGATACAATTTTTTGCCAATTTCCTATTCAATAATTTCAGGTAAAAACATGGTTATTCATTAAAATATATAAAAATATATGTATTTGATTTTTTTTGTGTCGTAAACACTTATAGCAGCACATTGTACTTATAGAGATATTAAGAGAAGAGACACAAGGCAAGCCGGTTCACTTTTGTAAAACTGAAACAAAACTTTTACAAAGAAAACATTTCAAATGTTTTTTTCCCTCCTAAGTAAAAAGCAGTATTTGAGATTTTTGATTATAAAACATGCTCTGAAAGTGATGAATGTATCAAAAACATCTCCATCTGTCTCTGCAGGAGAAATTTGCTGTAGTTATTCTAGACTGTTGACCCACGACTCTGGAAACGATTGAAACCTAGAGAGGAACCAAAGACAAGCTGAGGGTTTCTCCAAACCAGCCAGTCGGGCTGCGCTGACACAACTGAGAACTGTTTTAGTGTCAGTGCAGCTAACATATATACCAAAAAGTAGGGGGTGGAGCTTAAACCTGAGGTACCTCTAAAAGGTGGGCCTCTGCTCAAGAATAGGTCAGAGCAATCAGAGCTCCCCAAAGTGCTGAACACTGTAAACCTGAGGTTTACTGGACTCTGGCAGAGACTGGAGGATCAGAACCAACTTCTAACACGACAGAATGAAGGCAGGCTTCTTAACAGTGTTTGAGTGAATGATAAATTGTAAAACAAGTTCAAACTTCTTCCAGGATCAAAGAAGTGAAGCGTGTAACAATTTAAATTCCGACGTTAAGGTTTAATCCTTCATCCACTTAAGAGAAAACACCACCAGACCTTTTAATCCGAGCTTCACAGATTCTTAGGGAAGTGGAAAACAATATCTCGTATTAGACCAATTCTGGAGGGAAACTTTGAAGTTTGCAGAGGGCCTGCACACAGAGGTCAGAGGAAAAACTCTGATCCTAAAGCCTGCATACGGCGGAAATAACAAAGAATTTAGTTAGAATGTAGATAAGAAAGTCAAGAAGCTGCTTATATGTGAAGAAACTCTCAGGTCTGTGGATGTTTAACACCCAGAGTTACATGCACCCATGTTGTCCAGGCCCTAGAGGTCATGAAGATGGAACGCACCATTGTCGTACATGAGGTAAGTATGGTGTGAAGTATTAATGTAAGCTAAATGGCCTTATGACATATGGATGAGGCCGTTTCTTTACACAGCACTCTAGTTGTATGTAATCTGCTAGTACTGGCTCCTTACTGACCTTTACAAGCAGGAGGAACAGGTGATAAGTAAGTGTCTGTAGGACGTTGGTAGGACGTACACACAAACAATACTCTGATTGTCCAATTTCCTCATTTCTAACAGTCAGAGTCTGTAAGGAGCGTTCACCTTTCACTTGAGGAGCATCAACAGGCTTCCTGTTCTGTCTGCAGGGTTGACAAAATGTAAACATTGGTGCCACACGCCTGTCTCATCTACTTCACCCTCACTTTTCCTAAGAGGTTATCTAAGTGTTCACTACGACCCGTCACCCACAGCATGCCCAAAAAGAAATTTAGAAAAAAGAATATTTTCACTGTACAGGCTCACCAGGTTGATCTTAAAGTTTCAATCAGACCACCTGCGTACTGCAGATTTGGCCATTTTTCACCAGCAGACAGCCTGTATCCACCTGTAAGGGCAGTTATGACTTTAGGCATAACTGGTATTTGCTTCATATTCTCACTCCCAACTTGTCATATATGGAGGTATGGTTCAGGCCCCTTCTGCGCCACTTTTTGACGTTTTGGGTGTCCTATCTCATCGTTTTTGACATGCTGGCTGTTCCAATTAAATCACACGTCTCTAACCCTTGGGACGCAGTAACGGGCGCAGAACTGGTATTGGGTTAGGGCAACATTATTGGGTTAAGGTACCGATATCGGGTTAGGGTACCAGTATCGGGTTAGGGTACTGGTTTTGGGTTAGGGCACCAGTATTGGGTCAGGGTACCAGTATCGGGTTAGGGTACTGGTATTGGGTTAAGGTACCGGTCCACATCCCAAGGGTTGGGAATCCCTGATTAGTACATTCCCTGTCTGTGGCCTGGTACCAAGCTGCCCTAGGACCAGTACCGATTCGCCTGGAGGTTGGGGACCCCTGATTTAATTGGAACGATGGGTTGGGGCCCGAACCATACGTCTGTATGGGGAGTTGGGAGTGAGGATGCGCTGGTTCAAACCCCAGGCTAGTCGCTGCGGAGCTGGACAGTCCTGACATCAGAGAGATTGGAGTCAGCTGACCAGAGTGAGCAGTTCTGCCAGCAGGGATGAAGCGAGAACATCCTCACAGCTGCAGATTATGACTCTTTCACGAGTTTGATGAACAAGGAAGAGGTTTCTATGTTTCATTGGGAAAAGTGGGTCAGAGGCTGGATGTGAGCGATGAAGGGGGGCAGAAACCTCTTTCACAGGCTCTGACTCCCTCAGAGAATGGCTGCCCTTCATTTCCTCATAGAACTCACTGACTCTTAAATCTGATTAGACGGCATAAACACAGCCGGCCGACTTTTCTACTCAACCAACTCAATCTGGACGATTATTAACAATAAGAACGCTTTCCTAAAGGATTATGGCTTTTTCAAGTAAGTCATTTCCCACACACTCCCATTCTGCAATCCCAGTACGCTGATCATTCCAGACTGATTTATATCCAAAGCACTGATGGTTACATAAAGAGGGAAAACTATCAGTGATTCATCTCACTGTCGGGTAGAATTAGCTTGATTATGATCACAGCGGTTAAATTAGCCCTCCATTTTGTGTAACAACAGAGTGGTGGAAGTTTGAGGGTGAAAGGTGGAATGTAATATATAAACTTGGCAGGTAGGATGAATTATTTAGCCGAGTGCGGTGAAACCTGGCAATGTGCAGAGAATGCCACCAATTCCAGGCCAAGATAACATTTCTGCTCTGCACGCAACAAAACTTTCCTCCCATTGGATGATGGGAAGTGTGAGAACAATGGGCTGTATTTTATACGATCCCCTTCACTACAGCAACAGGGCAGCCAGATGTCTAATATCCTGGCTGTGTTTAAGGTCCTCCTGCACCTCTTGCTGCTGGTTACCTGGATTAGGCGTGTTCAGTCAATCAGAATGTCGAAACACCTGAGTCAGGTAATCAGCAGCAAGGAGAGAAACAGAGCTGGAAATCTGGAGGATCAGGGATGGACAGCCTCCTTCTGTCTCATTAGTGTCCTCGTAGTTACATAACCAGCCGTGCTTCTGCAGAACTTCCATCTTAAAGCCATAAGATGGAAGGGTTTAGCGCTGTCTAGAAGACAGCTGTTGATGAGTGTTGTGTGAGTCATGTAATCACAAAGCAGCAGTATGCATTGAGCAGCAGAAGAACTGTCATGCAGCCTGGACTGTCTGTAGTAGACGGTGTTGAAGCTGAAATGCACTCAGGAGACATCCTTCACACCACATCTAATGACAATTAGAACAAAAGGAAGCTCAAAGCTGAAAACTCACGCCTACTCTTGTCACGAGTCGAAGAATATCTGGACACACCGAGCTCTTAACTCGGTCTTTCACAAACCTAAAGCCTATGGTTTGAGGACAAACAGAGCAAGTAATACTCAAACTAAAATGAGAAAGTAGGTGTAATTAGGACATTTGTGGGGCATTTAGAGAGCCTCACTTCCTTTGAAATACATTGAGGTGCAACCACAGACTGTACATTAGAAGCTGACGTTTTTTTGGGAATCCTGCAGAATTCCAGTGGGATGGATGTAATCCATTCCATTAATCACGGGACTGGGAAGGTGTACTTACAGGAGCAGATGCTAAATGGAACCAACCAACAGGAATACGCCAACATTGTAACACAATTAAAGACGAACTACATTACCCAGAAGCCTACAGTGTTTCTAGTCACAGTTTTGATACTCTTTTGATCTATTCTTAAAGCGTTCCCAGAGGTCTTTAATTGCGATTATGACTTTTTTAATCAAAAACTGTCAGAGTTTCTGCAGAGCGGAAGGAGTTCCTTAAAAGTACTACTCTGAGTTCTGGACGGGACTGTTGGTGCAAGTAAGGTAGCCCTAATTTCCCGTCATCCCTTTGTTTACACTCTTTTTCACTAGTTTACAACCCCAGCCTAACATTGCCAGTGCATCAAAACTATCCAGCTGCACAGTTTAGATCCAGATTTCAGCTCAGACGAAGAAAACAAAGATGTTCATGGATCTATTTGTCTGTGAGTGGACACATCAGAATGAAGCGGAGCAGAAAGACTGTGACCAGATGATTGTAGATTTTATGTAACAAGCATGTTCTGGCAGAACTAGAAGAGCTGCATTGCCTGAGGTAATACTAGTGTGAATGCTTTTTCCTGAAAGTAGTCGCTGAAGAGGCTGAAGCTTTTTGCTGAAAACAGTGACAATTTATTATGCTTTCTGAAGGGATTTGCTGAAAATACAAAAGCTTTAAAAAATCTTAAATATGCTAAAAGACTGAAAATTGTATTAAAGAACTATGAAAGAGCGCTGAAGTTGACCTAAATTTCTGAAAAATGTGTTATGAAATTGCTTAAAATTCACTAATACATGCCAATTTTGCAAAAATATTCAGTTTGTTGCTCAAATATGAGCTAAACTCCAAATTGATCAGCCCAAAAAACCTTAGTAGATACCTTACTAGCCATTAAAAGTTAGCTTGTTTCTTAAATACTAGCTAAACTCCAAAATAGCCTAAAATTCCTCAGTAAACTAAATTAGTCAAAAATGTTAGCCTGGTGCTAAAATAGAAGTTAAACTCCAAATTAGCCTAAAAAACCTCAGTAGATGCCAAATTAGCCAAAAAGTTAACCCATAGCTCCACATTTTTTGGAAAATTACAATAAAATATTAAGACATAGCTCATGAATATATTTAAAGTTTTGTTGCTAATCTAGTTAAAATTTTTAAATGTGAAGACTTTCTCATTCATTTCCTATGGGGAAGATTTTAATCAACATTTCAAAAACTATAAAGTTTATGAATACCAAAAATACAAGCAGTAATGTCCTGAAGGAGCTGAAAGTTTTGATACCAAGATTACTGAAATCACTGAAAGTGTGATTGAGTTTTTAACGTGCTGAAAAATGTACAGAAAGGAGCAGGAGCATCACTGCAGTGTGAATGATTACTAAACATTCACACAATTATTTCTGCTTACCAAACACAGCTGTTATTAGGGATTTTCTGACATCTCTGTGCTAAACGCCTGAGCTAAATGTCACCAACGCTCCTGCAAAAGCAGAACTGAGTGCTTACTGCTCAGAGTGTGTCGGTTCAAAATGTGTGTCACCAGGAGTCAGCAGGCTGTTTGTGAGATCTATGTTTCTGCGGGTGGAAAGCTAGTTGACATGGCAACCTCCTCAGACAGCCACAGACCTTCCAACTGAACGACCAGCGCACCTAAAGTGAAAAAGCGTCTCTCCTTCGTGCACCATGGGGAATAAAAGGCTAATGTGGGCATAAAGCTGCCATGCTCAATGGTCTCCCCAGAAATGTGAAACTTATAACAAACATTCACCGGGACAGGATGACATTTGAGGAGCCAACTTCATTTCACACCGATAGTCAACATGTTGTGTAACAGAGATTTCTTTCTACAGACATTCTTGCTCAAGTTTGGACAAATGGGATTTAACCGCTTGATCCAAACGTGGAGCCAAAGCAGTGAGAAGGAGTTTCCCTCTCCTGCAGAGCATGGTCATACCTGCATGTGTGCAGAAGAATGTCATTAATGCAGTGATGACTGAGTCTGTGCACGAGCCAGATCAGCACGGACGCATTTCGTCCCAGGATTCATTTGGTGAACTATGCTGTAAGCCTCGTGCTGGACTCTCTGTGCACAAGTGTGAATGTGGGCGAAGGAACAGTTTTCATCACTCCTCAATTGGACATCATTTCGTGGTGTCAGCAGCTGCAGACGCCGACCCATCCCGCTGAAGAAGTGTTTCTCCGTGCCCTTCTGAGGAGGACGGCGCTCGGGCTGTGCCGACTAAAAGGCTCGATTGTGGGGCGAGTCGGAAGACCCATAGGTTGGTTAAGAAACCCACAGGGAGAGAAGCTGGGGAGAGAAACTCTGAAGCAGAGGACGCTTTGATTAAAAGCTGCATTAGACTGCCCCCTACAGCTGACAGGGAGAACTTCATACAGAAAACGGTTCAGGCTATAGTTCCTGCTGCAGCTTAACTGATCAGCAAATCAAGTGGTGACAAACTCCAGACAACAGATGAAAAAGTGACATTTAAGTAAATGAAGTTTAGATCATGCAGAGCTGAAAGATGCTGGAGGTTATTTGTCCATCATTTATTTATTTATTTTCTCTCTGCTTATGTCTAGTTTGTGGTATTGTATGCTGTATAAGTTGAATGTTTTAAATCTTGTCTGTTATTATCAAATCTCAATTTATTTAGTGTTTATATGTTTTATCTTTTACCCGTCTTAGGACAACAGATGTAATGTAGCATGTGTGCTAATTCTGACATATTTATGTTTTTGTTATGCTAATAAATAAATGTAATACATATCAGTTCCCTAAAGTGTGATTCATTCAGAAGGAATTCTTCCAGAGGATAATCAATAATCCCTCTATTATTACTTTATCAGCAGTGGATCACTATGAAATAGTATTCTGATGATACTCCATGAGTATTTCACATCTGTTACATGATGTGTGATTCATGTTCTTGTTTACTGAAATCATGAAGGAATGTTTCTGAGGATAGTAATAAGCTCTCGATTTTGTTACTTAAAACAATCTGCATTTGATCTGATCAGAACTGGATTATAAAAACAACTCAAAACTATGAGATGAAGTAACTCAGTAGATGAGGGATTATAGAAGTTCTCTTCTTCCCACTCCTTTTCAAGCAATCAATCAAACTCTACCTGACTTTAGTTAACAGTCACTATATTTAACAAATCTAAGGTGACTTAAGAGGGTTTTTATTCTTTTAAACAATGCATTTCATTATTTCACAAACAACTGCACCACCGTTCACCTGTCCATCAAGCTGATGTCACATATCTATTTAGGTACTAAAGTAACTAAAGAAGGTTACAAAAACTTGTGTTTTTAACATGCTGTAGTGGCATTTTTCTGATTTTGAAGGCCACATATATTAAGAAAATGAAGCTCTTTCTTAATTAAATGGTTGTGAATCAGCAGCACACACAAAAATACAGTTGGACAAAGTTATTATGATGTAGAAGCTACAGCAGCAGCCAAAAGCTCCCTGCTCCACTCCATTCTGATACATCCACGTTTAGACGAATAGATCCATGAACTTCTTTCCTCGTCTGAACTGGAACTGTACGACTGGATAGCTACGAAATTGATTTTATTAGGACGTTAAACAAGAGTAAAAAAGTGTAACTCTTGAAAATGAATAGAACTGTCTTCCCTGTAACACACAGAGTAACTCACTGCAGAATTGTTAAAGTTGTGTTTCTTGTCACATGATCCTCACCATGATGCTGTGACAGCTTCTCTGTGTGCTCACAGATCCTGGCGTTTCTTCTCATCACTGTTGTTCCTTCAGTTACGAGCATCAGCATGGCAGACAGCCACCTGAGCGTCTCTACGTACTCTGTGGACGTTTGTTTTTAAAGCCGCAGCATCTGCAGGCTTAGAAGCCCAAAAGAAACAGCAGGTCACAGACGGGGTCAGATATGAGAAAACAAGCACTTCCTCCCCGAGGGGAACGCTCTGCACCTGGACTTCTCATTACCGCTGCACACTCAGCACCCCAGAGCACATGAGGCCCTGAGGAAACATGCTCAGCGCTGAGCAACCTACCACTATTGCATCAAACACAGACTGGGAAAGGCCAATAAAGAGCTCAAAGAGCCTCCACCCAAAACGTAACGCCTGGCTAGAGCTGCACTAGCCTTCCTTTGCTTCTGCTGCAGAGTCAGAGAAACTGTAACACTTCAGCTGTCATTCAGTGAGCTAGCAGACAAAAAACCCTCCATCTATCTGAATCAGGGGTCTCAAACTTGATCACACAAGGGGCCAAAATCCAAAACACATCTTAGGTCGCGAACCGAACAGGATAAACATATAGTGAAGGCTCTAAAACTACATTTTTAAAACTTTAAACTGTAACGTTTTAACATAATTATGAACTAGATTATGGAAGTTTTTCTGGGCCATAATTCTAAGTTTTATGCATTTTTCAATTGACAATTC
>NC_050515.1:30998502-31032002 GCF_002922805.2 Oryzias melastigma | reverse complement strand
TTGTCAATTGAAAAATGCATAAAACTTAGAATTATGGCCCAGAAAAACTTCCATACTAGATATATAGCATTATTAATGCTAGTGTGAATGCTGTAAGATGAATTTGGCTGCTGAACATGCTGAAATTGATAGTTGAAAACACTGAAGCTCATAGCCAGCTAAAATATTAGTTAAATGCCAAATTATCCTAAAAAACAAAAAAAAAAAAAAGCCTAAATTTGCCTAAACAACTAGCATGTAAACATTAGCCTAACTCAAAAATAACCTATAAAACTTAAAAAAAAGCTTAAATTAGCCAAAAAAGCTAGCATATAAATATTAGCCTAAATCAAATATAACCTAAAAGACAAAACAGTTAGCATGTAGCTTTTAAAACTTTAAAACCATAACTTTTTAACCTGAATATGAATAATAAAAAGGCAGGATTATTATTCCAGAATAAATCAACTTAAACCTTAAATAACTTTCAATATTTTACTCTCCATAAAAATATATTTTGTCATAATTATACAAGTTAGAAATAAGCGCAAGATAACATCGGGTCATTAATAGCAATAAAATAAAATGATCTGGAGGGCCGGATAGAATTACCGGGAGGGCCGGATCCGGCCCCCGGGCCTTGACTTTGACACATGGGCTCTAAAGGGAGGTATTCATAACCCAATTACACTTTAACACTCGGCTGTTTCACAACTTCAGCAGCCTCCAACCTCTCCTCCCGCTCCCAGCATCAATATGTTTCCTGTGCCAGTAAATTCTCTCTCGTGTTTTGATTCATTTTATCTGCGTGTTGGTCCTGATGTGGACGAATGAGGCGAGCGTCAGGTTAAAACAACCACAGTGATCTACGGGCTTCTAAAGCCAGCAGTGAAAAATGATGTTCTCTTTGAAAAAAGACAATTATTTAGTATCAGTTCTTCCTATCTGGTCTGGCTGGGATCCTCACCTGGAGTCTTACTCCTTGGGGAGAGACATTAATCAGAGGATCCTCCCTTCTCAGAGCCTGAAATATCATCCAGACTGAGCAGCGTGTCTCAGGGTCCAGACACACGCAGAGATAGATACAAACAGCAGGATGCAGAGATGCTGAACACTGCAAGTGAATCAGAGCTGCAGCGTCACAGAGGTCCACAGCAGGTCAGCCCTTATTTTGATAGTCCTCACATCCAGGGAGAACATGGCCTCTTTTCTGTTTGTTTTTCAGCAGAAACATCTGAACATCTGCTGCCTTCCTCAGAGCACCAGGCTGAGCGGCAGTACTGATGATAACCAATCTTTAGTCATTGCAGTAGAGATCAACTCTGAAATGTCTTCAGATGAAACGTTTCACAATCTTGAAATGTGGAGAAGTCCAGGCAGGATGTGTGTCTTCACTGTTCTCATGAAAACTAGAAAATTTACCCTTTTCATGGTGACGTCAGACGAAATGGCGACAGGGCTGGAAAAGTAAATAGTGACTTAGAACAGCAAAGCTGACAGCTGAACGCTGTTTAACACAATTTTACATAAATACCAATTTCAACAGAAAAATGAACAATAATTATTTTATGAATGTCCTGCTGAACTGTATTTTCATTTCCTGTTTTAGATTAAATAATCCTTCAATAATTGAGGTTGTATTGAAAATATGGACCTTTCATTTGAGCAGATATTATTCTAACAGGTTCTATTTAGAACCTATTTAGAACCTGATGGGAATTCATGTTGGTAATAGAAGCAGCTCAGATGCACATTGCACATTTAGCTGATGAAATAAGATGAATTTGTTTTTTTTTGGGGGGGGGGTTGGTATTTTTAACACTATTTTTAAGCATTCTTTTCTCTCAGTTTTTGTAGATTTGGTCTAAAGACATGTAAATGTCATCAAAAAATACATGTTTTAGCATTCTGCTTGTGTTCAAAGTATAAAGATGGTTTGTTTTTATAAATAGGCATCAATGAGCAAACATTATTCAATATTCATTTCAAAGATTTTCCAAAAACTATCCATCCATCCATCTTCTTGACCGCTGTGTCCCTTTCGGGGTCGCGGGGGTGCTGGAGCCTATCCCGGCTACTGAGGGGCGAAGGCGGGGTACACCCTGGACAGGTCGCCAGTCTGTCTCAGGGCCTCAATCACACACACATTCACTCCCACATCCACACCTAGGGGCAATTTAGAGTCACCAATGAACCTATGAAGCATGTTTTTGGACGGTGGGAGGAAGCCGGAGTCCCCGGTGAAAACCCACGCATGCACGGGGAGAACATGCAAACTCCACACAGAAAGGTCCCAGCCGGGAGTCGAACCGGGGCCTTCTCGCTGTGAGGCAAGAGTGCTAACCACTGCGCCACCGTGCAGCCCTTCCAAAAACTAATTTTAGGCTTTTATTTTGTTTTTTTGAGTGTTGTTTTTTTTTTTTTACTTTTTACTGATTTGTGACCCTAAAACCATAACCCGGTCTGAACAGTGACTTTTATGATCCGTTACACCCTTAAAATAAATATTGTAGACATTTCAGTTACAATCGATTAGGTTACCTGTTATTATTTACGTGAAACTAGGTAAACATTGTTCAGCTGTCAGCTTTGACGTTCTAAAGTGTAGCAGGTAGTCACTCTGCAGACTCGTCGTTTTGTGTGATGTCACGTGAAAAGACTTTATTTAAGACTCAGTAGAAGTCTACAGCAAAAATGTGCCTATAGTAAAAAATACAACATTTAGAAATGAAAAGAAGAGCTGATGATGCTCTGCAAGACTTTTTTTTGGCCTCATCTTGGCTTCTTTTCCAGCGGCAGTACCAGAAACCGACAGCAGGGCGCACTGTGACACTGCTCACACGTGCATGGACACGCACACGTGTCAGCGCCACTCTGAAACATGTCCTGCCACCACTGGGCTGCCTGCTCTCCTTCTCTTGTTGTTTTTTTCCCTAACTTCTCCATTTCAGAAAAAGCAGCCCAGATGTGAGGCTCCCAACCTGCAACAAAAACAGCCGCTCTCCCTCCTTCTCTGGCTGCTCCTGCCCTCTGGGTGGTATTCCTTTGCTGTCATTTTGACCTAATGTCATATTCTAAGAGCCATAAATATAGATATTAAAGCTGAATTTGTGTTTTTGTGGTTCTTGAAGAGTCTAGAAAATGATACGCTTCAAAGGTTTGTGTAAAAAGACCAGCAGAGCGTTGAGCACAGAGCGCCCTCATCCATGACCGAATGTCGTCTTTTCCTGCGCCCATCTCTCTTTTGGATCAGGACGGTCAGTTTCCGCTGTGCAGGAGTTTGGCGCGACATGTGGGGTTTCTTCAGCCACAGATGAGGGGCGGCGCAGACCCGCACACAAAGACTGAGAGTAGTAGAACGGCACCAAAGGATGACCAGCTCTGAAACCACACGATTACTGCCATGACGGTGAACACAGTTAACATTTAGAGTGGATGATGGGGAGTGGCTGCAGGACCAGCCCTTCAAATGAAAACCCAGAGAGCTGCTATGAAATGAAATGAATAGGAACCACAACAGGTACAAGCTCAGCTCGGAAAACGTCTTCATGACCATCTCTGTGGTGAAGCAGAGATTCAGCCTGGAGATGAAGCTTTAGGCTTCACTCGGACAGAAAGGTGAGAAACGGTCAATCTGAGACTCTAGTCTGTGAGTTTCAATGGTAGAAGCTTCAGATCTGTGGAGAAAAAGCAGTATCACCCCGATGTGTGTGTGTGTAATTATTGATTCATAACTAATACAACGTATTCTGTGCATAAGTACAAAAGTTATGAAATTCAGAAAATCAAAATTATCAAATCAAAAATGACCCACACACAAATCCAAAGTTACGCACAAATCCAAAGTTAATCACGCTTAAATCCAAACCCAGCCAGCAAGGCCAAGTAGGCCCCACGTGGTTCAAAAGTGGGAGGAGAATGTGGGCCCCAATTGGGTTTGTCCGCAGTTTCCGTGGTGACCCCGGCTGTGTTTGCCCACATTGGCTTCGCTGCCTAGGGACTGGAGGCCTGGACCGTGACCCTGCTATCTCTGCTGACTCCTGGGCGGCAGCACTTGCTTGTCCTGCTAATTAGCTTGTTGCTTAATTACTAGCTGAACTCCAAATTAGCAAAAAATTCCTCAGTAAATAAAGTCAGCCAAAAATGTCAGCATGTTGCTAAAATAAAAGCTAAACTCTAAATTAGCCTAAAAACACCAGTAGATAACAAATTACTAAAAAATGTTAGCCTATTGCTAAAATATTGGCTAAACTGCTAAAAAACTTATTAGAAGCCAAATTAGCCACAAAAAAAAATACTAGCTCGTTACTCAACTCCAAAATAGCCTAAAATTCCTCAGTAAACTAAATCAGTCAAAAATGTTAGCATGTTGCCAAAATAGAACCTAAATTCTAAATTATTCCCCCAAAACTTGAGTAGATAACAAATTAGCTGAAAACATCAGCATTTTGAAAAAATATTAGCTAAACTCCAAATTAGCATAAAATGAATCACTAAACTAAATTAGTCAAAAATATTAGCATGTCGCTAAAATAGAAGCTAAACTCTAAATTAGCCCAAAAGCCACAGTAGACAACAAGCTAGCATAAAACGCTACCATGTTGCTAAAACAGAAGCTAAACTCTAATTTTTTTGATAATTAATATTATTTTATTTTTCTTCAGCCGGAGAGCCCCCATGGAGAGGTAAAAGAGCCACGTGTGGCTCTGGAGCCGCAGGTTGCAGACCTCTGGTTTAGGGGAAGGTTCTCTCAGGCGTCTATAGGTTTGTTGTGGAGGATGATCTACATGGAATTATTTTCCTGCAGACTCTAAATTCTTCCTTTGTATTATCAATTTCCAGTCTTTCTCTCATACTCTGTTCATGTGGGGCTGCAGCTGAGTGCAGCACAACAAGACAGCTCCACACCAGCACACGCCTAGTGCACCCCGCGCGGCGTGTGCACTCAGCGCACCCCCCTAACCCGCCACGTGCGCGTCGTGAAAAATGTAGGAGAAGAATAAAGAACGATGCTAAAAAAGAGCACGCTTCCCGGTAAGGAGTCAGAAGGGAAACAGTCATGAAGCTGCTCGTCATCCATGACTGTTGTTACAGTAAATCGGTCAAAGTTGCAGTAAAGTTGTGGTGAAATTAAAAAGTTGCAGGGTGCGCAACAAATTGCAGAGTTTGCTTGAATTTGCGTTAATCGCAACATCATAAAATCCTGGAGGGTCTGATTAAGGCTCTTTAGCTTTAAGGAAACTGCAAAAGTTTTACAAAAATAAAAGGTTGGTTGGCTATTTGACACTTGATGAATTTTATTTTGAAAGGAACTTGTATGTGTTGCAGTCTAAAGTAAAATAAATTAAAATTGTTTTTCATATAGGCTTATATATAACACTGTTATAATATGATTCCTGTATATTATTACTGAATAAACATGGTAAAGCAACATTTCCTAAATGAAGGGACAAACTGCATTTTTCTAAACCATAAAGAGGGACTGTACGGCTCTCATTGGGTTCTGGTCGGTAAGAAACTGGACCAACTCTCTCAGTGTCAAAGGCTGCAGACTCTGGTGTAGAGGAAGAGCAAAGAGGAGGTTCAGGGAGTTTGAAGGAGGAGGATGTAGAGTTTGGATGGAGTCCCTTTCTCCAAACACAGCTCAATCATTAAAAGTAAAATAAAGATTCATTAAACAAAATGTTCTCCTTTTGCTTTGGGTTTGGTTGGAAATATCAAAAAGTAAGATGGTTGACGTCTTCAGCATCCTGATGGCAAACGTTCAACCCCGCACACTAAGAAGCATGATAATGTGAAGCTGTCCTGATAATGTGAAGCTGTCCTGATAATGTGAAGCTGTCCTGCCCCGAGTGCTGCCTGGCCGCTGCCCAGCCTCCTCCCACAGCGCCGTGCTAATGAAGAGCTGAAGGAGCTGCATGGCTGCAGGCCAGCCTCACTGCTGGGGTTATCATCAACCAACTGTAGCGGGGACGCTGTAACGCATCCCAAAATATTGTTTGCTCTTCCGTGGCGGCCTGATCTCCCAGCTAAAGGACCAGATGAAACTGCCGAGCACTGTGAGTGACACATTAAAGGGACACTATGCAGTGAAGTATAATGGCGAGCCTCAGCACAGATGAATGAAATCACAGAGATAAGAGAGCAGTCAGTGATTACAAACCCGTCCTGACACATTCGCTCACTGCCAGAAGGTAATTGTTCACATACGACTTTCATATTACTTTCCAGAAAATCCATACCTCACTTCCCATCTGTCTTTTCAGCGCACTTCCTGGAGCGGCAACATGGAAACTGCCTCCCAAAAGAGTCTTTTTAAACAACTAGGATGAAGTAAGGTTACACATATTTGCAGAAGTTCAGACAAAAAGGACAAAATGAAAGTATAAAGACTTAACACAATACTTTGGACATTCAGTAGTGTCTAATGTCCTACTCTCATCATCTTTTCATTTATTGTAAAACGTTTCCAGTGGTCTTTGAGTCACGATTATGCTGTTTTGAGGCAAAAATCTAAATCCTGTTTGGTTTTCTAGGACAAAGTTTCTGCAGAACAACAGGAGTTTGTTAGAAATTCACTTCTGAGTTGTGGGCGGAACAAAAAAAAAGTACATGAATCTACTCATCTACAATGTACTGTATCTGAATGTACTGTATCTGAATACCTTCAATACTCACTATATAATGCACTGTATAGAGAGCACACGTGTCAAAGTCCAGGCCCGGGGGCCGGATCCGGCCCTCCAGATCATTTTATTTTATTGTTATTAATGACCCGATGTTATCTTGTTCTTATTTCTAACTTGTATAATTTTGTCAAAATATATTTGAATGGAGAGTAAAATATTGAAAGTTATTTAAGGTTTAAGTTGATTTATTCTAGAATAACATTATTGCCTTTTAATTATTTATAATTATGTTAAAAAGTTATAGTTTTAAAGTTTTAAAAATTTGGAATTTTTGCAAGCTTTTTGGACTATTTTGGCATTTACTAAGATTCTTTTTAGGCTGTTTTGGAGTTTAGCTAATATGTCAGCTACATGCTAGCTGTTTAGGCTAATTTAGGCTTATTTAAAGCCTTGAAGTTTAGCTATTTTAAGCTAGCTGTTTTGGTTAACCAATTTTTTTTTATTTTTTATTTTTTTTAGGTTTTTTGGCCAATTTGCCATTTAGCTAATATTTTAGCTAGCTATCAGCTTCACCGTTTTCAGCGATCAGCACTAGCATCTTCAGCAGCCAAATTAGGCTTAAAACGTTCACACTAGCATTATTGCAGGTGATGTTATATATCTAGTTCTTAATTATGTTAAAAAGTTACAGTTTTAAAGTTTTAAAAATGTAGTTTTAGAGTGTTCAATAAATGTTTATCCTGTTTGACCCGTGACCTAAAGTGTGCTTAAGATTTTGGCCCCTCGTGCGATTCAGTTCGACACCCCTATGGTGCGTTCACCATTTTGTAGAGCTGTCCGAATCTACAATTCCAAAATCGAGTGCAATAGAAATTTCCCAGAAGTCTTTGTGAAAAACTAGTGAGCATTTATGCTCACTACATTAGTGAAAATAGACCACAATGCAATGCGGTTGAAAATGTTTGTGAAAAAAAATGTGTTTAAAGGTAAATTTTGAATAAACAATCCACATTTTCCCAATCAGAACACAGTAGTACGCATGGTGTCAGAATTACTTCTAAATTCCAAGGGTACTAGTTAGTCCTGCACTATATAGTTTTTCAGTATTTAGGTATTTAGGTCAACATGTGACTCTTTTATCCCTTTATTGTGGCTCTTTAGTTTTCAAGAAAAATACTAATAATTCAAATAAATAATCAATTTAAGTTTTGCCGTTTCTGTTTAGGTTTTTAATATGTCAAACCACAAAGCAAAATGAAGACTAAAAGTTTAATTTACTGTCATAGTAATTCTGTAGAAATGATCTTTAAATGTGTGTTTTTTTTGGTAAACATGTTCAAATAAAAGTCTCAACAAGTCTTATATTTTGCTAAATTACACTAAAGTGGTTTAAGCTTCATACAAACATAGTTTAAAACAATTGTAAATGATTCAGAATTTTGTGTTTTGTGCCTCACATCTTTAAAAATGAGAAAACAAATTCAGTTTATTTTGATGTTTTTATTTTTTTTGGATACATCTTCAATGTTGTTTATATTTGACAGTAAAAGGAGAAAAATGTTGAACCAATGTCCTAATGATAAAAAAACACATTTTGACTGTCTTGCATTTTATTTTGAAGCTATAACGCTGCAACTAGAAAACCTTAATTGACAAAGGGTGTATTTTATTTTTGAAAGGAACTTGTGTGTGCTGCTGTCAAAAGTAAAACCAATAAAACCAGTTATAGAAGTATATGGACAGTATTGTAATATTTAAAAGCTACTTTTCTTAAATAATTTGCCTCCAAAACATAAATATTGTGTATTTTTTAAACAATAATGTGGAACTTTCCGGCTCTCGCTGGATTTTGGTCAGTAAAAAACTGGACCAAATGGCTCTTTTAGGAATTCGGACATAGCTTATGGCATGAATACAATCTTTTTCAAAATGCATTATTCCATCTGCTCCTGATTTAGAATAATTTGAATAAAGAAATACTAAGAAATGCAATTTTAATCTACATTTTCTTTCTATGTCTCCTCTACCACTAGAAAAACACTATATTCGTCTGTCTTCCTGCAATTGTCTCCATGAATAAAGTCTTCCTCTCATCTAGGACTGGAGCTCCTTCTAGAGTATTCGAGGATCTCTCTCTTCTTTGTCTCAGGGGATTCCTAAAACAACAGTCAGGCGTAGGATCTTCATGGTTTGAAACGTGCAGCTAACATCGCCCAGACTTATCAGATTATGAGAAGGCTCTATCGCACGGGCTTTATTAAAGCATGCATCAAATTAATAGCCATCTTTACAGCTGCAAAAGAAACATTTGGTTCCCGTTAAATCAGCAGAAGAATCTCAGCCTCATAAAAAAAAAAAATTCTGAAGGATGAAGAAGAAAACAATGAAGGTGGAGTACGAAACCATTTATTTACTGTGCGCAAAAAAGAAGAAGAAAGAGGGGGAGGGGCCGCTGACTGCTCACATAACCACAGACAAATGTCTGGTCCTACACATGTACACACCACTTCACACACGCATGTAAACACAACCATTACACACAGGAGGACAGATAGAGGAGAGGGTGGTGCAGCTGATGAAAAGACATGATTAACCTCTGATCTGCACTCGCCAGAGGTGTGTGTGTGTGTGTGTGTGTGTTCACGTGCCCGTGTGGGGTCGGTGCGGCCGTGTGAAGACGGGGACAGGAGAGAGAGTGTGTGTCTGCTGAAGGATAGCTGCTGCTCTGAAGCGGGAGACGGTGATAACGGTGACGCTCCTCAGATCCTCTGAAAACGGTGGTGATGAGTTACAGCACCTGTCAAAATCAAGGCCCGGGGGCCGGATCCGGCCCTCGGCCCTCCAGATCATTTTATTTTATTGTTATTAATGGCCTCAATGTGATCTTGCGCTCGTTTCTAACTTGTATCATTTTGAGAAAATCTATTTTTATAAAGATTAAAATATTGAAAGTTATTTAAGGTTTAAGTTGATTTATTCAGGAATAATATTCCTGCCTCTTTATTATTCATAATTATGTTAAAAAGTTACAGTTTTAACGCTTTAATAACTGTCATTCTGCTAGCTTTTTGGACTATTTTGGTATTTACTAAGATTCATTAGGCTATTTTAGAGTTTAGCTAATATTTTAGCTACATGCTAACTGCTTTGACTAATTTAAGCTTTTTAAAAAAAAAAAAAAGTTTTTAGGCTGTTTTGGAGTTAGGCTAATATTTACATGCTAGCTATTTAGGCTAATTTAGTTTTTCTTGTGTAGTTTTTCAGGCTAATTTGGAGTTCAGCTAATATTTCAGCTACATGCTAGCTCTTTTGGCTTATTCAGGCGTTGTAAAAATGCTTCTTTGGCTTTTTTGGAGAGGCTAATATTTACATGTTAGCTGTTTTGGCTAAGTTTTTGGCTTTTTCAGTTATTAGGATATTTTGGAGTTTAGCCATTTTTTCAGCTACATGATAGCTGTTTTTGGCTAACCTAGGTTTTATTTTTTCAGGCTATTTTGGCATTTAGCTAATATTTAGCTGGATATCTGCAACAGCGTTTTCAGCAATCAGCTTCAGAATTTTTAACTATGAATTTCAGCATCTTCAGCGGCCGAAATCAGCCTACAGCATTTACACTAGCATCATCACAAGTAATCCTATATATCTAGTTCATAAAAGTTATGGTTTTAAAAATGTAGTTTTAGTGTTTAATAAATGTTTATCCTGTTCGTCCCATGACCTAAGATGTGTTTTGGATTTTGACCCCCTTTGCGATTGAGTTTGACACTCCTGAGTTACAGGGTGTGGATGAGGGGACAGAGGGGAGGAGTTGATCCAGGACAGAGCATGAAAATGCAGCAGCTTAGTGTGTGTGTGCGCGTGTGTGTGTGTGTTCACGTGCCCGTGTGGGGTCGGCGCGGCCGTGTGAAGACGGGGACAGGAGAGAGAGTGTGTGTCTGCTGAAGGATAGCTGCTGCTCTGGAGCGGGAGACGGTGATAACGGTGACGCTCCTCAGATCCTCTGATAACGGTGGAGGAGTGAGGCTGGTGTGAGCTACATGGTGTGGTGATCATTTCCAGAAACAGTTCGATTAGATTCTCTAGAGCCTGAATTGATTCCATTTCAATTTTTTTGATTTTTTTGATTTTTCAATTAAATTAAATTTTTGTTTTACACAGTTTACACATTTATACACAGTGGATCTGAAATACATTAATAATCTACTATTTAATTTGAATATATTTGTATTAATCTGATCCAGTTCACATACTGTAAATGTATCAGTGAAATAATGAGATTATTAGTATCATCCAGTGTTACATGGATTCTCTAAAGGAGAAGTTCTAACTAAAATGTTCAGATCATTAACATTGGAAACATTGTTCTGCTTCTCCTGGAGGATGTTTCAGTTTGGACACTAGGTGGCGATCACGCTATAGCAGTACACCTTATTCCAGAAGAAGAAGAAAGTGTGAGGAAAAAAAAAGGATGTTTTAGACCACAAATGGTTACTTTTAAACAAATGTTTCTTTAAATAAGAGTTTGTAAAATTCATGACTGTGAGTTTATAAAGATGTTCATTTAGTCATTAATGTATGTTTAGGTCGACTGAGTGTTAGCATTAGCTGTCCTACGGGAAATCCCATTAAACGTTAGCATCAAGCTAGCAGACTTTAGCTTCATGTGCTAAATCGATTTATATTTTTATGAATCAATTATTTATTAGTTAAGTTTAAATCAATTCAAATCGATCACCCAGTCCTTCAGCGTGCATGAGAGGACAGAGGGGTGGAAGAGTTGATGCAGGACAAAGCATGAAAATGCAGCAGTGAAGTGTGTGTTTGTGTGTGCCAAGAAGTGTTAGCACACAGAAATGTGTGGGAAAGCAGACGACTTTCTCCAAGAGCTGGACACTGAGTTGTGTATTTGTGTGAACAAGTTCATGCTCGACTGTTTATTGGTTCTGTAAAGCTATTAGTGCATGGTCAGAGTGAGCTCATCCACAGTGTGATTGTGCGACTGTGTTGTGGGTTTCATTTGATACCTGAAGGCCAAACAAACAGATCAGCAAAATTCACTGACATGTGAGCTTTTCAGTCAACACCTCAGAAGGTCACATCCATGCAGAACCATCCAGAACTCGGATCGCAGACCCTCCAGTCTGGTGTGAAGAAAAGAGGACAGACTCCGTGTGGAAGCCAGTGAGAAACGACTTGTTTTGAACCACTAAGACATCTTCGGTGGTCACAAGTCTCTGTGAAGGGCAGAAAAGGGGGCGGGGCGTAACAGAAACCCGAGATTGGAGCCACATGTGGAGCCAAGCCCGCGCACGCACAAACACAGACTGATTGATTAATCTGGGCAGTTTCTGTTCCCCCTTCTCTGAATGTTCCTCAGAAAAGACAAAGCTCTCACTAACGTGCAGCACAGAGAAAGAGCCTTTCCTCACCCGTCAATGCTGTGGAGGAACGAGAGGAAAGAGCAGAAACAAAGAATCTGATACAGAGGTCAACTGAATGAGACGAAGACTGGAGATAATGATGGTACAATATCAATGTAAGCTCAGAGAGCAGCTGAAGGAGGAACTTCATAGAGTGAAGAGTGTTTGGATAAACTGATGGATGAATTAACCCTCAACTCCGGAGCTCCGGTGTTTCTGTTCTTTGATTCACTGTAACTTTTCGACTGTTGACACAATAATTCCAGTAGATTCTGAAGGACAAAGGACACATTTATTACCCTTTGGGTTTCCACACTGCTCACATATGAGGGTCTTCAGATGTGGTTCCTGCTGCTGATCTCAGATTAGTTTTCCTTCTCTTCAAAACAGTTTGAATTCTGATTCCTGAACGTCCTCAGAGTCTCTGGAGGTTCTGTGTCGACATTTGGTCTTTATTCTTGTTTTGCAAGTTTCTATCTGTCCTCATGTTACACGTTTTTTAGGGCTGGGTTGATAGAATCCATTAATCGATGTAAATCGATTTAAGATGAACAGATCTATAATCAATTCATAAAAATATGAATTGATTTGCACATAAAGCTAAAGTCTGCTAGCTTGATGCTAACATTTAATGGATTTTCCCATAGGACAGCTAATGCTAACGCTCCGTCGACCTAAACATACATTCTGATTAAATGAACATCTTTATAAACTCACAGGCATTAATTTTCTAAACTCTTTTAAGGAAATATTTTTAAAGTAACCATTTGTGGTCTAAAGCACAGTTTTTTTCTTATATTTTCTTCCTCATCTTGAATAAGGTGTAATGCTATAGTGTGATCACCACCTAGTGGCCAAACTGAAACGTCCTCCAGGAAAGCAGAACAATGTTTACAATGCTAAGCTCTTCAGCTTTTCTGGCTTTTTGTACCATCCACAAACGATTGCATAGACCTGCAGCAGGGAGGAGCGTTACAATGAGCTCATTTTGAGTGTGTTTTTGGTCTTCAGTGGAGACTATCTGCATCGTTTTTGTTATGCAATCCCACACCTAATTCTGGTCCCCACAGAGCTCTGTGGAGGCCTGAGGATGACCTGAACCAGGTGTATTGGAACACTGAAAATACACAGGACGGTCTGTCCGCAGAACCAAGATTGGAAAAAACTTTTATGGTGCATAACAGTAGAATTTCTCAGAATTCAACTGTGAATATTTTATGGTAAAGTATTGTAAATACTGCATGGATTAAAGAGATTTTTCTGTTTATAACTTTCACTTTAGTCAAACTTAAAAATCCTTCACATTTTCTTGTACTCGTTCTTTGCTTCCTTGTCTAACCCAGGGCTCTGCAACCTTTAACACTAAAAGAGCCATTTGGTTCTTATAGACCAAAACTCAGAGAGAGAGACATAGTTTCCCCTCCAAGTTATAAAAATGCATTTTATTTACGTTTTGAGGTCATTAAGCCATTCATTTAAAAAATATAGCTTTGAAATGTTCTTTACAATTGAACATTTTTACATATAACAAAAATAACTGCTCTCACTTTTGACAAAAGCACATTAAAGGTTCCTTCCAAAATAAAACACTTCCTGTGTTTAGTCAGATCCTTTAGCTGGAGCAGATTTACTTTAATTAAAATGCAAGAAACATAAGATTTTCTATTATTATGACTTTTGTGTTCCCTCATCCTTTTTTTTTACTACTAAATAAAAACACAAGTAATTTTAAGTGTAGAATCCACTGTTTAATATCTATACATGTAAATAAGATAATGTCACTCTGACAGTAGCTTAAACCTTTTACTATCACTTTGATCAGTTAAGCCTATCTGACATGTCAAAAATCTAAACACAAATTAATTAGTCAAATAATTCTTACGTTTGGAGTTTTCTTCAAAGCCAAACAGCCTCAATGGAGGGATAAAAGAGTCGCATGTGGCACCGGAGCCCCAGGCAACAGACCTCTGCTCTAATCAATGTTTTAAGTAAAAACGCCTAATTTTTCTGATGTGATATAATATTTAAATAAAAGCATATTTTTGCCTAATTTTATATTTAAAAATTATTAAAAAAAACCATTGTAATTTAATAAAAGTTTAAAAATTACCGCTAAGGGAGACTTGTGAAAGATTGCAACTTTGACATTGAAAACAAAAATAAGCAATTTCCTGCTCACTTTTTTTTATCACTTTACAGCACAGTTACTGTTAACTAAAACGGTGAAAACCCAAAGAAAAAGTTTGAGCAGAAGTTTGTCTCTTTTTTTCAACTATTGAGGTGTAAAAGACAACAGCCCCCTTGTATATGTACATGCAACAGCATATGAGCTCAAACGCATAGGTCACATGTGTCAAAGTCAAGGCCCGGGGGCCGGATCCGGCCCTCTGGGTAATTCTATCCGGCCCTCCAGATCATTTTATGTTATTGTTATTAATGGCCCAATGTTATCTTGTACTTATTTCTAACTTGTATAATTTTGACAAAATATATTTTTATGGAGAGTAAAATATTGAAAGTTATTTAAGGTTTAAGTTGATTTATTCTGGAATAATATTCCTGACTTTTTATTATTCATATTTATGTTAAAAAGTTAGGGTTTTAAAGTTATAAAAATTGGCATTCTGATAGATTTTTTGGACTATTTTGGCGTTTACTTAAAAATGTTTAGGCTATTTTGGAGTTTAGCTCATATTTAAACTACATGCTAGCTGTTTTGGCTAATTTAGGCTTTTTTGTAGTTTTTCAGGCTAATTTGGAGTTAGGCTATGTTTTCAGCTACATTCTTGTTTTTTGGGCTAGCTTACATTTTTTTATTTTATTTTATTTTTCCGTTTTTTGGACTAAGTTGGCATTTAGCGAATATTTTAGCTGGATATCAGTTTCAGTGATTTCAGCTATAAACTTCAACATTGGGCTGCACGGTGGCGCAGTGGTTAGCGCTCTTGCCTCACAGCGAGAAGGCCCCGGTTCAAATCCCGGCTGGGACCTTTCTGTGTGGAGTTTGCATGTTCTCCCCGTGCATGCGTGGGTTTTCACCGGGGACTCCGGCTTCCTCCCACCGTCCAAAAACATGCTTCATAGGTTAATTGGTGACTCTAAATTGTCCCTAGGTGTGAATGTGAGAGTGAATGTGTGTGTGATTGAGGCCCTGCGACAGACTGGCGACCTGTCCAGGGTGTACCCCGCCTTCGCCCATCAGTGGCCGGGATAGGCTCCGGCACCCCGCGACCCCGAAAGGGATGCAGCGGTCAAGAAGATGGATGGATGGATGGATGAACTTCAACATTTTCAGCTTTCAGCTTCAGTGTTTTTAGCAATCATTTTCAGCATCTTCAGCTTTCAATATCAGCACCTTCAGCGGTCACTAGCATTATCGGAGTTCATGTTATATATCTACCGGTAGTTCATAATTGCGGTAAAAATTTACGTTTTTAAAGTTTTAAAATGTAGTTTTAGATTGTTCAGTAAATGTTTATCGTGTTCGGCCCTCGACATAAAGTGTGTTTTGGATTTTGGCCCCTTGTGTGATTGACACCCCTAGTATTATGGAGCTAAGTCATTTGAAACCGAAATACAATATTTTGAAAAAAATATTAATGTTTGGCTGAAAAAAATAGGTTTAAAAAATCAAAATTTCAATTTCAGAACTTTTTTTTTCAGTTTCAAATCTTTTTTTTTTTCGTTTACAATTACAATTACGATTCTGAAAGTTTCAGTTACAAAACTTTTTGGCCCCGTGGTTTGTACGCGATAAAACTCTGATTTTTACACCCGTCTTGGGACAACTTCAGACTATGACAGGGCAGACTAAACAGCCACATTCTGATTGTAATTATTACAGTTCTCACTTATCAGAGTCAGTGAACGCACCAGGACTGAAGTCCCCCCCCCATCGATTTTGATTGGTCCTCGTGTTAGCCCCGCCCCAACGCACCACGAAGGGGCCAAAAGTTTCGTAAGATTTGTAAAGATTTGTAAACAAAAAAAAAAAAAATTGAAACTGAAAAAATATTTGAAAGTTTTGAAATCAAAAATGTTCAACTCCAACTCTCTTGGTATGAACTGACTATTTTCAATTTGCCTCCAAGTGGACATGGGAAACAAATGAGTGAGAAAATTCCTTCTTTTCCTGTTTGTGGTTGATGTGAGCAGCTGATGCGTTCATGGAGTAAATGAGGAGGAGACTCCCACAGACACAGAGGAAGCCTCCTATCACAGGAACACAGGAAGGAAGCTGCTCTTCCAAATGTTAGATCCTCCTAATCACAGCTCTACTTCCTGCTTCTGTCCCACAACATTCAACGATGAACCAACCGAGAGGGCATCACACGCCTAATTACCCGTCCAGGCAGACAGCCGTACCCAAACATCTCACGCTGGCGGGTTTATGTCCACATCAAAGCGGATTATAGGGTGGATGAAGTCCCTGCAGCTACAAACCACATATCAGTTCCAAACTTGGGACACAGCAGTCACACAAACTCATGGAAATATGATCAGAAAAGTTCAATCCAGACATAAGGAGATATTTTGATGTGATCCTGTCAGGCAGGGGGCGTGAGGGGGAGATGATCAGCTCAGGCGGACATCACCAGAAGACCTGCTGGAGAAGATGAATCACCAGGAGCAATACTCAGACCTACTTTTCAAATGTCGGATCAAATGAACATTTATGTGTTAAGCTTGGTGTGTTCACAGACTGATTTTGAGCTCAATAAAAGTCTTAAAATGTCTTAAAAAGCCATTTTTCATGTTGATCTGAAGCCTGGCTTTTGGTAGCCCCCCGTCTGGTTCTGATAGCTCTGTGTCTCTCTAGCGTAAATCTTCATTAAAAACATCCATCAATGTTGGTAATGTCCAGCCGTATGGTTCTGATCCGGATGTCAGCTGGACGAGGAAGTGAAGATCTTCATGGACAGAACTTCCTCCAAAATCCTGATTCTTTCTCCTTCCAGTTCACCAAAGACTCTTTTAGCTCATTCTTAGTTAAATGTAAAATTTGCAGAAAAACTGGAAATTAGAATTAAGAAAGAACGCTAAATTGATATAAATTTCAGAAAAATTTGTAGCAAAACGGTTGAAAAATCCCTAAAAATGCCAATTATACAAAAATATTTAGTGTGTTGCTTAAATAAAAACCTTAGAAGATGTCAAATTAGCCAAAAAAAGCTAGCAGGTTGCTTAAATACTAGCTAAACTCCAAAATTGCCTAAAATTCCTCACTAAACTAAATTCCTCAAAAACACTAGCCTGTTGCTAAAAAAGAGGCTAAACTCTAAATTAGCCTTTAAAACCCCTCTGTAGATTACAAATTAGCCAAAAACGTTAGCATGTTACTAAAGTGTTAGCTGAACTCAAAATTTGCAAAAAAAAAAAAAAAGAAGAAACTAGCACATTGCTTACTTACTAGCTTAACTCCAAACTAAATTAGCCAAAAATGTTAGCCTGATGCTAAAATATGAGCTAAAATCTATTATTTTTGAAAATTACTATTAAAGATTAAAATATAACCCATGCATATATTTAAAGGCTTGTTGCTAATCTAATTAAAAATGCTTTCTCATTCATTTCCAATGGAGCATGTTTTGCTAAAAATGTCAAAACTCTAAAGTTTATAAATACCAAAAATACAATCACTTTAGTGTAATTGCTTACTAAGCATTCACACTATAAACTCTGGAGCTCCGGTGTTGGAGTTCAGGACAAACGGTCATTTGGATCTCAGCTGTTAAACTGTGGATACATCCAACATCAGAATGTGAGAAGAAAGTTCTAAAAAAAAAAAAAAATAAAAAACAGGAAAAGGAGAAAATGAAAAGCATACATCCTCTCCTGGAAATAACTCTCCCTACAGAGGATCTGTGGATTTACTGTACGGAGAGGAAATTAGAATTTAGCCAAAAATAGTTTGTGTGCTTTGGGTCAAAGTTGAAGCCGGGAGACTACATGATTGTAATAGGTGGGTTTTTCTGGTCTTACGTTGGGGGGCAACTGTTTTAAAAGGGGGTGTGTTTATTTTCTGGGGGGCTGAGTTTACACACAGCGGCCCTCGCTCCAGACGGTCATTATCTGCATCTGCACGCCCACACGACGTGGAAGGAGGTGATAACATGGGAGACGGGGCTCCTCGCCAACACTCCACAGTCTGGACCACCACAGCTTCTGGATTCATCCCTCCATCTCTGTCCATCACACACTGGCTCACCATCACTGACAGAGTTTGTTGATTCATAGAGACTAGAAACAAAATGTTGGGTGCTGGACTGATCAGTCAGAAGGAGAGAAACTGTAATATTTAAGTGTTTGCTTAAGTATTTACAGAATGTGAGCTAAAATCTACTTCCTATTCAGTTATATCAGTGTTCTAAATATGCACTTATTTTTTCTATGGGGACTATATACATATTTAATTGTTCTTCCTGTAGTTATTAGGGCTGGGTTGATAAAATTGACCTGATCTAAACCTCCATTGGTGACTAAATGAACATCTTTATAAACTCAGACATGAATTTTCTAAACTCTTTTAAGGAAATATTTTTTAAAGTAACCAGTTGTGGTCTAACACATAATTTTTTCCACATACTTTCTTCTTCTTAGTAATAAGGTGTAATGTTATAGCGCGATCACCACCTAGTGGCCAAATGGAAACGTCCTCCAGGAGAAGCAGAACAATTGTTGGAGCTTCTCTGTTTGAGAATCCATGAAACACTGTTTGCTGGTAACAATCTCATTATTTCACTGATACATTTTACAGTATAGTTGAGTCAGAATTCCCCCCTAATCACCATATAGTGCATTCACCATTTTTAGTGTTGTCCGAAGCTACTAATTCCAAATCAGGTGCACACGAAAGTCTTTTAGAAAAACTAGCGCGCATCGATGGTCACTAGATTAGCAAATATAGACCACAATGCATTGCGGCTGAACAATTTCGAACAAAAAACATGTTTAAATGTAATATTTGAATAAACCTTCCACATTTTTACCATCAGAACACAGTGGAGTCATAAATGAACCTCTTGAAATGTTTTTATTCGTTTGTGAAATCAGTGACGTCATATCCGGAGTTTAGAAAAACGAAAGAAAAGTAGTGAAGATCATGTCCGAATTACCTTTAAAATCCAGGGCACTACTGTATATAGTCCTGTAGCCCTATAGTTTTATAGTTGTTAGGGGGGAATTCGGACAAAGCCTTGCTCTTACATGTCGTATAAGTCTTCATTACAACCTACAATCAAAGAAGTTTGACATCACTGGTAAAGCTAAAATGTTCGTAAGAGCTGCTCATAATCATTTAATTAAAATAGTTTTTAGGACAAGACGGAATCAAAAAAGTCTTGCAGTCCTAACATTTGGAGAGCATTTCCACACTGAGCTCATGGGGATTTTCTCAATGTGAAACAAGAGTTTAGAGCTGAAAGTGAATCTGCAGAAACGTCTTATCAGATGAAGATCATCTGCACCATTTGGTGACAACGCAGGAGCCACAGAGTTCAAACACCAACTGTATGGTTTGCATTTGTTCATGCAGCGGGTCAGCTAAGTGGGCGGAGCTTGAAGATAAGCCTATCTGTGACGATGTCCATCGTAGCCTCAGAGACATAAACAGACGGAGAATTGAAAGGACTTCTTTCTACTCCTTCCTTACTATCTACCATGTCTGAGAATGGGACCTGCAGTTCTTACTTTGATAACGGCAGCCGTGATTTACAGCCGCATGAACGCAGCAAGAGGGGAAAACCTCAAATGTGAAAACACGCACAAGGGGAGGAAATCAAAAATCCACAAGAATAACGTCCATTACTTTCACTCTCTGCTGTTTGAGGGGGATTTATAAGAAAAAGGGTCACAAAAAGAGGAGGTGGAGGTAGGGGAGTTGGGGGGGCGTTCCTGCTGGCTCAGACCTTGATTAACACCAGGCCTCCTGACAGGAAATGACCGGGCCAGCTCATAGCGCCAGGAGAGCTTCCATCTGGAGCTGGAGCCACAGAGGAGTTCTCCACCCGAGAGAACTCCAAACCAACACGTTTCACTTCCACGACTAAAACAAGTCCCGTTTCTAGAAGAGAGCATGAGGACAAAACGACCTGCTGATAGTCGGGGAGGGATGAGGGCTAGCAAAAGAAGAAACAACCATCAACACCGGAACCAAAGCGAGAAAAAAAAACAGCAGAGATTAGTGTGAGCAGATAAAAAAACTCGCTGGAAGCTTTACGGGTTGTGGGTGGGGAGGGAGGAACGGGGACAGTTTGGGGAGGAAAGCGGGTACATTAGGACAGGTCATCTTTCACTGGGACTGGAATCTTAAAAGTAAACAAGTTCTTCCGCACCAGCAGATAAAACGCAGATATACCGTAAGAGGGTCTGCTTCACCACACAGATGCTTCCACCAATCACAGCATTTGCTGAGAAGTAGCGTAAAGACGCATTTTTACTCTTTTAATTTAGAATCTATCAGACTTCTGAGCCCACAGATAGAAAAACCTCGAAACTCATGTTTGGAACTGAAGAGGGATGTTTTCCCAGAGGAGCCGCAGACCGCCTGTCCCAAACATGAGCGGGAAGATTCTGCTGCCTGCCGGGGTCCAGGGGTCACCAGCCGACCCCACCGACGCGTGTGTGGGGGGGCCTCTGTCCTTTTTATGGTCCCTTTGGAATCAGTCTGTGTGTGCCGGGGATGTTTCTGTTGCTGCTTCCGTCAGCAGCAGAGCTGGATGTCTTTGCAAGCCTGCGTGGGATCGTATCAATCTGCATTCTGTCTGATTCCCAGCACAGATTCACGTGCTAACAAACCTTGAAGGAATTCTCCAGTACAGGGCCGCTTCTGGGCAGTGTTAATTTCGTTGACGAAAAATTTTCATCAACATCTTCGTTAACGACATTTTTCACCCAACAAAAACGAAACGACAACAAAACAAAAACTCCCACCCAGACACAAAAACTTAAACTAAATTGATAGACATTTTCGTCAACGAATAAAAACGAAACAAAAATGCTCTTCGAAGACGACATCCAATCATAATGACTGCTTGTGGAGGAGGGCGGGAGCAAATGTAATGCGGTCCAATCAGAACACAGAGTCCTGCAGCCCGCCTGGGAAGACGCTAATTCAATGAATTGCATCTGATATAGGAGAAAGATGTCTTCTCGAGGTAGAAAAAGAAAAGTACATATATGGACACATTTTACATTAAACGTGACCTTCAACAAGACGTTGTGTGGAGCGACCATCACAGGCAAAAACACCAGAAAACCTGAGGCGACGTTTGCAGACAAGCCAGCCTGAAATCCAGCAAAGGTAAACATACAAACACGATTATTTCCAGCGTATTGGAATGAATCCGACCCTTCAAACTGTTGTGGCATTTTAAAGAGTAGAATTATCTGACATAGTTGTTTTAAGGGGTTACTCTAGCCAAGCTAATTAGCGCCGGTACTGCGTGGTGGAGAAGCGCTTTTCTTCACGCGGGTGAAGCTCTGAAGCTCAGAGGTTTACATTTTTATAATAAGACTGGTGTTACACATATTTACATGTGACCAGCACAGAATGTGATGGAAATTCATGTTTTGTCCACACATAAATACGTGCAGCCAGGATCCTGTTGCTGCATTACCGGCACACATTTAAGTTTGTCCAAGGCTGGAATTTTTTTTGTTGGGCGCACGCATTTAAAATTAAACTTTTAAGTTAAAGTCCCATTAACTGTCACGCTCCTAAATGTGTAAATGTGTTCTCCACATTTGACCCATCCCCTGGTGGAGCCGTGAGCTGCAGAGACAGCAGCACTCAGGAAACATTTGCTTGTTTAACCTTAACCATAACCATAATCCTAACCTTAACCCTTTACTCTGGGTCAGTGCGACTAAGAAATAAGTTAAGCAGTGGCCGCACGATTTTTAAAATTACGTACGAATAGACACTTTCTTATTGGAAATGGAATGGAATTATAATTATTTTTTTTAAATGTGTTTTAAGTTGAAGCTGAATTTGAGGAAATGACAAGTTTGGAAAGCAAAGTGAAGTAAAACATTTTTTTTTTTTACAAATTAGTAAAATCTTTGTCAAATTTCATTGAAATGCTTTACCTTTATTCTATGTTTTAGTCAACTAAATATCTACTGTAATTTAGTCGACTAAAATTAATAGAATCAACATGACTAAATTGCGACTAAAACGAAGCCCTATTTTAGTCAAAAGACTATGACTAAAACTAAATTAAAATTCTCTGTTAAAATTAACACTGGTATGGGCTGCATGGCACCCTAGGCGAGACAGCATGGCACCCTAGGTGCCCCCCTGCATGCGCACACAAATCCCCCCCCCGCCAAAAAAAAATACTGTAGCTGCCAGGAATATGCTGAAATAAGTATTTATTTATTTTAATTCTCAACGACATAAATAATAACTACCAAAAAAAATTGACAATAACACTTCTCCCAGGCCAACCTTTGTCATGGAAGGCAACCACACTAACCACTACACCAGTATTTGGTGTGACTTTCCAGGCATCTCCAATGTTAAGGTTTAAAGATTTCTGTTGATAAGGCTTTTAAAAGAGGAGAACAAGAAAAAAACTAGATCACCAGTTATATTCTTCTTTTCCGATCAAGAAGAAGAGTATTTTTTGATTGAAATGCAGGGGTGGGGGGTGATGTGCCAAACAATTGAATGTAAATAAAACAGACAAACCTCTGCTTTGAGTTTGTTTTTCCTCCTCTTCTTGTCTTATTTAAGCTTAAAGCTGTCCCTGAGGGCTTATGTTGCTGATTTTTTTTCTTAAAGTTTTAAAGAAGCACTAACAGATAACACTGCTGCCCAAATCCCCTCCTCCTCGCCCCAACATAGGTTAGACAGCAGCTGCATCAAGCAAAATTGTTGATTATGACAAACTTTTTTGTTATTTTATTCGTTTTTTTTATTAACTTTTTTTTTTTTTTTTACATTTTACACTAAATGACTGGTGTGTCAAACTGTAGGAAAAACAAAAATCATTGCAATTTGGCCTCCCCTGGTGCCCTAGGCGGCCGCCTAGGTCGCCTGTGCCCGGGCCGGCCCTGCCCCAGTGAGTGATAACAGACTAATTGAATAAAACCTGGGGTGTAAATACACACACAGTCGGCTCTGCAAAACCAAACTGAGGCTACTGCTCGATCAGTTTGGTTTTCATCGATGAAAATGGGCTTCTGGGCTGTCCACCAAAAGTTTTCTCTTTATTGAACTGTAAGTTTCCCATTCAGTCCTATAGTTCAACATGAAGTTGGAGCACAAAGAGAAACCGGCATGAAGAAGAAAACACTTCTGTTGTGACCATAATACAGATTACCGCCTGGTTCACACTGGAGCGGAAGCGCCGCGGAACGGAGACCACTTCTGTGATTCACACCAGGCTCGCGGCGTACAACGGATCGTTTCGGCGTCTGGTCTATATTGTGTGTGAGCCGCGAGCGATCCACATCAATTCAGGTGAGAAGTTACATCAAGATACATTAGAAAATCTGGTTTATTTTCAAAATATAACAATAAAACACAGCGATTGACAAATGTGATCATGTTTTTGTATCTAAAACTGTAGAGTTGAAAATAAACATTCAATTACAACACAAACACACACACTTCACTGTGTGTCTCAACAGATACATTAAAGAAGTGTAGGTCTACTAACTGCTTGCTTCTTCTTAGCAGAAACACGAGGTAATATTTTTAGGTTATTAATTTACCCATGATGGCAGAAACAAAAAAAAAAGCTCTAGCGAAAGCGCCTGTCGACCTTCGCAGAAAAATGCGTATCTGGTGTGAATTGAAGGATAGAGCGGACGCCGCGAGAATCCACTGCGCTTCCGTGTCGCTTCCACGTCCAGCGTGGAAGTTTGTAAGATGTCCCTTAAAAAACTAATTTTCAAGTAGAAGTATGACGTACAGCAATCCTCCAAAAGATTACTACTTAATTAGAATAAAAAACTGACTGGTAAAAAAACCTTTCATATACTCAGAAGTTTCTATGAATATAAATTTGATTTGTGTGGGGATGCATTTGGGTGTGTTGGGGAATAAGATTTAAATGGAACCAAATGAATGTTTACAAATGACATATTTGTGTCAGATGTTTGAGCATGTTTTTATCTGCACATTTATCCATGTTTGTAGCAATATGTGTGAATATGGGTCTCTGAACTAAGTGTGCTTATTAAAAAATAAACAGGACAACAATACATGGTGGATGCACTGGGTGTGGTTATAAATGTGGACTAAGGCTTTGGATTTGAATTTGTAAAGGCTTTTACTTCTCACTTCCTTTTAGATATTTATTGTATATTTTTTAATCCTGTTCTATAGAGTTGTATGCAATAGTTTGGTCACCCCTGATCATTTTCAAGGTTTTTCTTCATAAATCATTGGTTGTTTGGATCGGCAATTTCACTTAAATATATAATATAGCAGACAAACAGAGTGATATTTGAGAAGTGAAATGAAGTTTGTAGGATTTATGGAAAGTGTGCAGAAATTACTTAAACAAAAGTAGACAGATACTTTTGATTCTCAAATATTTGTCTGCTATATTTAAGTGAAATTACTGATCTGAACACCAATGATTTATGAAGAAAAACCTTGAAAATGATCAGGGGTGACCAAAATTTTGCATATGACTGTATTTCCTTTTAACATATATGTAAAAAATCAAATATCATCATTAGATTATTTTCATCATCTTAAACTTGTAGAGCTTCTAAAAGAAAAACACACATTTAGATTTTTCTAATGGTTGATAGAAAAGGTTTAAAGGAATTGGTATCTTCTTCCTTAAACTCTTTTGGCAACACCAAAGCTTTGTAGCTTAAATTAGAAATGTAAAATGTTGGATTTTTTTTGACCGATGAGATAAATGCCACTTTGGATCATATCCTTTTAGTCTTGACCCTTTAACACTGGAGCTCCAGTGTTGATGCTCTTTGATTTACTGTAAGTTTTTAACCATTAACATGATAATTCTAGTGGATTTTGTTGGAGAAAAGCGGCTCATCGCCGCTTTTCTCCAACAAAATCCACTAGAATTATCATGTTAACGGCTAAAAACTTTCAGTGTGTTAAAGAGTTAATTGATTTATCATTAAGAACATGTATTTTATCAAGTGACTGACAACTATCCTGGAGGCTGTACAATAAAACATGTTTGTGTGTGTGGCCCTCCTGACTCAGCAGGAGGCCTCTGACGAGACTTTGTTAATGAAAGTCTGAACTCCTATCTGATGAAAAGAACTAGACAGAATAATGCCACCAGCACAGTTCCCCCTGGGGGTCTGCCTATCATACATGCATGCGTATACATGACTGAGTGTGCCTTTTTGGATTGGAGAGGAAGTAAGAAAGACCACCAATTAAAAATAATTGGGACTAATTTCATAAACAGTACAAGCATATTTAATCAGGCGCGTTCATCAGACAAGCTTCTGCTCCACTTCCTTTGCCACCAGCTCGATGCTCCTGCATGAGAGGAGTGAAAGGAGGAGAAACATGGACATAAAGAGAGGACATTCTTCTGGAGGTGTGCAGACTGAGAGTTGGTGGCCAAAGTTCTGTGTGATCTCTTTCATATCCCTCAACCGGCTCGTGTTCGCTGTGCCAACTCAAACAGCAGCGTAGGGGAGGTCTGACTCTCCCGCTGCTACTTTCTTCCTTGCCCCCCCAGACAGGATGAAAAACAAACTGAGTGGAGGACCAAAGCAGAGAGAGATGCACAAGAAAAAAAACGATTCCAAACTAGAGATATAATGACTCAGTCAAGTCACGATTCGATTTGATTCACGGCTTTAAAGTCACGATTTTGATTTTTTTCAAACTTTTTTTTTCTCAACACAATAAATTCCACATAAAACTGAAATGATCACAAAATCCTTTCATACTCGGTTCAAGTTATACTCCCCGATTGAAGGGCTGCCCTGCACCGGCGCCCGCTCAGCGCAACCCCCCCAGCCACTGCGTGCGCACTTGCGTGCACGCACACTCAGCGCAAATGACTGTTCACGCACAGTTTGTATAGGAAATAGACAGAGAGCTAAAGAGAGTTAATGAAAAAGAGCACGGCTCCCACGAAGGAGTCAGAATGGAAACAGTTGTGAAGCTGCGTCGTCACCTTGACTGTTGTCACTGTAGATTGGTCAAAGTTGCAGTAAAGTTGGGATGAAAATGTAAAGATGCAGGGTCAGCAACAAATCTCAGCTTTGCTTAAATTTGCGTTAACAGTCGGAACATCTCAAAATCCGAGAGGGACTGACTTATGTGAAACTTTTAAATCCAAAAGAGCTGTGGGAATTTCCCAGGAGGGGGGGCACAGATGAAGAGCGCGCAGCTCGTCTGCTATGTGCACACACTCACAGGCACGCCTGCATACTCACAGACACGCCCACACAGACACGCCCACACAGACACGCCCACACACACTCACAGGCACGCCTGCATACTCACAGACACGCCCACACAGACACGCCCACACAGACACGCCCACACACACTCACAGGTGCGCCCCAACACTCACAGGCGCACCAGTACACACACAGGCCCATACACACTCAAAAGCGTCCCAATACACTCACACTCACTCACCTGTACACTCATAGACGCGCACACACTCACAAGCTGCACACCCGGAGCCGAGCCCGCACACTCACAAGCACGCCCGCAGACTCACAGATGTGCCGGCACACTCTCAAGCAAGCACACATTCACAGGCACATCTACACACTTAAAGGTGCACCTGCGCATGAAGAAAAACCTTGAAAATGATCTGGGGGGACCAAACTTTTGCATATGACTGTATTTCCTTTTAACATATATGTAAAAAATCAAATATCATCATTAGATTATTTTCATCATCTTAAACTTGTAGAGCTGCTAAAAGAAAAACACACATTTAGATTTTTCCAATGGCTGATAAAAATGTTTGAAAGGAATTGATATCTTCTTCCTTAAACTCTTTTGGCAACACCAAAGCTTTGTAGCTTAAATTAGAAATGTAAAATATTGGATTTTTTTTGACCGATGAGATAAATGCCACTTTGGATCATATCCTTTTAGTCTTGACCCTTTAACACTGGAGCTCCAGTGTTGATGCTCTTTGATTTACTGTACGTTTTTAACCATTAACATGATAATTCTAGTGGATTATCGCTTTTCTCCAACAAAATCCACTAGAATTATCATGTTAACGGCTAAAAACTTTCAGTGTGTTAAAGAGTTAATTGATTTATCATTAAGAACATGTATTTTATCAAGTGACTGACAACTATCCTGGAGGCTGTACAATAAAACATGTTTGTGTGTGTGGCCCTCCTGACTCAGCAGGAGGCCTCTGACGAGACTTTGTTAATGAAAGTCTGAACTCCTATACACAGGCACACCTGTACACATACAGGCACACCTGCACTCACAGCGAGTCTGCATGAGGAAAAATGTCATCTGCGCTGCATTTCCAAATTTAGCCACAGGCCGAGACAAACCGATGTTTTAATTTTTCTCCAATGATGAGCATATTGAAGAGTTTGAATCTTTGTTTTTACTGATTCACAAAGAATTGTTGCATCCTTATTCTAAACTCAACAACTAGTTTGAACACAGTTTAGCACTAAGTTATTTCATGACTTTATTTCCCTGCAAACACTAGAGACTAAAGTGGAGGTTCCCAGCACCAGAACACCCACCCGCTGACATAATAAAGTATGATCTGTCAGCCTGAGCTCACTGGACGTCCAAGGGTGGAGAAACACTTGGCTTGGCTGCTCTGTCTTGGTCTGCTTTTCCCGAACATTAAAAAACACAAGGAGGAAAAGAAACAAAATAAGGGAGGATCCCAGATTTTCTACCAAGATTTACCAGAGCAGCACTCAGTCCTTTTCCATTTAACAAACCAACATAAATGGAGGGTTTCCCACAACTGAACCAAGGATTAACATTAACTGCTCGGAGCTATTTACAACCTTCTCACACACGTGTGCTGAAGTCTGTCTGACGACAGCCAATCGCGCTCAGGCTTTTAGACAAATCTGGGCTCCTCATCCAATGCCATGGTTTATTCTGGCTCGGCAACAGTTTGGGCTCTTCCCACTTGTGGTGTTGGCTGCGGGGCATTGGGTTTGAGAGCTCATTTCCCCGTCTGCAACAAGCGGAACCGTTTTCTTGTACAAATACTGCTCAACCCTTTAATAAAAGCTATGAAACACACAGTACAGAGACGCTGCAGTAATAGCACTGAGGGCGGTTTGACATGGACATGCAGAGTGGCGTAGACCAACCTGCTCTTCTCTGCAGAGAAACACTAGTTTTATTACTAAGTTTGCTAACTGTCTCACTGCAAGTCTTAACCCAAACATCTTTTGATCTATGGTAAAAATCAACTGAACCCAGGTGTGCGACAGTTGATGCGACTTTAGCCTGAAAGCCAATAAAACTGATGAACATCTTTTACTACCACCATTATTAAAAATCTTCCATATTTGTATAATTAACAGCTTGTCTTTTTTTAAGCTGGTCACAAGCCGACTGTTGAACCCCCCATAGCACTTTTTGTCCAACTCCCATGATCCTGCAGGAGTCATTTTGCCTCGATGCCTGAAGAAATAATTACACTTATTCTGAGTTTGTGAGTCACTGACCGACTGAAAGGTCAAGAAGTCATAAAAAAGCCATAGTGTTGAGCCCAGAGCCTTCATCTGGTTTCGAGCAGAGTTTCATGGTTCATTGTCAGTGGATCTGCTGATGGCGGCATTGACACATTTTTTGCCGTAGGAGACCTGATGGCTGCAGGGGGGAATACACGCTGTGACTGAAGAGCCAAGAGTGAGCCAAGCTGAGGCTGACCGCATCTGTGCTTTCAGTTAAAGGTGACCAGCACGAGCCAACCGGCTGCATCATGACCAGCCTGGATAAAAGCACAGGGGCTCCAGACTTTAGTCTTTGGGGACATCCTGGATATCCGATCTTTACTTGAGATAACAACTGTTATGTCATGTTATCCTATGCTATCGTGGAGCTAAATTAGCTTCTTTTTAAGATAATTTATCGTCAGACTTTAAAGTTCCCCTATGATCATTTTCTCTATTTAAAAAAAAACCTTCCCAGTAGTGTTTTAATTATGATTATGTTTTTAACCAAAATTCCACAACCTAAATGTCTTAAAAAATATATTTTTCATGTTGATCTGAAGCCTCTGTTTCCCAAATCTCCTCTGAGGGGGCGTGGCTGTTAGTGCCTGAGCACCATAGCTGCTGTGATGTAAAGAAAGATCACTAATTCAAACAGAGCTTTTCTGAGACAGTTTGAGAAATACTCTGAAATGCAGAAACTAAATGATTTGTTATTACACTTGTTCTCTTTCCTTAGAAAAATGTCACACAGACATGTTCAAAACTCCTAAAACAGGATTTTCATCGGAGGGGGACTTTAAGGGAAGTTCACTAGGGTTGACAGGAAACATGAACACAAAAAACCTACAGTTTGGGGCAGTCTGTGGAACACCATTTCCTGAAGATGCTCTTTAATTAAAGTTTTCAGGAGTATGTAATTAGCAACAGTCTGCCTGCTTACTTTTCTAGGAGCTGATGTTTTTATTTCTTGTCTATCTTGTGGGGTTCATGCCTGCATGTGTGTGTTGTTCTTGTCTGCTCACCCCACTTGTGCATGCGATGTGTGTATCTGCAGTCTGCTGGCTAAGCTCCGGCTGCTGACTGCAGCCAAGGGAAACAAAAAAAGGAGAATTTGTGAAAACACCGTTCTCATGGTGACCGGGTCGCATTCGACGTCTGGTTTTCATTTGAATCCTCGAATTGGAGAAAATGTCGATGATTTGGTGTGGATGCTGTGAGAGGGACTCCTGTTACTCATCTGATGCTGAGAGACGGTTTATGTGCGCACACACAAACTTTAGGAGCTTGAACACTGCCAGATTCCTGTAAATGGAAAGCCCTTCTTTTGTCTGAAACACAACTGGCACACCGTGACTGACCTATTTCCAAAGAAATGTTTATTACAGTCAGAATTTGGAGCCCACCCCCCCGGAGGCCCGTCCCTTTCCAGGCTACATTTAGCCAAACGGAACGAGAAGAGGTGGAGGGAGAGCAGCAGTCTTTATAAGGTAGACCAAAACTAAAAGTGGGAATAATTATGAAGTATGTGGCAGGGGAGGAGACCCTGTGTGTGGAGGCTCAAGGTTAAAGATGCCATTACTCAGGGAGGTACAGCCGGTTGCGGCGTGGACGAACATGGCTCATTTGTCTTAAAGTTTGGCCTTGATCTGCTGCACACAGTTACCAGGCCAGCTCAACAAGCAGAGGTTTAATGTTGCACTGGGAAACCAGAGAATCCCCGACAATAAAAACAAACTTAACCAGAAAAGTTGCATTACCTGCAATAATGCTAGTGTGAATGCTTTTTGCTGAAAGTAGTCGCTGAAGATGCTGAAGCTTTTGTTGAAAATGGTGACGCAATTTACTTTAATTGATGAATGGGATTTGCTGAAAATACAAAAGCTATTTGCAAAATGTTAAATTCGATGAAATATAGGAAATTCCATTAAAGAACTACAAAAGAGCGCTGAAGTTGGCCTAAATTTCTGGAAAATTTTGCAGTAAAATTCCATAAAAATCCCTAATACATGCCAATTTTACAAAAATTGTTTAGCGTGTTGCTTAAATACGAGCTAAACTAAAAAATAGAATAAGAAACCTCAATAGATGCTAAATTAGCCTAAAAAGCTAACACATTACTTAAATACCAGCTAAACTCCAAAATAGCCTAAAATTCCTCAGTAGATAAAAAAATTAGCATGTTGCTAAAACATTAGTTGAACTCAAAATTAGCATAAAAACGTCAGTAGATGCCAAATTAGCCAATAAATCTAGCACACTGTGTAATTACTAGCTAAACAGTAAACTCAAAATGTTAGCCTGTTGCTAAAATAGAAGCTAAACTCTAAATTAGCCTATAAAACCCCCAGTAGATAACAAATTAGCCAAAAATGTTAGCATGTTGCTATTAGCTCAACTCCAAAATAGCATAAAAAACTTGAGTAGATGCCAAGTTACTCAAATGAGCTAGTATGATGCTAATACAACAGCTCAATGACAATTTTTTTTGAAGATGAAAACATGAATATATTTAAAGTAGGCACGCGCGTAAGTGTAGCTTCGGCGCCAGAACTTTCTGCCAGACCTGCTGTTCAGCCTGCAGCGTTCTCTCCTTCTTAGAACGAGTGTAACTAAATCGGTGGATAGTATACATGTGAGCACATCTACTTATATTATAGTCCAGACTTTTTTCTTTAACCTGCTTCTGGAATTTTTTCAATCCTTGCAGTACAAGCTGGGAAATTTTCAGGACGAAAATTGCAGGTCACAAAACCACTCGTCAGCTTTTTAAAAAAATTAGTTGTCGTCCAATTTTTCCACTAGTCGATTACTGTTGATTTATTCTACATCTCCTGTAATTTTCATAAGAAAAAAAACAATTAGCAGATACTGTTTTTTAATTCGCAAGCCTCCGTGTCCAAGAATTGAACGCTGGAACATGAGGTCACGTGACTGAATCTAGCAAGCTGATTGGCTGCAAGCGATGTCTACAGGCACACAGGAGCAGATTTCTGTATGATTATTTGATAATATTGACATTAATATTGATTTAATACTAAATTTGTGACTTAATTCTTATAGTTTGGTTGATTAGCTTTCCAACGATACCCCCCTTTCGTGGATTGGACAAATAATGAGAAAGTTACAACAATTTAAAGACTCTAATCTGTGTTTCTGGTCACAAAAATGTCACTGTTTTGCTGTTTATTTAGGGATAAAATTATATCCTATTTTTGATCACTTTAAATGTCATAATTAAGCTATCTTAATGATCTTTATACCATTGGAATGGTCTCTTTCCAGTGATATAAAGATCAGAGCAATCAACCTAATCTGACAGTTTTTGTCACATAGCTATTTAAAGGCTTGCTGCTAATCCACTTAAAACATTAAATTTGAAGACTTTCTCATTCATTTTTTATGGGACATTTTTTGCTCAATATTTCAAAACTGTAAAGTTTATGAATTCAAAAGTAAAGCAGTGATGTCCTGAACAAGCTGAATGTTTTGATGAAATCACTGAATGTTTGATTGAGTTTTTACGTGCAGATAAACGTACAGGAAGGAGCAGGAGAATCACTACAGTGTGAATGCTTTGAAACATTCACACAATAAAAGAAGGTGTTTTTCTACCACAGAAACCCCACAGCCACACTGCAGGAGCTAAAAATGAAGTTAGCGTTCTCACACTTCCTCGTAAACACACTTTGTGGAGCAGAAAGAAAGAGAAGGGAACCAGAAGGATGGAGTGTGAAGACTCTGAGAAAAGTCTTCCTACCACTGTTGAGTGTACAGAAAGCAGGACGAGAAGCAAACTGCTTCCTGCAGCAGCTCTGGGATCTCACCAGTGATTTTCTGGACCAGAGGACTGAGCTCCTTCTCCTGAGTGAAGACCAGGGTGAGAGCTCCCATCAGCTCTCTCTCCAGCTTGTCCAGCTCCCCCTCTTCCACATCCTGATGGGATTCAGTTGCCAAGGAGTACAGATAGACCAGCAGGAGGATCAGCTCATCCGGCCCACACTCGTCCTCCCTGAACCTGGACCCGGACGGCGAGCTGTCCTCGCCTCCGCGGGGCTTCATCAGGGGCAGCAGCTGCCTCAGCACGGCAGGAAGATCAGAGTCGCTCAGAGCCTGTGGTGTGAAGATGCAACACACACGATTAAAAGAATGTCTTTAAAAAGCCGGTTTCATGCTTTATTTCCTATCAACAAACATAACAGAGACCCCAAATAAAAAGTAAAGAACTCTAATTTACATCAGTATTTGAATTTTTCCGCAGATTTAAGTTTAATCAAACTCCTGTGATGATAATTGAGTCAGCTCTTGTGCCTCAAAATATAAAATTAATGTGAAGAATTGACCATTTTGATATTTTTTTTATGTTTTTTTGTCAGGAGCTGCAGTCAAAACCTGAAAAAAAGTTGACTAAATGAGAATTACTTATCCTTAAATTATTTATTTTATTATTTGGTCAAAAACTTCATCAGAAAATGACTGAATGACTGAATTCCTTCACTACTCACTCTAAAGTGTATTCTCCATTGTGTAGTGCTGTCCGAATCTACAATTCAAAATCAAGTGCCCTAAAAAAACCCAGAAGAAAAATCGATGCTTAATAGACCTGCAAATATAGACCACAATGCATTGCGTTTAAATATATTTTCTGGGGGGAAAAAGGTTTTAAATGTATTTTTTTTACAAACTATACACATTATCATCATAACAGAGTCATAAATAGACATTGTAAAATGTTTGTATTACTTCGATTTTCACTTCATATATTCTTCGTATATTTATATTTTTCTATTACTGCAGTATGTTTAATTGCATTATTGCAATGTTATTAACTCTTTAA
>NC_050515.1:30932717-30998206 GCF_002922805.2 Oryzias melastigma | reverse complement strand
CTAATCTGTTTCACATGAGTCAGTAACTAGATTTTTTTTACTTTAATTTTTAGGAAAAACATTTTTTCTTACATTTTTTTTTACTTCAGTTTTTTTTTTCTTCAATGTCCCTTTTGAGGCTCCGTACCTCGGGGAGTAATACACACAATAGATATTTTTTAAAAACACGTTTTCTAAATGTTCCCAATGTTGTTTGGTTGCGCAGGCAGTTAAAGGGTTAACTAAAGTACAATCATAAAAGTTGTATAAATACCTTATATATCAGTATAACATCCTACAACATGTTGTAATTACAATAATACACATTATACTACTATTTTATTCTATTTCAAGACTTATTGGTGAGTCATTTTATGAGTCATTTTGCTGGTTGTGTGGGGGGAGGGGGGTTAAGGACATGTGTTTGTGTTTTATAATTTCATTATTTCATTTTTTTTTTTAAATATGGCAGTCTTTGTTTTGTTTTTGCTTTTTAAGTTTAGAGTTTGATTTGATGGATAGAAGATCTTTACATTTGCATACATTTTTGTAATTTTGTGCACGACTAGATAAGACAAACAAACATCTGAAAACAGTTTCAAACAATTTCCATCATGCGTAGTGTTATTTATACAACTCATGTAAAATTAAGATTTTACCAATAACTTTTAAAATATATTAGTCATTGAATTAAAAAAGGAATTGGAAGCTGAATCAGTTCTTCTTTGAAAAGTCTGCAGGACGTCTCAGTACTTTCCTCCAACAGTTCTGACTTTTGGAGGTCATAAAATACAGTTTTGAAGTTTTTCATCAGTAAACTCAAACATTCCAACCAAACTCATTGTGAGCGTTTCCACACAGATCAATCAGCCGATAACTATGAGGTACAAACATTCAGACTGTTTACTATATTTACTTCTGCTGGAGTTGAAATGAACACATCATGGGCTAAGCATCCGTGATCTCATCCTTCCATTTGCTAATTATTTAGCTTTATGAGAGGCGGAAGGAATGCCTTTTTGTTCATCGTTTTACAGTCACGTGTACACGACAACGAAAACGTGGACGAATGGTTTGGTGCACAGTTCTGTTTTCTAAAACAGCTGAGAGCTCACAAATCAAGCAGAGCAGAAAAAGCAGAGTCCGGAGAGAAGAAAAACATGCAATTCAAAGAGGAAAGGGAAGAAAAAAGCAGAATGGAGAGGACGAGCAGAGAAAGATACGAGGATGGAGAAAGGAAAATTCAGCTCCAGATGAAATCAACCCTTTAACACCTGAGGCGTCACTGGGGACGCTTAAACACAAAATCTGTAACAAACTGTAACTTTTCAACCGCTAAAACGATAATTCCAGCAGATTCTGAAGGAGAAAAGCTGCTAATTTGGGCTAATTTAGAATTTAGCTTCTATTTTAGCGACAGGCTAACGTTTTTGACTAATTTAGTTTACTGAGGAATTTAAGGCTATTTTGGAGCTCAGCTTGTATTTAAGTAATGTGTCAGCTTTTTTGGCTAATTTGGCATTAACTGAGGTTTTTTTATGCTAATTTGGAGTTTAGCTAATATTATAGCAACATACAAACGTTTTTGGCTAATTTATTACCTACTGGGGTTTTTTTTAGACAAATTTAGAGTTTAGCTTCTATTTTAGCAACATGCTAACATTTTTGGCTAATTTAGTTTCCTGATGAATTTTAGGCTATTTTGGAGTTCAGTTAAACAACGTGCAAGCTTTTTTGGCTAATTTGGCATCTACTGAGGTTTTTTTAATGGTAATCTGGAGTTTAATATTTTAGCAACGTGCTAACGTTTTTTGCAAATTTGTTATCTACTGTGGTTTTTATAGGCTAATTTAGAGTTTAGCTTCTATTTTAGCGACAGGCTAACATTTTTGACTAATTTATTTTATGGAGGAATTTAAGACTATTTAGGAGTCCAGCTAGTATTTAAGCAATGTGTCAGCTTTTTTTGCCAATTTATTGTGCTGAGAAATTTTAGGCTATTTTGAAGTTAAGCGAGTATTTAAGCAATGTGCTGGATTTTTTTTTTTTTGTGGCTAAATTGGTCTCTATTGAGTTTTTTTATGTTAATTTGGAGTTTAACAAATATTTTCGTAGCATGCTAACGTTTTGACTAAATTGTTATCTACTGAGGTTTTTATGGACTAAAATTTTGCTTCTATTTTAGCAACAGTCTAACGATTTTGGCTAATTTAGTTTATTGAGGAATTTTGGGCCATTTTGGAGTTTAGCTAATATTTTAGCAACATCCTAGCTGTTCTGTTTTTGACTAATTTGGCCTCTACTTAGTTTTGGGGGGCAAATATGGAGTAGCAAATTTAACATTTTGTAAATTGCTTTTACATTTTTAGCAAATCCCTTCAGCAATTAAAGTAAATTGCATCACCATTTTCAGCAAAAAGCTTCAACATCTTCAGCGACTAGGCTACTTCCAACAAAAAGCATTCACACTAGCATTATCACAGATAATGCAGCTTTTCCTGTTACTTTTGGCTCAGTCTGCACTATTCTTCAGTTCTGGGGTGATCTTCTTAGCTTTTTCTCTGTTTCCTGGTTCTGTTTTTAACCCTTTAACACATGAAGCATCACTGGTGACGCTTAAACACAAAATCTTTAACATCCTGTAACTTTCCAACCATTTTCATCAAGCCGCTTTTCTCCTTCAGAATCTTCTGGAATTATCGTGTTAGCGGTTGGAAAGTTACAGAAAATCAAAGAACATAAACACTGGAGTTTCGGTGTTAAAGGGTTAATAAAATAACTGTGTTTGTTTCAAATGTCTCTGTGGAAACACTTTATTTTCATGAGGATTTTCTTTGTGGTCCCCTCACCAAAACAAACTTTGGAGGCTATTGTGGCTCCACTGGGGAACTTGCAACCCTGAGGAACTCCCTGCCGAGCCCAAAACCCAGACATAGTCCTAATGTTACAGAACTGTTCCCCAAGAACAGACATTAGAAGAGTTCTATTGTTTACCACATCTGCAAAAACCAAAAGGTCACCATTCCTGAAACATCAGAGACGTTATTCCAATCAGTACATTTGAAGGTCAAATCTATATCTGTCATAAGCCCAACGTCCAATCACCGTAGGGTAACGGGGCCTCTCTCCAGCCCCAGTCAAACCCTGGGGGACCCCTCAATCCCAACACACATTTTTCTTCTCAAACATTGTGAAATCAAAAACCTTTCCAAGTTGCACTCGTTCGAGCTGCCAAACAGCATTTGGGATCTTTCCATGGCTCGTTCTGCGTGTTAAACACAGTTAGGATGCAAACTGCCGAGCTTTCCCTTTCATCTGTCGCTTTGAAAGACCAGCTGATCGCCAACAGATCCGTCTGCGCGCGTCAAAGAGGACGCTCATACGATCCTCCGTCTTCTGAATAAAGCACGCTGCGCTCAGCAAATAACATTTTTTGCTTGAAAAGTACCTGTTGCCATGCAACTTTGGCATCAGCAGAAACAAAGAGTGAATGAGCTGAAAGAGAAGATATGGAAGGACTCTGGGCCTCCTGATCGTTTGTCAGGAACTGCTTCAGCCTCCGCTTGTGTTACCTCCCAGGCCTGTCAGCACAAACACCACGCTGTCTTCTGCAAGCTTCTAGAGTTTCTGCTGCTGGGCTCTTTTTGTCATACTTTGTTGAGGAACCTCCAAACTTTTCTGGGTCGCATCTCCTTCATAGAAGATAAACTTTATGCCCATCTTTGACTTGATTAGAAGCACAGTGTCAGCCAGACTGTAAAAGGCTTTCATTAAAACACACATTTTGTTTTTCTTTTTTATAGTGATGTTTTTTCATGCCTTTGCAAAAAAAAAAAAAAAACAGTAATTGCAAGTTACAGATCTCTCCAGGGAGTCATCAACACTTCAACAAGATTAACAGTTTCTTGAAAGACAAGATTGAAGAAATTCCAGCGTTTCCAGTGTTCGCTGTGTGTTTTCTGAAGGAGGAAGCGTGCAGGGGGGACTGGGTCCCTTCAAGAGACGTCTGCCATGGCGCCAAAGCAGGAAATGGAAGCTTTCAGAACGACGTCTGAGCTGAATGGAACTGGGTGGGAAGGTTGGCTAAAACCTCTCCAAACGCTGAAGCTGAACTCAACAAAGTCAGAATTTTGGTGCCAACACACCAGAAGGCTCAGGCTTGAACCTGTCTGCGGTCCGTGTGCACGTGGAACAGGGTTTAGCAGCCTAGCAGACTTTCCTCAGATGGTATTCTACTGAGTTAACTCGGGTCCAGTAGCATCTTCAAGTTGTGTTTGTGTCAATCAGCTGAGATCATTGTGCAAAGGTTGATCTAGCTTATCTGCTTTAAGTAATTTTAAATCAAACCAGTCGAGTAAATCTAACAAAAAGATGTAATTTTAGTTGACTTAAGTCTACAAGGTAGTGTTTATTTTAGGGCCGGGAATCAATTAAACAAATTAACTAATGAATCACAATTATTATTATTATTGTTTGTTTAGTTACAGTATTTGACAACCTCTTATTATCTGCAAGCAATTACACAATGAAATCGCACACAAAATTGAACATTTATCTTTAACCCTTTGAAACACAGGGCCTAAAAACCTTTTTTTTTCTACGTTTGATTTTAGTCTACCTGCTACTACCTGCTCTCTGGTTTGGTCTCATTTTTATCAGCACAACCTCTCCTATGTAACACTACCTTTATTTAATCATTTTTACATTTTATATTCACACACTAGACATGAAGTCAGGCAAAAACAGAAAATTTGGTCTGAAATATTGTGATTCATTTTGCTGTGGAAACCCCAAAAATGTTTAACGAACTGTTATTACAACATAGAATGAAAGTTAAAGGTGTGATTTTATAAAAACAACATGAATAACATTTGTCAACAAACTAATGAACATGTTTTTGAAGGAAAATACAATAAAATCCAGGCTAAAGTCACAGATTCCTTTGGTCCACATATACTTCTGTTACAGAGGAACATCACAGACCTCACAGCTCCATGATAAGGTCTTTCTTATGTGGCTGTACCTTAGTCTGGCTGTGTGGATTCAGCTACCAGGCAGCCCAAAGAATAAGAATTTCTCTTCTGAGAGCACTGCTGTCCATTTGATTTTTTTTCTGGAATTCTGATTTTATTTCTGCTTTTTCTTTTTCCTCATACAATTTCTTTTTGTGTTTGAAACAAATAATAAAACATTTTTGGAGAAGTTTGATCCGGCTGGATTTCAGGTCGGCTCAGCTGGAATCTGCTCTCAGGTGGGGGCGTGTCTGTCTTCTCTGAACTGTTCGCCTCTCATAATAGCAGCGGTGGGCGGGACTTTCGGGGACAAGGGTGGAGTTTTGATGCTTTAGAACTTAAAAGCTCATTGTTGTAGAAAACTCACGTTGATCTCCATCCCAAAATAAAATAAGGATTGGCTTCCTATTTGGACTTCAAATAGCCGACTGCTCTGTTTGGCTCCGCCCACCAAAGCAGGAGCACTGCTCTGCATTACAGCCGATGTTCATCTTCCACTGTTTTAATTAAAATAAAATAATAAAAAAGGCTGTTTTCTAAAAACTACAAATTAATGCCATATTATCTCTTTAATTTAATAAAATCTCACTCATAGAATGAAAAAAAAGTTTATTTGAGACAGAGTTTTATTACGCTGATCTCACAGCATCACAGTAGGACGCCTAATTATTATTATTAATTTTGGCTAATTAGTCGCGTGCATTAACACTTTTCACAGCACTGGTTAACTTGCTTCAGTTTCAGTCAATTCCTATAAAACCTTTTGTAGTACCTAAGTATAAATTATAATTCCAATGTAAACAACTAGTGGCGTGGGACTGGTTGGCATAACGATATTAATTAAATCTAACGTCTCATTTTTTTTATGTGAACAGTAAAACCTTTAGAAAACAGAGGAAACATATTAAAAAGGTTACATATGATAGTCCAGCATGAATCTGCAGATTGAAATAATCATTTGATTGTTTCTTCATACGCTCGTGTCTTCCTCTTACCAACAGAACGACTGGCGTCTGAGTACAGACCTCCTAGCAGAGCTGCAGCATCAGGAAAAGGAGGTTAACTTTAGGGCTGGGTTGATAAAATTGATGTAAGCTTAATATATCAATAATCGATTCATAAAAATATAAGTCGATCTAGAACATAAAGCTAAAGTCCACTAGCTTGAAGCTAACATTTAATGGAATTTCCAATGGCTAATGTTAACGCTCAGTCGACCTAAACATACATTACAGACTAAATAAACTCACAGGTATGGATTTTACAAACTCTTTTGATTATTTATTTTTTAAAGTAACTATTTGTGGTCTAAAACAGTTTTTTCCTCATACTTTCTTCTTCTTCTGGAATAAAATGTAATGCTGTGGCGCAATCGCCACCTAGTGTCCAAACTGAAACGTCCTCCATGAGAAGCAGAACAATGTTTCCAATGTTAATGATCTGAACATTTTAGTTAGAACTTCTCCTTTAGAGAATCCATGTAACACTGGATGATATTAACAATCTCAGTATTTCACTGATACATTTACAGTATGTGAACTGGATCAGATTAATATAAATATTTTCAAAACATATAATAGATTATTAATGTATTTCTCAATAAATGTGTATAAATGTGTAAACTCAAATTTGAATTGAATCAAATTGAATTGAGTGGATAGAAAAAAACTGAAACAAATTGGAATTGAATTGGTCCAGGCTCTGGTGAATCGAATCATTCCTGGAATTTATTATCGATACCCAGCCCTAGTTAACTTTATGGTTACAATTTTTATGCTGCTTCATGTTAACTTGACCATCAGGTACAAATAAAAACAGCATGCTCCTGTCAACAATAAACACTGAGGTCTCAACATGTCTCATTACATGAGAATTTAGAGTTAAAAAAACCTGACAGTGAAAACTCAAAGTGGGCTAAGCTGATTGGATGACTTTAAATTTGCAAGCATATTATTGGTGCAGGACTGAAGCTTCGCTCTGTTTGCTCTCAGACTTCTGCACCAATCATAAGCTCACACTTGCACTTTAATCTGGTTCGAATTTACTCTCAAATGATTGACAGATTACTGTTTGGCAATTCCTATCATCCTGGGGTCCATAAAGGCTCAATCTGGCCCAATCACAGACCCCGGCCAAACTCCGCCCTCGCCCAGCTCAGCCTGAACAGGAAACCAGCTCCAGATGCGGCCCCCGGAGGACGGCGAGTGTTTCAGATGCAGCGCAGAGCGCTAACCAGGACCAGGCCTTCAGCGCATTGCTCACTGCCTGCACAATGACCCTTTTTCTGGGCCTGCAGGCGAGGGGGGGGTAGGCATGGGAGGTGTGGGTCCTGAAGCGAACAAAAACAGAGGTGGCTATACGTCAGACTTTTTGCTGACCAGCGAAGACTCAGCACAAAGAAATGCCAGGCAGTTCGTTTCTACAAGGCCAGCCATAAAAAAGTTTCCATCCTTATTCCAAAAAGCACACATGTGCCTCGTTTGTAGATATATGATCATAAACAATTTGCATTTATGAACACACAACGCTGGAAGGCACACAAGTAAACTCCTAAAAACCAAACGCATTCATTCTGGAGGCAGACGATGACAGCCGAACGACGGCTCTAAATCATCCTCACCAAGCTTAGGTTGATTTTTAGTAAAGCAGCTGGATGACAAACAAACATCATCACATTCAGATGGGCTGGGAGAATCTTAAAAACACAAAACAACAACACAACTTGAGAAAAACAGTTCTCCCAACAGCTGCGTGTGTCACTGGAGATGCATGCTTAGCATAAGCTGTCATGACGAAGACGAATCCAGCGGCGGCGTCACTGCAAAAACTGTTTATCGAAGGAGGGGAAGTTTGCCTTAAGTTGAGCAGAAATGGAAAAAAATAACGTTTATATCTGGATGTCTTTCACCAGCCATTATTCTGTCTTGTGTGAAAGGTGTGTACAACATCACGGACGGCGGAAGCGGGAATCCAAACACGAGGAGGAGATGTGCGCACGCAGGACACCGCAGGACCCAAACGCCATGAATCACTCGACACCAAACGCATCAACGACATGACGTTTCCTTCCCTCACATCAACAGCTCACTGAGCTTTACCGTCTCACTGTCCTTTGAGAAAATGGTTAAAACGAGGCCTCGTGGCTTTTATGCTCCTCACACACGTTACAAACATGTTTTACTGACTCATCAGAATGACACCAAAACAGAGAAGATCCTGTTTTTAGATGATACCTATCCGGACTGCTGGTGCTTTTATTGTGAAGGACGGTAAAAGCAGTGAAAGGTGTTCCTCCTGGCACTGTTTGCAGCACACATCCAGATTGTTCTGCAGTAATGAGTGAATGAAAGTGGCTCTTCTGCACTATTAACCACATCAAACATTAGAATAGAATGAAATAAAATGGAGAAGAAAGCCCTTCTTGTCATTATACAGAAGGTTCCAGAGTGTTCCAGGATCTCTCCAGCCGAAAGCTTTAGGTGATTTTAATATTGAAATATCACTGAATACAACCAAAAAAAAAGTAATAATTCTGCAAAATAGAGAGCTAACCATGAGCTAACCATGGCCCAGAAGAAAAACCTTGGGCATACCGTAGCCCTCCATTTGGAATCCTAACGTATGATTTATGTAAAGTAAAAAAAATATTTCTAATGAAAATAATTTTACATGTTTGACATATCTTTATGGATGTAAACTTCTGATGTTTGATTGTATTACGCAATTTATTTTTCTTGATTCCTTGAACTAAACCACTTCTTATCTAATGATAACAATGACATTTAAAAACAATTTCCTTTAAAGTGGTCAAATCAGTCAGACAAATATACAGAATACAGGAGGTTCTTGGTGCATAATTGGAGTTCAATACCGTGAAACCTCAAGAGAAAACTGTCCTAAAGTCTGTTTGTCCTGCTGGTATGGACGTCCCCGTCTACTAAAAGTGAAACCTGTTCTGTGACTTGTCCATCAGTGAGTTGACCCGTCTCAGACTGACCGAGGAGCTAATCTGGAAAAGAAATGGAAGAAGTGAAGCCTGGAGAAAGACCCGGCCGCTTGAGTTCGAGCTGATTGGAAGGATTGTTGTAAAGAAAGAGCTTTGCTTTGGTGACATGAAACGAACATCCAGCTGGGTCTTCAGGCATTACAAATACAAATGAACACATCAAAAACAATGTGGTTTGGATATTTGGTTGTTCCATTTTTCTGTGGAAAGCCATCTTCCAGCTGCAGAGCATTTGTTGCTTTTGTTTTTTAAACTGTTTCAGTCAGACGTGGAGATGATGGTGAGGGGTCACTAGCAGACGTAAGGTCAGCGGACAGAACAGAAGAGCTTTCAAAGCAACGCTCCTCCTCTTTGCCACCTTTCCTCCTCATGCATCTCCACGTCTTTCATCTGCATTCATCTTCTCTTCTGCTCCATGTTGGTGTGGTCCAGAGCCGGAGAGCTATAATTTGGGAGGGACGAGGGACGCGACGGCAAAAACAAACACACATTCCACGCAGTCCGCCCTCTCACCGTCAGCCAGCCACACTCTGGTCACTGCGGCTGGATTCTGTCTGCCCGGCACACGACACCCCGCCGGCTTATCTCACTCCTGCTGCTGGAGAGGGGAGCTTGAATGTTACATTTTGGTGTTTGGGAACATGGTGGAGGCAAAGAGGCTTCTGTTGCTGGGCAGGCTGCTGCAGATAATGGTGTAATTCACCAGATGAGAGCTGCTTTTCAGCCTCCGACCCCGAGGCCGGTCTAAACCTCCTGCTGCTCTCCCACTGAGACGAACCGGTTGATGCTGTCAGGAGGACACATGCACGCACACATCCCTCTGACTCTGACAGGGACAGAACAGTACATCCACTAATAGACTAAAGGGGCTGAGGATCCCTGATGTTAACTGAACTGACGTGCAAAGGCGAGTGCAAGTGAGAGCGGAGTCAACAACTTGATGAGAATGTTTTTAATTTGATAGGCTGGTTCCGTTTTCACCTTCGTGTTTGATAGAGAAGGAAGACACAAGCTAATGCAAACCAGGAGAGGTTCTGGCAGGGGTTTAGACGGTGAGTCTGTGGTCAACAAGACAGAATCCCCACCGCAGAAGATGCAGCTTCTCTTCTTTTATGACCAGGCGACAGTGAAAACGCTCGCGGGTCAAAAAGTCAGCGTAGTGACGCTGCCTTCCTGTCCTCTTTTTCCACATGAAAGATGATCCTCGCGTCTGTCTCACACATGGAGGACAGGAAGCACAACTCATTTTCATGGAGGCTGAGTGCAATGAACCAGCTAAAAGGAGGTCATTTCAAAATAAGAGCTTGACTCGTGTTTAGAGTTGGTCTATAAGGACCGTGCAATGAATTCTTGTCCCATTGCTGCAAAATTTCTGTCACAAAACAACAGAATTTACTGTATATGATTATGCTGTTTGCATAAGCAGCAGGTCCAGCTTTTGTAAGACAGATGTTGACAAGTCAGACTAAAAACCAACATTGGGGGGCACTGTTGCCTCACAGGAAAGCTGGAGTCAAAATCATTTCCCTCCAAAACTTCATCCTGGAAGAGACTTCAATAGACAGGAAACAGGCTGTATTTAAAAGCCAGTGTTTGTGAGCTAACAGCATGTTGGATCCACAAACGGATCTCAGCCCGCTCCGTGAGCGCTTTCTGACTTTATCCTCTGTCATCATGAAGTTTTAATAAAAATGGAGTGGATAAATGCTGAGGACTGGTCACAGCTTTACAGTACAGCTGGTGTTTCTCTGAAGGTGCTTGTGTGACTCACAGACGTGGTTTCTGTGCCACATGTGGGAGGAGGCGGGCTCACATCACCACACAGGTCAGAGGTGAGCTCTAAAGAGCGTGTAAAAAGAGACGTGACACTGGGAGCAGCAGGTAAAGTAACCAGCTTCAAGCTGCAGCTGAGGGAGCAGCGAGCTGGAAAGCATTCACACTATAGTCCTGCTCCTTTCCACACATACTTCACAAACTCAATCACACTTTCAGCAATCTTAGTATCAAAACATTCAGCTCGTTCAAAAAATTACTGCTTGTACTTTTGGAATTCATAAACTTTAAAGTTTTTGAAACATCGAGAAAAATATGCCCCTTAGAAAATGAACGAGATGTTGCTCAAATCCTTCAAAAACTTTGAGCATTTTGAAACTTATGAACTTCTGGAAATCCTTTTAGCTAGAAACAGCATTCAAACTTTAAAATGTTCAGCAACTACTGAGTTTTTAGGGGTAAGTTGGCATTTAGCTTTTGTTTTAGCAACATGCTAAAGTTTTTGACTAATTTAGATTACATTTTTCCAATTTTCAGGCGATTTCTGAGTTTAGCTAACATGTTAGCATTAGGCTAGCTGGTTTTGGCTAATTTAGACATGTTTCCAGCTTTATGGATCATTTGGATTTTAGCCAACACTTTAGCATTATGCCAGCTTTTTTGGGGCTAATTTAGACAAGTTTCCAGTTTTTTTGGCTAATTTGGATTTTGGCTAACATTTTAGCATCATGCTAGCTTTTTTTTTGGCTAATTAAGACATGTATCCAGTTTTATGGCTAATTTGGATCTTAGCATTACATTTGCTGTTTTTGGTGAAATTAGACATGGTTCCATTTTTTTCTAATTTGGAGCTTAATGCTAACAATTTAGCATTATGTTAACAATTTAGCATTATGCTAGCTGGTCTTGGCTCATTTAGATATGTTTCCAGTTTTTGGCTAACTTAGAGTTTAGCTAACATTTTAGCACTACACTCAATATTTTTGGCAAATTTAGACGTGTTTCCAGTTTCTCTGTCTAACTTGGATTTCAGCTAAGATTTTAGCATTATGCTAGCTGGTTTTGGCTAATTTAGACATGTTTCTTTAGCAAGCTTTCAGCTTCAGTATTTTCAGCAGACTGCTCTGGCATCTTTAGAAGCTACATTCAGCTTACAGCATTCACACTTGCATTATCACAGGTAATGGTATAAATCTATATACTTTTATCCTTTTGTCGTGCACTAAGCTCCGCTTGCTTTTCTGGACTTTATCGCCAACCTGAGCGAGTCTGTGTGATGGACGCAGACGAAGTGGGGCTCAAACCCGCCTGCTCCTCCACAAACATTTATGGAACACTCATTACTGAGGGGGGAGATGGAAAACAAGCAATGCTCCTCTGGTTTTCAACACGTACACACACCTGGATGCATGCGCACATGTAATGGAACATTAGTTTATAAAACCTTCTGGAAACAAACAAACCAAAAATCCTGGAGGATAAACAGCACATTTAAACACGGGGAAAAACAAGTCTGGGATGATGGGAAGGGATGGACCTCCACTGTGAGATCTTATCACAGCAGTGACGGTGGTGTGAGTGTGCTGGCTGGGTCACAGGACAGTCCAATGATTACATTCATTATGTGACTCAGACGTTTTCTTTAAAATTCATAACTCCACTGTTACTTTAGAAGAGAAGAAGCAGCTGTTTGGATGGTAAAGAATAGTCCACATGACTTCTACTTTAAATGTGTTAATAAAAAAGAAAGATAAAACACTTACAGTTCCACTCCGATCATCTTTTGATCTATTTTCAAAGCGTTCCCAATGATTATTTAATTATAATTATGCTGTCTTTAGTCAAACCCAAAAATCTGTGTCGTTTTCTTGGACAAATTTTTGTGCAGAGCAGCAGGAGTTCATTACAAACTCTGAGTTGTGGACATGAGTGTAGCCGTGGAGTAAGCCCCCCCTACTTCCAATCATCTTTCTGTTTACATGCTCTCCCACCCTCTTACAGCCGCTCACAACCCCAACCTAACATTATTGATGCAACATAAATAACATACAATATTGTAGCTATCCAGCTGTACAGTTTTGATCCAGATTCCAACCTAGATGAAGAAAAAAAAGACATTTCACTGCAAGTGGGTGAATCAGAATGGAGCGGAGCAGGAAGCTCAAACAAATTTTCCCCACTTCACAAAAACTGAATAAAAAACTACTTAAAATGCAATTTGATCTTAATTTTCCTTTTATTTGTCCTCCATCATCAGAAAAATACTACAAGAACATCATAAAAACACCATTTTCATTGGTACTTAAAGTCGAATATCTATTGCCAAATTTTTAGGATTTATCTGTGATATTTGTGTACTGGTGTGTGGAGATCTGCTCAAAACTAAACAAGAAAATCTGGCTACGGGGAAAAAAATATGACGCCCAAAAATTATTAGCCAAAAACCCCTCTCCCTGCCGGAGCCGGCTGCAAAAAAAAAAAACAATCATTTTCCAGAAGTCCTCGCGCGGAATGCCCTGTTTTAACCTTTTTTTTACTTGTTTCTTCTGTCTTTTTTCAGCCTTTTTTAACGTTCTTTTTTCCATGAAACTCTCCGTCCCAGAGAAAAAACCGTCATTTCGCAGCTCTGACGATCGATCAACTGATTCACAGAGAAAAAGGAGCATTTTGGCGTCTTTTTCTCCTGCGGTAAATGGTTGCGGTTATACAAACTTTGTTTTCCAAAGAAAACTATGAGAATCTGCGAATGGTGCATTCACTGAGCTCCGGACATTAGCGAACCCAAACAGCCACTCGGCTCAACTCCATCCACTACTGTGCTTTTGTCATTTCTATACAATCTGCAGCAAAACAAAGCAGTTTTTCAGAAAAAATAATGAAACTTTTTAATCAGTCGATTTTATAGGGATCAGTTCTGGTGTTCAACATTTCTCTGATAAACTGTTTTGCTGCTGATATTTGGAGCTCAGTAAATGCACCACGCAGCCATCTCTCAATCAACCTGTATGTTCAGGTTTTTTAGGAAATAAAGGGAGGGGGCTGATGCATGAGACGGAATGAAGATGTTTAAAGATCATGGGTCCATTAATAAATAAAAAATAGACTAAAATCAACTTGTGTGGAGTGTTCTGCTGTTTTTGTTGTTAACCACAAACTAAAGAGACTTAAAACAGGTGAAGTCTCAGCGTCTCCATGCAGGAAAGGGAGAGGCTTCATTCTTCATTCTTGATTATCGCGTTAAAACAAGAAAACAAACTTTGTTTCTTGTTATAACAAGACAGTGGATCTCGTTATAACGAGAAAACGATTAAAAAAAAAAACGTAGGGCAGGCCGTTTTCGGCTTCCGTATTGCTCAACAAAAAGAGTTTTTTTTTCTTTTTATTTCAGAACAATAGACGGTTCTGCAGCCTAGAGTCCGGCTTCATCCATAATAAACACCTGCTCCAGATTATAATGATCAGTTATCTTTTTCATTTTCCGTCTGTTTCTGAGTCAGCTGATGCAGCTTCTCTCTCGCTGTAGTCGCATCGTTTTGACGCACAGCTACATCCTCATCTGCACCCCACATGCGCTTTCATGGTCCAACACTCAATGGAAACGCTCACTTCAATAGCCCGGACCGTTCTGAACCGGCCAGGAGGGGACTGGTCTGGTCCGGATCGCTCAGTGGAGACGACCGCATTACTGATCCACTGAGGCTTGAGGAACGTCATGAAAATGGAAGGTACCATTGTCGAGCGTGTGGTAGGGGTATTGTTAGGTATTCATAAGGATAATCTGAGTTACACACACGTAAGAATGACGCTTTTGTATGGTGTCCTCATGCCACACAGTAGACGTTCGTAAGATGCTAGCACTGGCTCCATACTGTGCAAATGTGCTTGTAGGAGCCTTAGGATGTCCACACAAACGGGACGAACGCTGGTGGACGAGGCGGAAGAGGAGATGGAGGTTTGGGTCATTGTGGAGCCAGCTGGGGTGAAGAGTGCACTAGCTGGTTCCTCTTCAGATACATCTCTGTGTGTGAAAGCGGATCACGGTGGTGTTGTGCTGACTCTGGCTCAGCCCACAGGCAGAAACACAACAATACAAACAGGATTACTACTGCACAAACATTCCCATCGCTTCAAGCCCGCTGTTCAGCTACAAAACACTGAGGAGGGGCGCTGGAGCAAGCCAAAGCCACCAACACAGGCCAACACGTATCTCTGCTATTTTTCTTGGACAAAATACATCCTCTCCTTATTGTCTCCCCTTTCCCAGATTTGTTTCCCCTCATTCCCCAAAGAGCCCCATTCTCCTCCTCTCTCTTGTCCTTGTGAAGGGACAACTCCTCGGAGCCAAATCCCTCAGTCTTATCTGACGTGACAAACGCTCCAAAACTAATAAAACTTTGAGGAGCAAATGAAATCTGCCAGAAGCTGAATTACACAATTGGAAAACACAGCTGGGTAGAACTTGTTCAATGGGATCATGAGAAGTTGGAGAGTTGCTGAAGAAAATGTCAAATTGTCATCTCACTGGAGGGTAATATACTGTTAGAGAGATACAATTTGGAAATGATATTCACTAAAATTGGATGTTTTTATTTGAAAACGCAGACCGCAAAATGCAAATGATCTGACAATTATTAGAAACCTTGTATGAAGTAAAAATGTGAAGTGAATTCTGTTCCGTTATTTACTTATTATGCACTGATTGAATAAAACGACAGGTGGTTCCATAACATTTTGGAACTTTTTGGTCGTTTCTCTGAAGACCAACTTTGATGAAAATGGTGTTTTTAAGATGTTTTTGTGGAGTTTTTCTTATGAGTGAGAACTAATAGAGAGAAAATGAAAACTGCATTTCTAGGTATGTCTTTATTCATATCATTGTGAATCAGGTGCAGATGAAAACATTCTGTTTTAAAGAGTTTGTACAATGTTAGGTTAAAAGCTGTCTGCTCCTCTCCATTCTGATGTATCCACTGTCAGACAAATAGATCCATGAACGTCTTTGTTTTCCTCGTCTGAACTGGAATCTGGATCAGAACTGATGGATAGCTCTGATTTTGCTCGTCATTTTTGTTGTACCACTAATGTTAGTTTGGGGCGTTAGGGGCTGTAAGTCGAAAGGAGGGGGAGTAAGTTAGGAAAGTCCAGCCACTCTGCAGAAACTATCTCTGGGAAAACTGCACTTTTATTTTTAATTTTGCTTAAAAAGACCCCTGGAAACGCTTTAACAACAGATCAAAAGATGGTCAGACTCAGTCTTTAATACTACAAATAAGTTCCAAACTTCATCTGTAGTTTTCATTCGGTTCTATGAATTCTAATTTATTCTTTCTTTTTTTTGTTTTTTTTTTACAATGTTTTCATGGTTGAATAAATTATAGGGTCGGTAGAAAAAAAGAATCACCTAAAGAGATGAATTATGAAATGTATCTAAAAGCAAGTTTGCAGAGATAAAAGAGGGTGGTAGCATGGAATTTCACTTCTCTGATTTGAGCTTTTTGTTTCTTTTAAAATCTGCAAGTCTTTTTGGCTCCCTGAACCATCGTGTTGTGTCTTAAACAGCCATGTTCTGCACTAAAGCCTATTCAAAAGGGTAGGATTTTAATAGTTTATAGCTCCTGTATGTCTAAAAGCTGGCCCACCTGAACCAGCACCAATACGGCATTCACAAATCATACATTTGAAAACTGCCCTATAGAAGAAGAAAAAAAAAAGAAGCAAAACTAAAAAGTAGTTTTTATGTCCTAAAAGCATGTATCCGGTCCTCCTGGACAGCTGACATTCCTGCTGCCGGTCCTCTCTTCCTCTCTGTCCGGTGATGCAGAGCAGAGCTCCATAACACAGTTTCTCTAAACATCACAAAGACTCCGACTATCATTCAGTCCTTATGAACCTCCTGGTCTGAAGTCCTTCACCACTCTGCAGGAATAGTTCTTGTTTTAGTTATTATACTTTGTGCTTTTCCACTGCATTAATTAACCTGTTAAGCATGTTTTTGGACTGAGGGAGGGACCTGGGCCATGCTCTCTCAGATCAGATAGTCTCCCTGGATGGCGTAAATGTTGCCTCCAATTCTTCAGTCAGAAACTTAGGGGTTTTATTTGACCAGGATCTATCATTTAATGATCACACGCTTGCAAAACTGCATTTTTTTCACCTACGCAATATAGCTAGGATCAGAAATATGTTATCTAAAAGTGACACTGAAAAACTCATCCATGCATTTGTTACGTCTAGACTGGATTACTGTAACTCTTTACTGATAGCATGCCCTAAAAGTTCTTTAAAAAGTCTTCAGCTTGTCCAGAATGCAGCAGCACGATTGTTAGCAGGAACTAGCAGAAGAGAACACATCACTCCTGTGTTAGCTTCTCTCCACTGGCTCCCAGTTGAATCCAGGATCAAGTTCAAAATCCTCCTGTTAACCTATAAGGCTCTGAATGGTGTGGCCCCATCCTATATTAGAGATCTCATAGTTCCTTACCAACCAGTCAGAACACTTCGTTCACAAAATGCTGGACTGCTTGTAGTTCCTAGAATTTCTAAAAGTACAGTTGGAGGTAGAACCTTCAGCCATCAAGCCCCTGTTCTATGGAATAAGCTCCCAGCTCATGTCAGAGAGGCCAGCACAGTTTCTACCTTCAAAACTAGCCTTAAAACATTCCTCTTTGGACAGGCGTTCTGCCAGGCTAGCTAGTAATCAGAGAATATTTAACATACTGCTCCCCTACTGTAAGGAAGTTTGGGGGAATATTTATAATTCACAGATTTCTCCAATATATGCTTGATATGCTAAAAATATGTAGATTCTCTACATATTAACATAGAAGGCTGCTAGAAATTAGAAGCAGGGGAAAGTATGGAGCAGTGGGGCTCCATCCTTGATTTTCATCTACTTCTCCTCTATTCTTTATTATTTATTTCTGAATGAGTTCTGCATGCCTCTGTTGGTGCAGTGTGATTCATGTGTTGTTCCTTCTTTCCCACTCCCCTCCGGGGAGAGCGGGAGAGACTTCAGTTTCCAGGAGGCTCGCCGGTGCTCCTGTACCTGACAGTGGACCTCGCCTCGGGCTCCTTTTGCGTCTTGGAGTGGGAGTGATTCCAGGTGGCCCGTCTGTTCTAGGCAGTGGACCTCGCCTCTGGCTCATCTCGCATCCTCAGCTGTCCTCCAGCCCATCTGGATGAAGCTCATCTGCTACACTATTTAAACATGTAAATGTAGCGTTAGATAAGCTAATTCTTCTTTAACAGTCCTGGTAAATCGCCTGTCCGTCCTGGGAGAGGATCTCTCCCTCATCCCTGAGGTTTCTTCTTTTTTTCCTGAATCTGTTTTTCCCTAACATGAGGGAGAGTCTTACTGTGAGGTGAAGTGCTGCACCACTGTGCAGCCTGTTTACACAAAATTCTTTTGTTGAAAGCACTGTTTAGAAAGTTAATTTTCAAACTAAAAAGTGAATCATGCAAAAATGAAGGCTGCTTTCAAACTTTAAGGAAAGGATTTGCCTTTTACAAAGTTGATTAGAGATGCATTAGTTTTAGTTTCTTTGTAGTTATTGTTTTGTTTGTCAAAGATTTGTGTTCAAGGTTGTGTCAGAAGAAGAAAAGCTATAATAGAGATGTCATGCAGACTGGAAAGATGGCAGAAAGATATTTTCAAATCAAGAAGATGAAATCTTAAATGTATGTGCACAATCTTTGGTGTTTTCTCTCTTTTTTAGTTACTTTATTCACTTAACCAAAGAGTCATCATGGAAGAGACCAAAAGGTAGAATATCTAAAGCTCTAGACTTCTGGAAGTGACGGGTCGGGTGAATTATAAAGGTAACATGTTCAGAATGTAGGTCTGAGCTACAGCTTCAGAGAACAGACAATATTTACAGACTTCTGCTTACTAACATGATAGACTTTGTGTGTTTGCAAAGATGAGAGGAAAGCAGAAAAGTTGCATTACCTGCAATAATGTTAGTGTGAAAGCTTTTTGCTGAAAGTAGTTGCTGAAAATGCTGAAGCTTTTTGCTGAAAATGGTGACACAGTTTACTTTAAATGCTGAAGGGATTTGGTGAAAATGCAAAAGCTATTAGCAAATTTAACATTTGCTAAAAGACTAGAAATGTCCTTAATAAACTATGAAAGAGCGCTGAAGTTGACCTAAATTTATGAAAAATGTGGTCAAATTGCTTAAAAATTGTTTAAAAATCGCTAATACATGCCAAATATGCAAAAATATTTAGTGTCTTGCTTAAATATGAGCTAAACTGTGGATGCCAAATCAGTCAAAAAGCTAGCTCTTTGCAATAGCTTGTTGCTTAAATACTAGCTAAACTCCAAAACAGCCTAAAATTTCTCAGTAAACTAAATTAGTCATAAACATTAGCATGTAGCTAAAATATGAGCTAAACTCCGAATTAGCATAAAAAAAAAACCCAGTAGTTGCCAAAATAGCCAAAAAGCTAGCATATTACTTAAATACTAGCTGAACTCCAAAATAGCCTTAAATTCCCCAGTAAAACAAAATTAACCTAAAACGTTAGCATGTTGTTAAAATATTAGCTATAAAATTACTACAAAAGATGAAAACGTAGCCCAGGAATATATTTAAATGCTTGTTGATAATATACTTAAGTTTTTGTAATTTAAAAACTTTCTCATTCATTTCCTATGGGACATAGTTTGCCCAATATTTCAAAAACTATAAAGTTTATGAATATCAAAAGTACAAGCAGTGATGTCCCAAATGAGCTGAATGTTTTGATATTAAGATTGCTGAAATCACTGAAAGTGTGATTGAGATTTTACGTGCTCAAAAACATGCGTAAAGGAGCAGGAGAATCACTGTAGCGAATCACAAATATGACGCTTTTTTTTTCTTTTATTAACATCCTACTATTATCCCATAGGTATAACTTCTTCTAGACCAATTAAAGACTTTACTTCAGGACTTTACAGAAACTCTGGGTTAGAACTCGACAAATGTGTGGCCATTGTAAACTCATGGAATCAGGCTATTCTGGATTTTACACACTAACTTTCAAAGGTGGAGCCGACGTTTTCTTTGTGAGACAAAATAAAAACATTCGAGCATGGATAGAATCAGCCTAAAAACTGAAACTGTGCAAACTTGCAAACCAAACGTTTGATGCTGCAGTTTTGAGCGGGACTGTTGTGTTTTCAGACAGGATGTGGAGATGCGGTCAGCGCAGCTGAAACCAGGACAACTGAACCTCGGATCCTCACGGCCACATGTGCAGGAATGCTTTATCAAGTGAATGCCTCGCATTCTGTGCAGTAATAAGCTCAGAGAAACACTAATCACAAACATGACCACCCAAAATGCCTCCTGAGAGCATGTCAGACACATGCACGGACGCTGCGATGCTTCTCACCACATGCAGACTCTGTGACTGCTCTTATGAAAGCAACAATGCAGCATCTGCCCAGAACAAAAGACACGGGGGCACATGGCAGGCAGGACTCGGCTCCGCCCACAGCCCCCACCCGAATCCTAATTAGCGGTTCTCGTGTTGGGTTGCTTTGATAACTTTTACCAGTTCCATGAGAAGTGCCGCAGCGCAATCGGGAAAACGAAAGCGCAACCAACGTGAAACAATAGAAGAGAAACGCGGATGAAAGCTGCAGCGCAGGAATTTATGAGGCTTTCTCATGACTGCTTTCAAATCAGGCCTTCCTTCAACCATCAGCAACAGTGGAAACTTCTCAACAAAATGATCTTTCGCAATGACAAAAAGCCCACAGTCAATAATTTAACAACCGCCTCAACATTTGCGTCACGTAAACTCATTAAAATGCGTCTCTCACTCATATGCAGGCAATTGTGTCTGTCTGTCATATGAGAGTAAATATACTGGCACAAGTTCTGAAGGACTTCTCCAAACTGCTCACTCAGGAAGGCTCAACATGTGGCTGCTGTCGTTCTCCCCCAGTTCAGGCTCCACATCAGGCCTCCGATATATGAAACACTTTTGCACAAACATGGTGAGAGCAGCAGAATTACTATTGCAGGATGAAAGGATTAGGGGAGGGGAGACACACACTGAAGCATGCGGAAGGCTAGAATGGAAAGAATGTCAAAAAACAGTCCTAATAATGTGCAGGATAAAGAGGGAAGCTATGCACCCCCAGACCCAGATCACAGTCCAGGGGGGGAAACTTTTTCTACACTAATGTCAGTTATGAAAGGAGGGACAGTATGGGGTAACACAGCTGACAAACACTAACGTATTCATAATGAAAAAGTGCAATTCCTAGATAAAAGTTGTGCAAAAATATACATTTTAAGTTGTGCAACAATAAAAATTTTGTGCAACTTTGCAGAGAAAAAATGTGAACACATTTAGTTTTACCTTTAACATGTTTCTTTAGAACACGACTTTTATTTATTTTAATACAACTTTTTTTTGCTTTAATATGACTTTAACGTTTTTATATGACTTTTCTTTATTTTAATACAACTTTTTTTGCTTTAATATGACTTTAACGTTTTTATATGACTTTTCTTTATTTAAATACGACTTTTCATAGTTTTTATACGACATGTTTTGTTTTTATATGACTTTTTTGCTTTTATTTGATTTTTTTTGTTTTAATACACCTTTTCTGTGTCTTTATTACAAGTTTCTTCTGTGAACAAACTGTCAAAAGTACGTCCCGGGGTCACAGGCTCATACATCGAGTCCCGAAACATCCATTCAACTGAGTGAGCATGCGCGTTGCGTCTCGTTTATTAAACTACGTTGGAATTAAACTTTTTGGAATGTTATTGATCCCTGGCAGGAAGATGATCTAACTCTGATGGGAAAAAGAAACGAAAAAAAAGAGCTATGGCTATTAAGTTATTTCCCCTTTATGGCATCAATAATATCCTAAAAATGTCGATTTGGTTTCATTTTAATAAATAACATGCACGCACAGTTTGAACGGTCAGTGTTCCGGGATTCGATGTATGAGCCTGTAACATATTTTTGACATTTTGTTAACAGGAGAAATTTGTTTTCAAGACAAAGAAACGTCGTATTCTAAAGAGAAATGTTAAACGTAAAACTAAATGTTCTATTCATATTTTTTTCTGCAAAGTTGTGCACAAAATATGAATTTGTGCATAATCTTGTATTCATGAATATGTTTCTTTTTGATGGCTATCACAGAAAGGATCTAGCTGCTTCCATAAAAACCCTCCTCACATATTTCATTTATACTAGAGAATTCCAAGAGGTTTACTTCTCTAAAAACACAATCACACATGTGGAAATCCTAAACAAGCTGAGCTGCATGCTTTTTATCCAGATAATGCCGATGAGAACTGAGCTCAAAAATCAGTTGCAGCTATCAGTGCTGAAGGAGAAAAACAGAGGAAATGTAAGTGAGAGCAGCTATGAGTCTGAGCATCCCCTGCTGAAGAGAGGCTCCCACGACCCGGAGATGCTGCAGGCTTTATCCAGGAATCCGCCACGAGGAGCTCAGACATTTAATCAAAATCACATCCTTTTCCTCTAAACTGGTCAGTTTCTGAGTGCTGTCACTCACTAAGCAGTCGATGAAGACTTGGCTGATCCAGTCATGAACAAACGCGTGAAACCCTTCACCTGATCGTCCCCTAAACCCCCCCAGTCTGTGGGGCTATGTGCCTCATGCGGAGCAAAGCCTGGGGGAAGTGTGTAATTAATTGCAGAACAAGGGTGTCAGGAGTCTGTCTTTGATTGACTGCTTTGACCTGTGCCACTTAGTCGCCATAGTGATTGGTTAGCCTCGCTCCCTCTGGGTAAATCCCGGGGGTGATGAGGTGCTCTGAGGGGGGGTATAAATGACGGAGCTTTCAGATGGGTACAATTACACACCATAGCAAAGAGAAGTCCTTGTCCCACATTTGCTTCATGACCTTAGAGGGGATAACTCCACCTTCGCCCATTCATCTCTATTTACCTTATTCATGCCTCTGCCTATGTGGGGCAGTGGGGGCACTGCTGACCTTCGGAGTTCCAGTTTGTCTAAAAAAAAAGCCTCCCAGAAGAGGAGCAAAGGATCCAGGAATGTAGCGGTGTCTCCATTTCGGATCAGACCGGACGACACAAAGAGCAGTGTCCTGTGGGCTGTGACCTCCGCTGGCCTGTGCTCAGCAGGTAGTGACTGCTGACCTGATCGTCTGTCCCGAGGTGAAGCTTTTCTTCAGCCAACAGAGAGGCTGTTTGTGACAACAGGAAGTCCAAACAAGCGTGTTAAGGGATGCTCATGCACGAATGCATGCGTGATAGGGGCGTACCAAAATATCAAGATTGCAATATATTGTGACATTTAGTCATGCGATTGATTCTGGATGGGTTCTCACCAAATATCAATCTTTTATTTTTGCTCAAAGAGGCTATAAACTTTTATATTCATTATCCTTTGGTGAGACTTTCATTTAAAGCAGGAAAACTCAACCACACAAGGGGCCAAAATCCAAAACACACCTTAGGTTGCAGGTCGAACAGGATAAACATTTATTGAACACTCTAAAAATACATTTTTAAAAATGTAAAAATTTAACTTTTTAACATAATTATAAACTATATATATAGAATTACCTGCAATAATGCTGTAAGCTGAATTTGGCTGCCAAAGATGCTGAAATTGATGGCTTAAAACGCTGAAGCTGATAGCCAGCTAAAATATTAGTTAAATGGCAAATTAGCCTTAAAAAAAATCACTAGAACAGCTATTATGTGGCTAAAAAATAGCTAAGCTTTAAAAAAGCCTAAAAACCCTAAATTACCCAAAACAACTAGCATGGAAATATCAGCTAAACGAAAAAACGGCCAAAAAAATCTTTTAAAAAGCCTAAATTAGCCAAAACAGCTAGCATGCAGCTAAAATATTAGCTAAACTTCAAAACTATCCAAAAAGCTAGCAGAATGCCATTTTTTAAAACTTTAAAACTGTAACTTTTTAACATAATTATGAATAATAAAAAGGCAGGAATATTATTCCAGAATAAATCAACTTAAATCTTAAATAACTTTCACTTTTTAACTCTCCATAAAAATGTATTTTGTCAAAATTGTACAAGTTAGAAATAAATGCAAGATAAAATCCATTAATAACAATAAAATGAAATGATCTGGAGGGCCGGATCTGGCCCCCGGGCCTTGACTTTGACACATAGGATTTAGGGGTGCACATTGCACCAATGTTTCTACAGCTACTTGAATTATTTAATTTTTGTTCTGTTGTTTACAACAATTTTGCACTAAATAGTTGCACTGCTGTTCATGTTTACTATTGTTAAGACTGAATTTTACAGATAATTCTAATTCAGTTGGTGTCGATGCTTGTCAAAGTCATAGTGTTACTGATTTCAGTACAATAGTGTCTATTATTTCTTGCACAAAATTAGACACAAGTCTTTTGTTATGATTGTGTTCAAGCTATAAAATAAATGAGGATATATTTTCCCTAAAAACTATGTGTTCTTCCATATATTGTGAGTTATTAGAGATGATTTTTACCACTAATCGCTGCATCATGGTATCGTGAGCCACGTATCGTACGCAGTGATTCCCACCATAATGCCTGCACACCTGACTGCCATCACATCTGGACAGAGTTTGTCATTGTGACAGATCGTGGTCAGTGAGATGTAAACAGAGTAGAGGTGAGTGTGTGTGCCAGCCAGAGAGCTATAAGGTAGAGTGGCTGATGCTCCATCGGCTACAGTGGGTTAGTGTTGGGTCTTGAGCAAATACCCATCAACTTACTCAACGGTCAGCTCTTTCTAAGGCCTTCCCTACTAACAATCTAAGCGTGAATGCAAGGCACTGTGGGATTTTTCCCCCCATCTGCGGTGTCTTGTTGGAGCATGCTCAAATGAAGTCTGACGCCAGGAGACTGAAGTCAGCAGACCACACTGACCTGATTCACCAGGGTGGTGAGGGCTACTGGGAACCGTGAAAGCCTCCTGTGATCTTGTTTTTTTGACCACCTCACTCAGATGCAAGAAGGCCCTCCATCTAAGTTCACCAGAGTTCTGAAGTATGGAGCATTTTAAGGAAATATCCAACATTTTCCTTCAGCAGTTTGTTACATCGATGGACCAAAGGGTGGAAAACAGTCCAATAAAAAACTGCAAAACTCTCTAGAGTACATGTGTCAAAGTCAAGACCCTCCAGATCATTTTATTGTATTGTCATTAATGACCCGATGTTATCTTGAACTCATTTTTAACTTGTATCATTTTGACAAAATATATTTTTATGGAGAGTAAAATCTTGAAAGTTATTTAAGGTTTAAATTGATTTATTCTGGAATAATATTCCTGTCTTTTATTATTCATAAATATGTTGAGAGGTAACAGTTTTAAAGTTTAAAAAATTTGCATTCTGTTAGCTTTTTCGACTATTTTGGCATTTACTAATTTTTTTTTTTTTTTGCTATCTTGGAGTTAAGCTAATATTTCAGCTACATGCTAGCTGTTTTGGCTAATTACATTTTTTTCCTGTTTTTTAAAGGCCATTTTGGAGTTTAGTTAATATTTTGGCAACAGGCTAGCTATTTTGGCTAAATTAGGCTTTTCTAAAAAGTTTTTTAGACAGTTTTTGAGTTAGGCTAATATTTACATGCTAGCTGTTTTGGCTATTTTTTTTTTTTTTTTTTGTATTTAGGCTGTTTTGGAGCTTAGCTAAAATTTCAGCTACATGCTAGCTGTTTTAGCCAATTTAGGCTTTTTTCAGAACTTCGGTATATTTTGAAGCTTAGCTGTTTTTTCCAGATACATGCTAGCTGTTTTGGCTAACCTAAGTTTTCTTTTTTTTTTTTTTTAGGCTAATTTGACATTTAGCTAACCCTTTAGCTGGCTATCAGCTTCAGCGTTTTCAGCTATCAATTTCAGCATCGTCAGCAGCCAAAGTCTTCTTACAGCATTCACACTAGCATCATCACAGGTAATGCAATATATCTAATTCATAAATAGTTAAAAAAGTTAGAGTTTTGAAGTTTTTAAAATGTAATTTTAGTGTGTTCAAATAATGTTTGTCCTGTTCGGCCCTACGGTGTGTTTTAGATTTTGACCCCCTGTGCGATTGAGGTCGACAGCCCTACCCTAGAGAAAAAGGTTCAACACCACATAAAGATACATGTCCAAAGCCCGACCCGTGGGTCAAGTCCGGCTGGATCCTGTCATATAATCAACAAAATACGGCTCTGTGAATCTTCTAAAGACTGAGTGTTCGATTTCTTGATTGTGATTGACTACTGAGAAACATGTGGGAACACTGTTGCAGGACCCTCCTCGCTCATATTTTTATTTATTTATTTATTTATTTTAATACAGACATTTTCTTCACTTTATTTTTGATCTTCAAATGCAAAATTCACAGTAATTTTGGTGAAAATGTATTTAGATGTACAGTGAGGTAAATAAGTATTTGAACCCCCTGAGGTTTATCAAGTTCTCCCCCTTAGAAATCATGGAGGGGTTTGAAATGTTCAAATTAGGTGCATGTCCTATGTGAGAGACGGAATCTAAAAACAATCTGGAAATCACATTGTTGGATTTTTTTTTAAATAAGTGCTGCAAATAAGTATAGGAACACCTGAGAAAATAAACGATAATATTTGTTACAGCAGATTTTGTTTATGATTCCACAGCTCAAATGTTTCCTGTAGTTTTCCATCAGGTTTTCACTGCAGGATGGATTCTGGCCCACTCCTCCTCACAGATCTTCTCTAGATCAATCAGGTTTCTGGACTGTCACTGAGAAACAGAGTTTGAGCTCCCTCCAAAGATTCTCTATTGGGTTTAAGTCTTAAATTGGCTAGACCACTCCAGAACCCTGATCTGTTTCTTACAGAACCACTCCTTGGTTCTCCTGGTTGTATGTTTCGGGTCATTGTCAGGTTGGAAGATCCAAACATGACCATCTTCAATGCTCTGACTGAGGGAAGGAGGTTGTTACCCAAAATCTCTCAATACATGTCCCGGTCATCTTCTCATTCATACAGGGCAGTCGTCCTGTCCCATGTGCAGAAAAACACCCCAAAGCATGATGCTACCACCCCCATGCTTCACATGGGGGTGGTAGCATCCAGTAGGGATGGTGTTCTTGGGGTGGTCCTCATCTCAGGATGATCTTCTTCTTCCAAACATGGTGAGTGGAATTAAGATCAAAAAACGATATTTTCTAGTTCTTTCCATTTCTCCTATGATCCTTTGGATCATCCAAACAGTCAAACTTAAGACGGACCTGGACACGTGCTGGTTTAAGGAGTGGGAACCTTCGATGTCATGATGTCTTAGTGCATTACCAACAGTAACCATGGAAACGGCGGTCCCAGCTCTTTTTGGGTCATTGACCATCTCCTCACGTGTAGTTCTGGACTGATTCCTCACCTTTCTTAGGATCATTGAGAGTATTTGAGTTTAAATACTTATATGCAGCAGTAGCATACAGATAAATTATATATATAAAAAATACTACAATGGGACTTCCAGGTTTTTTTTTAGATTCTGTCTCTCACTGTGGACATGGACCTAAGACAAACATGTCAGACCCCTCCATGATTTCTAAGTGGAAGAACTTGCAAAACTACAGGATGCTCAAATACCCATTTGCTTCATTGTATTTCTGTTCTTTGCCAAGAGATAAAATAAATGCAGTAAAATGTTCTTGGAATAGTTCATTAGCATTTCATGTTGTTATAGGGGTTTAAAGAATGCTGGTCAAATGGTTAACCTTCACACATTTTCCGCTCTGGCCTTCTTTGCTAAACGTCTGGACACCCCTGGCATGAAACACTCTCTGGAGTTGAAACGTTTTGCATCTACAGCTCACAGAACACAGTACGGACCGGGTCAGATTCCTACATGCAGCAACTGCATCCAAGCCAAGCAATGACAAAGAAAAAGAAAGGTTGTTCTGTGTGGAAAAGAAAGCGTTTCTGAGCTCAGACACTGCAGGAGCTGCAACTCTATAAGTCTAAAGCTATTAACATCAAAGCAATTCCCGTGGAGTCTCAGTTCAATGGGCTGAGTTATAGATTGAGCAGAAAGATGCTTATTGGAAAGCTTAAAATGCAGCACATGCAAATTACCACTGAGCTGAAAAGTGAAGCCAGAGAGGTTTAATGTGCCTCCACTCTGGAACAGCATCACTGAGGACAGGTGACGATCACAGGAAGTACACCGGGTCCTTCTTGCCCTTTGGCCTGCCGACCCGTCACCTCTGTTAAAAGGTGCTTCTCCATAAACAAACCTGACTGCCAATTAAACAGAAAGTACATTAGGCCTGAGCAATGTAAACACAGCCGTCAGGAAGCTGCTCTGGAGCCCAGCAGCGAGCGGGCAGAGGGAGGAGAGGCTGCATCTTCCTGGGAGTGAACTCCATCACTGCTCTCCTCTCCCAGAAAAATCCTTTTCTGACTAAACACAGGAAGGAAGAGACACGTAAATAACTCCTTCTTTTGATAAACCCCGCTCTCTTCCAGCCATGAAGTTTTACAGCGGAGGAAAACACGAGGACATGATAGGAGAACGGGGTAAAGCAAAGTTATTAGGATGAACTTCACTGAAAATCAGTCGAATATGACGGCTAAGGATGTAACGATTCTTCGGGAATCAGTAAAAAAAAACTGATTCAAACTCTTCAACATGTTCATCGATGCAGAAAATAAAAATCAGTTTGTCTCGGCATGGGGCTAGAGCAGATGACATTTCTTCATGCAGGCTCGCTGCCAGTGCGCACCTGTGAGTGTGTGCGCCTGTTTGTGCATGTGAGTAGTGGAGAGGCTGCATGCTGTTCATCCGCCCTCCTCCTATGAAATTCCCACAGCTCCTTCAGATTTCAACGTTTCACAAGTCAGACCCTCCAGGATTTTGCGATGCTGCAATCGCAACTATTAATGCAAATTCAAGCAAACCTGAGATTTGTTGCTCACTCTGCAACCTTACATTTTCTTCATAACTTTCCTGCAACTTTGACCAATCTGCCATCACAACCATCATGGTGATGATGCAGCTTAACGACTGTTTCCATTCTGACTTCTTCCTGGGAGCCATGCTCTTTTTTATAAACTCTCTTTAGCTCTCCGTCTATTTTTCTCTGCAAGCTGCACGTGAACGCTCATTTGTGCTTTTGGGGGGTGGATTGCGTTAAGAGGGTGAGGAGCGGTCCGTCACATGGAGCTCAACATGAACAGAGTATGAAAGGGTTTGTGATCATTCCACTGTTATGTATAATTGTTTATTTGTATTAAATCATTTCTGTTAGTGGGAAAACAGACAGTTTGATGTTAGGGGCAAAAAGAAAACAAACTTGGCCTTAAAATACCTTTAATTCATTGTGTTGAGAGAAAAAAAATCGTAAAGAATTGAAATTGTGACTTTAAAACTGTGAACTGAATCATATTGTGGCTTGACTGAACCGTTCCATCCCTAATGACAGCCACATAAAATCCTTTAGAATGGATGAGAGGAAGGACAGCAGACTGGCAGAGTAGCTGCTTTGTTCAGTCCAGACAGGAGATGATCTGGACCTCCTGAGGATCGAGCTGAACACAGATCTGCACTGCTGCAGGGATGGATTTGGGTGAATAGAAGTGGACGGATGGGGAGACGTGAATTCACGCCCGCTCCATCGTGAAGCTGTTAAACAGCGGGGACCTGTAGGAGGTCAGCGCCTCGGAGTCATTCGCACTCACTGGATACAATTGTCAGTGAAGCAGGAAAACAGCCGAGAGTCTGCGATGTGGGGACAGGCACCGTGCCCTGGGGAAAGACCAATTACTGGCTTAAAGCTTCTGCCCCGTCTGTGGCATGCAGCTCAGATAAGATGAAAGTCCCTCCCAGCCAAACTCAGCATTTTTTCCTGCCGCCATGAGAAGTTATGCAATCCAGATGTTACGTATAGAAGTGCATAAACATTGGGATTGTGGGGGTCAGACTGCTTTCCTGCAGCACCACATCAGACGGCTTTTTATTTTCATGCAGAAGGTCAGTGTGTGTCCAGAAGGGGTCAGGATACAGAGCTGGGGGGTGTGATACGTCTCTAGGGAAGGATGTGGGGACACTGTCCTGGAAGCTCTTAATTGAGGAAGATCCTGTTAATTAGACTCATTAGTGTGCTTGTTTACAACAAAGCAAATCCAGAACTAAACTCTGCTCCTCTTTGTTTCTCAACAGGTGAGGGGAATTGTATTCAGAGACAAACCTGTAGGAGCTTAGAGTCCCACTCCAACCATCTTTTGATCCATCGTGAAATCATTCCCAGTGATGTTTTAATTACAAATATGCTGTTTTATCCAAAATCCAAAAATCTGTGTCATTTACTAAGACATAGTTTCTGCAGAGCAGCAGGGGTTCATCAGAAATTCACCACTGAGTTGTGGGTGGGACTGTTGGGATGGAGTTACCCTGCCTTCATTTCCCATCATGCCTTGGGTTACACTCCCTCCTGCTAGCTTACAGCCCCTCACACTCCTAATCTAACATTACCGGCGCAACAAAATGATGATCAATATCAGAGCCATCCAACTGTACAGCTTTGATCCAGATTGCAGCTCAGACGAGGAGAACAAAGACGTTCATGGATCTGTTAGTAAGACTGGAGCGGAACAGAAAGCTGTACCTGTCGATTCTAGTTTGTACATAAAATTATTTTTTATTACATAAAAATCACAATTATTTCCTAAATGTTCGTATGCTCCTGTTTCACAACGATTTGAGTAAAGAAATACTCAGAAAGACAATTTTAAGATTAACTTCCATTTAAATTTCCTCCGTCATGAGAAAAATGGAACACGAACATGTAAAAAACACAACTTTCATTAGAGTGGGTCTTTAAAGTCCCCCATGACAATTTGTTTTTATTAAAAAAAAAATCAGAGTAGTGTTTTAATTTTGATTTTAAAGTTTTTAACCAAAATCCCACAACCTAAATGTCTTAAAAAGCCATTTTTCATGTTGATCTGAAGCCTCCGTTTCCAAAATCTCCTCTGAGGGGGCGTGGGTTTTGGAGCTCCGCCCCTGACCCCCCCTGTCTGATTATGATAGTTCTGTGTCTCACTAGCATAAATCTTCCCTCTGCTACATAAAAACCTCCATCAATCTGGGTAATGTCCAGCCGTATGGTTCTGATCCGGATGTCAGCTGGGACGAGGAAGTGAAGATCTTCATGGACAGAACTTCCTCCAAAATCCTGATTCTTTCTCCTTCCAGTTCACCAAAGACTCTTTTAGCTAATTCTCCAATGTTTATTGACTGTGATCAATACATTCAATCATTGGTTTCTCAGAGTTCTTGATAAAATAATCAAAGCTAACATCAAAATGCTCTTTCATTGATTTACAATCCTTTCCAACTGCGGTCAAATGATTTGTTCTCTTTCAGAAGAAAAATGCCACAAATACATATTAAAAACTCAAAAACCAGGATTTTCATCAGAGAGGGACTTTAACCTCACATACTATGTGAGCTAATACTGCAAACTAAATCCAGCTGCTGGAAGAGCAGTTCCAGAGATGGCAGTAGAGTTACACTGAACATCCAACAAAAAGCTTCAAAATTAAAAAACTGACATTTATTGCACCATCTTTTAGAAGGAAAATGGACAGGAAGTGCTCAAACCTAACGAGAACAGATCTCTGGATAAGATGTGATTTCCAAATAAAAAAACAGCTAAGAAAAACATTTGAGAGAACGTATCTGGCTGCTTTAGTCCATCCTTATCTTAAAAAAGTGTTTTATTTTGTTTTGAGGCATTAAAGTCAGGTCAGGTCATCCTGCGTGTTCCCATCCAGAGTCAGGACAGAACCCTGCAACTTTGACTGTAGTACTGACTCACTCCAACCACTGAAAGCAACTTTGTTCAGTTTTCTTTTATGGGACTTGAAAAGTGTCTGAGCTGGGACTCAGATTTAGGAAAAGTTCAGTGTTTCAGTAAGAAAGACATGTGGTCAGAGCGACCCATGGGAGACGGGGATGTGCAGCTCAGAGTGTGATCAGCGCTGAGACCCACATCAGCTGAAGATGCATGTTTGCAGAGCCGTGCCCTGCTAATCCCAGCAGGAAAGTAACAGTCTGGGGTTAACTCCTGTCTGCTGCACTGCTGTCATCACTGCTACGCGCCGCGGCGTCTAGAAGGTCGAGAGCACGTGTGTCAAAGTCAAGGCCCGGGGGCCGGATCTGGCCCTTTGGTAAGTCTGTCCGGCCCTCCAGATGATTTTATTTTATTGTTATTAATGACCCGATGTTATCTTGTGTTTATTTCTAACTTGTATAATTCTGATAAAATATATTTTTATGGAGAGTTAAAAAGTGAAAGTTATTTAAGGTTTAAGTTGATTTATTCTGGTATAATATTCCTTCATCTTTTTCATTTATAATTATGTTAACAAATTATAGTTTCAAAGTTTTAAAAATTGTCATTCTGCTAGCTTTTAGGACTATTTTTGGCATTTACTAAGATTTTTTTAAGATATTCTGGAGTTTAGCTAACATTTCAGCTACATGCAACTGTTTTGGCTAATTTAGACATTTTTCTGTGTTTTAGGCTATTTCTGCTTAGCTATTTTTTTTCAGCTACATTCTAGCTGTTTTGGCTAGATGTTCTGCTAACCTAAGTGTTTTTTTTTCCTCAGGCTAATTTGGCATTTAGCTAATATTTTAGCTATCTACCAGCTTCAGGATTTTCAGCTATCAATTTCAGCATCTTCAGCAGCCAGGTTCAGCTTACATCATTCACACTAGTATTATCACAGGTAATTCTATACATCTAGTTTATAATGATGTTAAAAAGCTACAATTTAAAAAATGTCGTTTTAGAGTATTGAATAAATGTTTATCCTGTTCGGCCCACGACCTACGGTGTGTTTGGGATTTCAGCCTCCTGTGCGATCAAGTTTGACCCCCCTGATCTAGACCGTGGCAGTGCAGAGCGAGCATCACCTCGTTCATGTTTGGGCTCTGGCGGGCGCTTGGATGGGGCCATTGCAGTCTGATGTTCTGGGAAGTGCTGAAAGAGCAGGCCTGTTGACTTTTCGCTTTGGCCCACCACCATGACCTCGCTCTGAGAGCGTCAAGCACACACATTCTTCAACGGTGGGCTGGAGCTCCACCAAGCCGCCTCAATCTGATCCATTCAGACTGAAAACCAGCGACTCGCCAGACGCCTGCAGTGCAGGTGAGGGGGGGCACAGACAGAGTGCCAAACATGAAGATTTCTGTCTGTCTGGCACAGACATGAGCTCCACCTTGAAGGGTCCTGGATCCAGAGGCAGCATAAACGACGTCTGTCTCACGGGCAGAACAACATCTGTGCTCGTCTCCTCTTAATCTCCAACTCCAGGATCCTCGCAGGTATTTTGTCTTCCACATCCTAATTTCCCAACAGCTCTTTATCAGTTTCTGAAACCGCGAGCATTACATCACGACAAGAGTACAGCTGTGTAAATGTTGCTGTGGTCAAGAGCTAGTTATTAGACAGGATTTCTTATTACTTCTGGGATAGATACGCACAAGGCCCTGAACTCAGCAGCTACTGCCCACTCAGAGACCCCCGCAGCCCACAGAGAGTCGCATGAACCTAATGTATTACACACATTCAGGCCTCTCCACAGCCACACCCAAACCTGAAAGTCCTTCCCTCCACTCTTTGGAGTTTCACTTTTCTTCAACCACGGTGGAGCAACGAGAAAGAGGAAGTGAAAATAAATTTTAAAAAGGAGGCAGAGCTCAATAAAACATGTCATCGGCGAACTCTCATAACGTTTGAAGCTCGACTCCTAGAGTTCTTTAAAAATGCATTTGATTGTATATGCTGACAGAAGAGAAGACATTGTGGTCTGAGACTCATGGCGGCCCGACCCACCTGAGGACGGAGCCTCACAACTTCAGACGATGAAACCGACATCAGTGAGAAAGTTGATCAGAATAATCCAGAGAGAGAACCATTGGGATCAGTGTGGAGTCATGAAGTCAACACTCTGCATAGGCTCTTCCTGTATTTGGTAAATGTGCAGCACAAGCTTTTAGAGCTTATTTTTAAACTCTGATCTGGCCTTCACTTTTCCACCAATTATCCTAATAAGTTCCTAAACTCTCCGTTGTTCCTGCTTGTCTGGGGATATATATGGCCTCAGTAAAAAGCTAAACGCAGGAAGAGGAGGAAATGGCTTCGGCGTTGGCTGGCCCACTTCTGTGCTGCTGAGGAGGTGAAATAAGAGGTGAGCCGTTGTTGACGACGAGGGCTGGGGCTTTTGATTTACCTACTGCAGCCCCTCCACGCTCCCAACCTTTCAGAGTCAAACACATGTGGACATTCGACTCTTCGTCGTCCCCTGAGAGCTCTTCTCTAGACCCAAACGCTTCTCTAGATCAGGAGTGTCAAACTGAATCACACAGTGGGCCAAAATCCAAAACACATCTTAGGCCAAACTGGATAAACATTTATTGAACACTCTAAAACTACATTTTTAAAAATTGAAAAAATGTAACTTATAAACATAACTATGAACTAGATATATAGCATCACCTGTGGTAATGCTAGTGTGAATAATGTAAGCTGAATTTAGATGCTGAAGATGTTAGTGATGATAGCTGAAGATACTGAAATTGATGGTTAAAAATGTTGAAACTAAAAGCTAAAAACGCTGAAGCTGGTAGCTGAAAATGTTGAAGCTGATAGCTGAAATCACTGAAGTTAATAACTAAAATAGTTGACATTAATAGCTGAAAACACTGAAATTGATAGCTGAAAATGCTGAAGCTGACAGCTTAAAATATTAGCTAAATGCTAATTAAAACTAAATTAGAAAAAGCCTAAATTAGCCTAAACATCTAGCATGTAGCTGATATATTAGCTAAACTCCAAAATTGACTAAAAGATCTAAAATAATGACAAATAGTTCAGAAATCTAGCAGAAGGTCAATTTTTTAAAAAGCAGGAATATTATTCAGAATAGATCAACTTAAACCTTAAATAACTTTCAATATTTTACTCTCCATAAAAATATATTTTGTCAAAATAATACAAGTTAGAAATGAGTGCAAGATAACATCGGGTCATTGATAACAATAAAATAGAATTACCCGGAGGGCCGGATCCGGCCCCCGGGCCTCGACTTTCACACGTGTTCTACATGGTGAAAAAGTGTCACGTTTACTGGATCTGAATCATTTCTGACAAATTAAACACTTTGTTTGGGCAAAGAGGAATGTGTGAGTGAGGTTACCACCACCTACTGCTAAAGTTATTAAAGGTTTAAATTGATTTAAACTGGAATAATATTCCTGCCTGTTTGTGTGCATAGCAATGTTATAAAATTAAGTTTTAATAATCTAGTTTTAGAGAGTTCAATAAATGTTTATCCTGTTGGGCCCGCGACCTAAGGTGTGTTTTGGATTTTGGCCTCTTCTGTGATTGAGTTTGACGCCCCTGATCTATTGGAAGAGTACCCTCGTATTTGATGAAATACCACCTGATAGAGGAGGATTTACAAAGACTTATCACCTCTGGGAAAGGCTGCTTTCCTTTTCTGTCATTTTCTAACATGTGCTTTGACTTATTTGGCTCATAATTCTGCCAAATGAAAAAAGAACCCCTGTTCTATGTAAACCTCTGCAGTGAAAGAGTGAGGAGCCTGCTCATCCCGTCCCTGTTTTCATGGAAGGTTTATAGTGATTCGTTTGTGTAAGTCGAGTGCACACCTGCAGAAGCAGCCTCTCGAAGGCCAAGCAGGCGTCCCAGCGAGGAAGACTGGGGTGTCGGAGCGTTTGGGCCGTGGCCAGGCCGAGCTGCAGCACCCCGCTGTGGCCCTGCAGGGACTCCCAACTGCTCCGGAACAGCTTAATGTAGGAGCACAGCTGCTCAGGGGTCACACGGCCTGATGGGAGGGAGGACACAGTCAGAACACAGGATCAATAAACACACATGACACATTTAAACGGGGCATACCATGATTTTCTTAAGTCTTTCAGAGTAAACTATATCATATATGATCATATATTACCTTTGGAACACTAAAATACAAATTATTATTTAAATACGAGTCATTTTTGTGAACTATTTTTATACCCGGAAGTAAAACAACCTCATCTCTGAGGCTCCGCCTTTTGCTCCTTGAGGGTTCCACCCACTTAATGACATCATCCTAGAGCTGGTGTGTCACACACAAAAAAATGAGGTGAAATTTTTTGTTATTATAGATGTAGGCCCACATACTGTGCAGCTCGAGCGTTTATCCCCCAAATTTGGCACAAGCAGAATGGTAATGGGTTCATTTTGCGGTGAAATTCGGTCAAAAAATTCAGACACCTGATGAACATTTCAAACTAGTTCTCCCAATTTGTTGCTCACTTTTTCAGCCAGGCAATAGTCTGCTACCTTTCTACTCCAGGAAATAGTTTGCTCCCTTTTCCCACCAGGAAATAGTCTGCTCCCTTTCTCTTCCAGGAAATAGTCTGATCCCTTTCTCTTCCAGGAATAGTCTGCTCCCTTTCTCTTCCAGGAATAGTCTGCTCCCTTTCTCCTAGTGTCTTGCTAATATCCCTCGTCTGTTTGTGCTTTTCTCAGATGGATCCATCTCAGCATGTCCATAATCTCCAATGCCACCTCACAAAGTTTGATCGCCAAATATTGAGCGTTTCTTGGCCGGCTGCACAAACTCACAACACAGACAGCCGGGGTCTGCTGTGCACGACCCGGAGGGGGGGCGGGTTACGCAAAGCTAGCCGATCACCGCTAGCTTGAGCTCCTAGCTTTGTGGAGAAAGTGTTGGTGTTAGCCTGGGGGCGGAGCAGACTCTTCCTGGAGGGGGCGGTTCTCAACTTGTGACATCAGCATGTGAGGACCCGCTGCTGCTGAGAGCTCCGGTTTTTAGAGGATTACTCAGAAATCTGTCAGCGGATCAAAATACCGCGTTGAGGTTTTTCATAGTGAAGAATGAACAGTATAATACACTTAAAAGCTCAAAATGTTAATTCTTCATGGTATGACCCCTTTAAGACGTTTTGACTATCATTGACTTTAAGAAAACACATTATACACAAAATAAATGTTTTTAAATAAGGGTTTTCAGCTCATTGGATACAGAAATAAATAAAAACTGAGGTTAATTTATTGAGCACTAAACCAAAAGGAACAGCAGACGGTCTAACTCAGCTGTGATCTTTTCCCTCCACACTTCACGTTTCAGATACCACACAAAGCGTCACCTCTAGCAGAACTCAGATCGCACAGTCATTGTCACATCCGTATCTGACAGGAAGAATCTCAGAACCATCAACAGCAAGACTAAAAAATGGTGAAACCAAAGCTCCTTTTGCCAGAGAATGTTTGTTTTGAGGTTTTTCAGAGCAGAATCTGCTGAACACTCCATGACTGGAGGCCAATGAGCAGGACGGAATGGTACCGCACGTCCATTCAGTCCAACAAAAACATCCCCCACACCATTACACCACTACCACCAACCTGAACTGCTGAACAAGGCAGTTTGGAGGATTGGATCAACGCTGTCATGTGATTGGCCGATTAGAAATGTACTATAATGAGCAGTTAAAAAAAAGAAAAAAGAAAAAAAGGGAAGACAATAAAAAGGAATACAATGAATCAATCTATTTCAGATATGAATCGATCAGAAAGTAAGTGAATGAAAATGATGCTACATTTTTAAAATAGACATATTTGCATCAATACTCAAGTATATCACCTTGAATCCATTGAATGTAATGGTTGTCAGTTTGAATAATTGATTAAAAGGGAGTTTGAGTTATCCTACTCCCGTTACGTTACCATTATTCAGTTTCATACTATTAAGTTACTAATACTTTTTTAGTCCAAATGCAGATTATTTACAAAATGACAAAGAAAGTTCTCATTGATGATCATCAAAGCAAGTTAATACACTATTGAAGAAATAATTATGCAAAAAAAAGAAATGATCATTAATTATTGTCAGATAACAAAAATAAATGCTTTTTGATTATTAACATATATTAAAACAGTATTATTAAATGCCATGTAACAAAAACTGAATTATTTGATTACCAGAAAGAAAAGAAAAATATGACACTATTGTGCAAGACAATTGAAATGTGGTTTATTAATATCAATCTTCACGATCATGTATATATCCTTCTGGTCTATGTTCTTCTTTAATTTCAGGTTTATTCTCTGATTTTTGTGCTGCTGCAAAAGTACATTTCTCCAACATGAGATCAATACAGCAAAGATGTCATGACTAATCGTTACATGGATGATCCAGAACCTTCATCCACTTCGTTACATGTCTTAAACCCTTGAAATCCTCAACGATCTTATGTGTCTCTAAAACATCAGTGTAGAACTTTGGAATCCGATCAGGATCAGCATAATTAAATTATACCAAGAGGAATGATTTATGAGGTAGATAATATAATAATGAGCCTGCACTTCAGGGAAATGTTCAAACAAATGGGGCTAATACAGTGATTATGAGCCCAATGATAGCATCAGTATGAAACCAATGGATTACTGTAGTCTGAGTTCAGTTTAAAGACCCACTCCAGAGAAAATGGTGTTCTTAACATGTTTTTGTAGAATTTTCTCATGATAGAAGACAAATATAAAACAGTTTAAGCTTAAAGCAGTGTTTCTGAGTATTTCTTCATTCAAATTGTGATGGATCAGGGGCAGATGAAAGCATGCGGTTTAAAAAAACTCAGGTTTTTGATCCAGCTATTGCCATGGATGGACCGCAGTGCTCTGTTCTGATGCAGACAAACAGATCCATGAACGTCTTTGTTTTCCTGGTCTGAGCTGGAATCTGGATCTAAACTGTTCGACTGGACAGCTCTGATATTGTTCATCATTTTTTTTTTGGTACAATAATATTAGCTTGGGCTGTGAGGAGCTGTAAGCTAGTAGGAGAGAATGTAAACCAGGTGTCAAAGTCAAGGTATTTCTATTCTGCCCTCCAGATCATTTATTTTGTTGTTATTAATGACCCAATGTTATCTTGTGCTTATTTATAACTTGTATAATTTTGACAAAAAAATATTTTTATGGAGAGTAAAATGTTAAAAGGTATTTAAGGTTTAAGGTGATTTATTCTGGAATATTATTCCTGCCTTTTTATTATTCATAATTCAGAATTACTAGCTTTTCAGACTATTTAGGCATTCACTAAGATTTTTAAGACTATTTTGGAGTTTAGTTAATTTTAGTTTAGTTCCCTTTTCATGCTAGCTGTTTTGACTAACCTAAGTTTTTTTTGTATTTAGGCTTATTTTAGTTACTATTTTAGCTGGCTATCAGCTTCAGCGTTTTTAGCTATCAATTTCAGCACTTTCATCTATCAGCACTATCATCTTCAGCAGCCAAATTCAGCTTACAGCATTCACACTAGCATTATCACAGGTAATGCTTTAAATCTAGTTCATAATTATGTTAAAACGTTACAGTTTTAAAGTTTTAAAAGTGTAGTTTTAGAGTGTTTAATAAATGTTTATCCTGTTCGCCCGTGTCCTAAAATGTGTTTTGGATTTTGGCCTCTTGTGAGATTGAGTTTGACACTCCTGGTTCAAACAAAGGGATGTTGGAAAATAAGCAGAGGCTAACTTTCACGCAAACAGTCCCGCCCACAAATCAGAGATGGATTTCTAATGAACTGCTGCTGCTCTGCAAAAAGTACGTCTAAAAAAAAACATTCAGGCTTTTGATTTTTGATAAAACTCCAAAATAATTATAAAAAGGACATTCAAATAAAAGAAAAAAAGGTAAAAATATATTTGGAGTGGGAGTTTAAGGTCTTCGGTAATGCTGTTGGTGCTCTCACAGGCCCGTCCAAAGGGCTGACACACACACTATTATTGAAAAGCCAAAATTACCAAAATGGTCATTCTATTTAAAAGTGTAACCACCCCTTTGATAACTATTTTCTCTGAGCTGGAGACACTGAAACTGAATCAAAACCGAATAAGAAAAAGTAAAACAAAACCTTGAGATGTTCTCCCGATTGTAGTTCTCACTCAGCTTCAGCATGTCTTCATGTAGGTGAGGTGACGCGTGATCAATCACAGGAGATCTCTCTTTGAGTGTGAATATTGAGTGTAAATTAGTGTTTATGAGGATTATTTATAGTCAGACTAGATTTACATTTAGAAGAAGAAAATCTGAAGGTAAAGACTGAGGGGAGAGGTGGATGAAAAGTGACCCAGGGGAACAAGCCGGCTGCGTCTGGGGGCCCGTATGATCTCCCCCATGCGGCCCACTTCTTCATGTTGATGTTCTGAACCAGTAACAGATGTGGGAGTATTTCCTGTCGGAGCAATCGGCCAGTGTTTTCCTTAGCGGACCCAAACACATGACCACAAGGAAAACACACAAAAGATAATAATGAACAAGAAACAATCTGGAACGTAGCATCTTTAATTTCAGACTGCAACGAAAAAAGACGGCTTACTTTCAGCTTGAAACTTGTGCTAGTGGGCAAGAATTTCAAAGAGTGGTGAAGTCTGTGGAAGTCCCAACTGTTGGGAAACATGCGTTCCAGGAAAACAAAAAAAAATCATGTGATTCATTCTCTTCTGAGGAAAAATACTCAAAAACTCTTTTGTAAACATTAGTAAGCATTAAAAAATCTTACCATTTCCACTTGAGTCAATTAACTTTAACGTGCCAACCCTATTTAACCCTTTAACAACGGATCTCCAGTGTTTATGTTCTTTGATTTACAGTAATTTCATAATTGCTAACACGATCAATGTCATTCCAGCAGAATCTGAAGGATTCTACTGGAATGACAGCGGCTCATCGAGGCGCTTTTCTCCTTCAGATTGATCGTGTTGATGGGTAAAAAGTTACAGGATGTTAAAGATTTTGTGTTTAAGCGTCAGCAGTGACGCCTCAGGTGTTAAAGGGTTAAGAATAGAACCATGAAACACACAAAAAGTGAAGAAGTTCACCCCAGAACTGAAGAATAGTTCAGACTGAGCCAATAGTATCTAGAGAAGTTGCATTACCTGTGATAATGCTAATGTGAATGCTTTTTGTTGAAATAGTCGTTAAAGATAGTGAAGCTTTTTGCTGAAAATGGTGACACAATTTACTTTAATTGCTGAAGGAATTTGCTGAAAATGTAAAAGCTATTTGCAAAACGTTAAATTTGCTACAAGACTGTAAATTCTGTTAAAGAACTATAAAAGAGAGCTGATGTTCACCTATATTTCTGAAAAATTTGTAATAAAATTGCTAAAAAATCCCGAATACATGCCAATTTTGGAAAATAGTGTGTTGCTTAAACTCCAAATTAGCCCCCCCCCCAAAAAAATGCTTGTTGCTTAAATACTAGCTAAACTCCAAAAATAGCATAAAATTCCACAGTAAATTAGTCAAAAACATTTGCCTAAATTACCTTAAAAAAATCTCAGTAGATAACAAATTAACCAAAAACGTTAGCATGTTAAAAACAAATAGCTAAACTCCGAATTAGCATTAAAAACCCTTAGTAAAAGCGAAATTAGCCAAAAAAAAAAAAATAAACTAGCGCATTGCTAAAATGCTAGTTAAACTCATTGACTGTATATAAAATAACTGGACAGAGCAAGCCCCCTACTTCCGTGTTCATATAGGAAGTACCACTGGGTTGCAAAAAGGCCAAAGTCCCATTGACTTACATTGAGAAACAGACAGTTATTTCTCAGTCATTTCATATGTCAGAATAATCATTCTTCCTCTGCTGCTTTCTGATTAACTTCTTTTTTCTAATCCTAATTTTTTTTTAAAGATTTTTTTCCATCATCACAAGTTATTAGAGTTATAAATTGACCAATCAGATGGCTCAATAAGCGTTTGTGGGTCTGACGTCGAACGTCTGGGGCGTTTGATTGACAGATGACGGGTAGCCAATGGGAGCAGACTTCATCAATGGTTCCGTGAAGACCTTTTAACACCTACTTTACAATTCAACAATGTACCAATCATTGTCCTACTGTTGTTTTCCTCAATGGAATGTACCGATGCAGCAGTTTGAAACAACAAGAGGAGCATGCTGTCGACATTTTTAGATGAGGATTTACTCTGTAGAAATAGATTTCACTCTGAGGTTATGTGCTTTGGACTTTTTTCTTTGTTTAACGTTCGTTTTTCTTTTTTTCACTGTTTTGATTGTAGCTTATAAATTATAAGTTACATATATGCGCATAAAATCCCCAACCAAAGTTTCATCTTCTTCACTTTTCCAGCTTCAGCCTGAATTAGACGCAGCCGTCTGAGGAGCGCGAGACAAACTTGGAAGGACCTGGTCGTATTTTCAAACAGAAAAAAGATCCAGCTGTTCACTTGTTAGGATGGTTATTTATTTTAAATACCGCTGAACGCGCTTCTCACGTGCATCTGATCAGACTGTAACCTGGCCGAGAATGTGAAGAGACAAACTCCTGCTGCGGCGCGCAAGAGGGGGACACGCGCCGGTCTGCAGCAGCGTCACCCAAATGCTCCTTTTATCTCGACAAAAAGGAATAAATGTAAGTAAATCCCAAAGGACCGCTGACAGAATCAAATGTTGGAATGGTTCTCCCTCAAAGGCTTCAACAATGACTTGTACAATTCTCCCGAGCCGCCGTTATTAAAGTAGAAGCTGTTTACATCCGCGGTCTCGTGGTCGAGGCGTGGAAAGAGGCAGACGGTTGCAATAAACTCACTCCTGATTGGCGACAGTACTTCCTGTAGATTCCATGACTCAGCTATGACTCAGACCAATTGCTGAAGATGGGTTGCAAATGGCGGTATCCGTTTCAGGAATTGACGGTGAAAGCGGCGGCCGACTTTCGCGAGGAGAGGAAGTAATGCATTTCCAATGGGGCACCTCAGTGCTCACTCAGTCCATTATTTTTACAGTCTATGGCTAAACTCCAAAAAAGCCTAAAATTCGTCAAAAAATGTGCCTATTGCTAAAACAGAAGCTAAACTCTAAATTAACCTTTAAAAACCCCAGTAGATCTAATTAGCCAAAAATGCTAGCCTGTTGCTAAGATATTAGTTAAACTCAAATTACTAAAAAAAAAAAAAAAAGCTAGTGCAATGTCTAAATATTAGCATACTAGCTAAACTCCAACATTGCCTCAAATTCTTCAGGAAACTACATTAGGCAAAAACGTTTGCCTATTGCTAAAATAGAAGCTTGACTCTAAATTAACCTATGAAAACCTCAGTTGATAACAAATTACCTAAATATGTTAGCATCATGCTAATATAACAGCTCAATGCCAGGTTTTTTGAAAATTACTATAAAAAAAGAACACAGAGCCCATGAATATATTTAAAGGTTTGGTGCTAATCTGCTTAAAAATACTAAATTTGAAGACTCTCATTCATTTGCTACGGGCATATTTTGCTAAACACTTCAAAAACTATAAAGTTTCTGAATACCAAAAATACAAGCAGTAATGTCCTGAACGAGATGAACGTTTTGATACCAGGATTGCTGAAATCACTGAAAGAGTGATTGAGTTTTTAAGTACTGAGAAATATACAGAAAGGAGCAGGAGAAGTGTGCTTTTGCAGTGAGAGGAGAGTAAATCTGGACCACAAAACTCAAATGTTGTTCACTAAAATCAAAAAGCTCTTTTCAGCGAAGCCTCCACTCGTCATGTACAATAGAACTCGTAGATGATTTATTGACTGAGCCGTTCTGCTGAGCGGGGGGAGGGGTGGGGGGGGGGTGCAGAATACATTTCAATCATTGATTCTCATGAATGCTGTAAAACTTTATTCCTGCTTTTTTGAAGTCTTTATATTTTCAGAACGTTCGCATGCAGAAATGCTCAGCTAAAAAAAAGTTGTGGTCAAATGACAAAAAACATGAAACTCGAATGTGCACTTTCAGCTGCCGCATGTCCCAAGGTCTCAGTTATTTACAGTCTTGCTTTTAACCAAAAGATGGTGGAGAAACATAAACCTTACGGCCATTTTAAGGATGTCTGGGTGCTTTTTTTTTAGCTGGAGCAGCTATAAAACAAACTGAATCTGATACTCGAGCTGCTATCTGTTCAGCCTGATGCAGCAACTGAAACACTGGCCCCATCAAAGTCTCCCACAATGCAACAGGGCAGGGGCCAGAGCTGATTTAGTCCCGTTACCAGAAGATGACTCACATTCTAGGTGCACAGGGTTACTCTGAGGCCAAGTGAAGTCTGAAGTCCGAGCAGAGCTGAGTGGTGGCAGCTGTCAGCAGCTGGACGGCCTCATAAGTCATTTTACCAGGATGAGGGACACGAGAAGGTTCAGAGACTTATTTATGCAGTTGAAGGCGTCCTCCCTTTGGACTGCGTCCCAAAAACTTTATTTGTGGATGCATGTTGGGGCCCCTCTGGACTTTATTGCACATTTGAGCACAAGCTGCAGGAGGGCAGCAACACATAACTCAGAACGGCTCCTTATCTGTTTACAAAGAGCTTGCTCATCGTCTTCATCGAGATCTGACGGGAACCCGTTGGATCAAAATGCCAGATAAATACAATATCTGCTGTAGTTCTGAGGTCAACACCAATGTGTCTGCAACCACTTTATTATTAAATAATCCTGATGAGTAATCAGGATGGATCCTGAATCTAAGCAGATTTCTCTTTATCCTTTTTTACAAGGATCCATCCGTAGGTTGACCTGTACGGTGCTGCAGGTTTTTGGGTCCATAGACGCTCATAGAGAGGAGTGACTGCATCTCAAAGGGAGCACAGGTGTGTCTTACGGTTCCCTTATGGTCCATGCTGCCGACTTAAGAGACGTCATGGAAATGGAACGTACCATTATCGTGTGTGCGGTGAGTGTATTGTGAAGTATTTATAAGGCAAATGCAAGTTACACACACCCATGACGTACAGGTGATGCTGTTTTATGGTGTCCTTATGCCTGCCCAGCCAGCAAGGCCAACTGGGCCCCATGGTTTAAAAGTGGGCAGAAAATGTGGGCCCCGATTGGGTTTGTCTGCAGTTTCTGTGGTGGTCCCACCTGTGTTTGTCCACATTGACTTAAGTGGAGACTCAGTAGGTTAGCTCACTACGCTAGCCAGTCGCTCCAGTGGACAGCGTAGTGTGCTAGCATGCTCCACTGTAGCATGCTAGTGAACTCCTCTGTAGCATGCCTGCAAGCTTTACTGTAGCATGCTAGTAAGCTCCATTGTAGCATGCCAGCGAGCTTCGCTCTAGCATGCTAGTAAGCTCCATTGTAGCATGCCAGCGAGCTTCGCTCTAGCATGCTAGTGAGCTCCTCTGTATTGAGCTAGCGGGCTCCGTTGTATCATGCTAGCAAGCTCCACTGTAACATGCTAGCGAGCTCCGCTGTGTGGAGCTAGCGTGCTCCACTGTCCACCAGGCGGGTGGCTAGCATAGCGAGCCAACCTACTGAGTGTCCACTTAAGCCAATCTGGAGAAACACAGGTGGGGCCACCACGGAAACTGTAGACAAACCCAATCGGGGCCACATTTTCTGCTCACTTTTAAACCATATGGGGGCCACTTAGCCTTGCTGGCTGGGAGGGGGGGGTCAAACTTTATTGCACAGGGGGTCAAAATTCAAAACACAGTTTTGGTCGCGGGCCGTACAGGAAAAACCTAAAAAAAAATACACATAAAAAAACCTAAATTGTTAAAACTTTTGAATTTTAAAAACAACTTTTTTTTTTAACATACTGTATTTTCCAGAGTATAAGTCGCAAAAGCAAAAAATGTAAAATCGAGAAGAATAAAAACAATTAAAAGTTGCTCTGGAGTATAAATCACGCTTTAAGGAGAAAAGTCTGACGTTTCAGAACAAATCCACCAAGCCCAGCATAACTAAAAATAAAGAAATACAAGAATACTAATCTTTTTATCTCTATAAGGAAAATATCAAAGTTTAAGAGGAAAACAGTGTCTTCCATGTTTGTTTTGAAGACATTTCTTCTTCTGCCACAGTCAGCACCAAATACTAATACTCAGATGCAGCCCCCTCTAGAGGTTGTTTAGAGGAAACAACTGCTGCTATTAAAAAACTGGGAAATAACAATTTGACCCTGTTGACGTCTTAGAAAACACACACACACAAATAGGTCAGTTCTGAGTATAAGTCGCACTCCTGGCTAAACTGAAAAAAACTGTGACTTGGTACTCCGGAAAATACAGTAGATATGAGTAAAAACAGACAAGAATATTATTCCAGAATAAATCAACTTAAATCCTAAATAACTTTCAATATTTTACTCTCCATAAAAATATATCGCGCCAAAATTATACAAGTTAGATATAAGTACAAGATAACATCGGGCCATTAATAACAATAAAATAAAATGATCGTGAGGGCCGGATCCGGCCCCCGGGCCTTGACTTTGATACCTGTGATCTAAACCGTGTTGGTCTCGCTTCTTTAGAGCAAACACAATAAGGTGGGAACTCTGCTGGTGTGCAGGACTGGGAAATGTGTGGGGGCTGAACGCCGTCTGGTCCTCTGCCAGTCGGGGTATAAAGCTGCACTGTGTGAGGGGTCCTGCGGCGTACAAACTCCCCCTACTTTTTCCTTCAGCAGAGACATAAAACCAGCGGACGGTTTGTCAGACGAAGCTTCAGTTCTGCACCTTTACAAAGTTTCTGCTTCAGCCACTAATTCTGTTATAAAAAAAGGTTGTGTGTGTTTGTGTGAGTGGCCTGCACCATAGACGACCTGATTGTTGAGAGGAGACCTTACTTACCCAGCAGATTATAGGAGCAGAGGGAGCACCCCGCCCCACCCCTCCCTTTTGAACCCTTTTCTGCAGATGTTAACCTGCCCATTAGGCTTTGGGCTGACTGAGTATTTGTGGGACACCCATTGGCTGTGCGAGTATGAGGGCAGCGCCGAGGTGAACCAGCTGTGCATGTTAAGACTTTATTTTTGCGTGCCTTCACATATTTTTATCCCTCGCTTCAACTCACCTTTGCTTCATTAGCGAACAACAAAAGTTTTCCAAATGCATTGTGTGTGTGTGTGTCATTCAGCCAACATGTGGTTTAGATTTCCTCTGAGGCCACATGGGCACGCAGGCAGGGAGGCTGGACCTCAACAGGGGGCGCTGTGGTCCTGCTCCAAAAACACAAGCTCCTCCTCAAGCAGAGAAATCTGATGGATGTGTTGTTTTCTGCACAAATGATGGTGTTCTGTGATTATTGGGTGGACTGAATCTGAATCTTTAGAAAAATAAATAAAATAAAATAAGCTTTTTTGTTTTTTCTGCCAAAATAAAAACTTTAGTTTTGCAATGACAATACTTTTAGCTTGAGAAAACACACCTCTACTTAAAAGCTTGGAATGACTTCAGAAATCAAATGTGTTTTTACAAAGAAAAACAACATTAATTTCCATGGAGCAAAAACTATCGTACCTCAAATACAACAACTCAGGTCAAATTCAGTTCTCTGTATTGTTCTTCAAGCTGCTTTCATTGTAGAAAACTGATTGTGGTTGTACTCTTTAGGATTCATAAGAACTGCTGAAGAAAAGTGAAGAAACCTGTCTTTATTTAGGTTGGTTGATGTATTTTGATTGTCGATTGAACATCTAAGGAACAAACAGAGCCAGAAAGTGGAAGTCTGGACCCTTTTGTTTTAATAAAGATCCACTTTTTCCTCAATGAAAACCACAAGTATGGTGATAGATTTGTTGCTCAAGTATTGTCTGTCTGTTGTGGAGAGAAAAAACAAACAAAAAACAGTTTTTCCTTGTAATAAGAAATCTGTGTTTGTAAAACAGTTTGGTAAATGTAGAAACTGTGAGTGGCGTGTTTTGTTTGAATTCATGCAAAAACGTTGATTTGAGTTTAGGGCTGCAACGATTGGTCGACTAGTTGACAACTACCGGTAATCAACTTTTAAAAATAGTCGACGACTAATTTAATAGTCGATTAGTCGTTACTTTATATTATATGGAGTCCGAGAGTAGTAAAGTTGAACAAAGTTGTGAGCGTTCAGAACAAAAAAAATGACTTTTTTTATTATTTCAGTCAGAGAGACAAAAACTTAGTGAAAAATAATTCCTTGCTTTAGATGCCAGCCTGATCTGATTTAACCCTTTAACACCTAAGGCTTCGTCTGATGCTTAAACACAAAATCTTTAACACACTGTAACATTTCAACTGTTAACATAATTCCATTAGATTCTGGCTATTTTGGAGTTTTGCTAATATTTCAGCTGCATGCTACATGTAATGGGTGTGATACATGTTGACATGTTTTTTGGTAATTTTATTTGTAATATTTAAATATTTTAACGCTTGAAATAAAAAATAAATAAATGTATACCTCAAGGAAGAGTAATATTAATGTAAAAAACTGTAAAAAGTAATGTAACATTGAAAAAATATTATCACTAAGAAAAATATTATCAGAACTTGATCAAACTTGGAATTATCAACACTAATGAAATGAATCACTTACCATATTTTGGGAATCTTTCACAGTTTTTTCACAGTTTTTTTGCCCTGGCACGGATGTCATGCATCTGATTGGCTGGTCCAAGCAGCACACCGATTGGGTGACAGTGAAAGGCTGCTGATTGGTTGATTGGACTTATTGAGAAGCAAATGACTTGTGCTTGTAACTTAGGTTTTGTCATTGTAGATCAGTGCACGTGCTCATATGTGTCTGATGCTTCACTTACAAAGCTTTTTTATGGTTTAGAGACTCAAAATGATTCTGCGAGGGTTTCTTCTTATAAATCTTCATTTACAGATTCATTTTTGGTCTGTAAGGACCACAGGTTTTCCGCATGCCCTTTTAGAGCAGCCGTTTGTTTGCATGGCGCGTCCTCGGCTTCTTACCCATGCTCATCTTGATCGGCAGCTTCTCCTTGCTGGCTGCCTCCACCAGGTGCCGGCGGACCTCCATCACTGCCTCTTTCTGCTTGGTGCTCAGCATGGCCTCCCACAGCAGCCGCGCCGCAGGCTCTCTGATGGGCAGAACAACCACGGCTTTAGTGACTCCACGACAAACTGTAGCTGATTTGTGCAGAGATTTTTGCACGAGCAGGCCAATGTCCATCACCCTTCTCAACCAACCTGCTATTGAATCTCCTTATTGGTTAAACATACCTGATTCAGGTAACCAGCAGCAGATGAGACAGGAGTTCTGATTTTTCAAAGCCTGTAATTTGACACCCCTACTCTCTACTATGATACACACAGAACTACATGACACATCAATAACAATGAATAAAGACTCAAATTAGCTTGAAGAAACTCCAGCGACTCTGGAGCTAACCAAAACTACCAAAAGAAAACAAACAAAGCGTGCTAACCAAGACTACCAACCCCAAAATAAAATAACAAAACCCAGCAGAGTAACACTGCTGAGGACAGAGAGGGTAAAACAGGATGAAACAAACCAGCTCAACACCAACTAAAACCCAACCAGTTCCTCAGCCTGCTGCTCTGCTCCCTGCTTACCTGGGTGGGTGTGGCCTCCTCCATCTTAAAGAGCCAGCAGGTGCCAATTAAGTAACATTGGTCACACCCGCCAGGTGAGCAGGCTGACGGCATGGTGCAGCAGGAGGACATAACGGTAGGTCTCAGCTCTGATTGGTGTGCTCACAATTTAACCCTTTAACACCTGAGGTGACGTCGGTGACGCTTAAGCACAAAATCTTTAACATACTGTAACTTTTAAACCATTAATTCCGTGTCAATATTAAAAAATTACAGTAAATCAAAGAACATAAACAATGTAGCTATGGTGTTAAAGGGCTAATGCCAGCATTATAGTCAAACACTTCATCTCTGACTTTGTTCTTCGTCTTCAAGGCAGGTGAGCATTCACTTTGTCCTCCTCGAAACAATTGGAAAATGAAGAAAGAAAGAAAGAAAGAAAACACACCACGGATGGAGAGAAAGACCGAGGGGGGAAGGGGGAACTCGTTGAGAAATCGACTGTTTTTCTTTTCTTTCTCTTTTTTTTTTCTTCTCTCGCCTTTTCTCCTTTCTAACTGCTGCCATGTGTTTAATATCAGATGTAATCACTTCCAGACCTTGGGCTGGAGCTAAATGGGGAGGAGTGGAGCTCACACTAGGACACCCGCCATCTTCAGCCCCAGCTACATGCATTCACACACGGGTCAGGACAGCACAAAGTTATTAAAGCAGACTATGCAAGAATAAAAAGTGAAGAGAAATGACCAGCAACAAGACAAAAAACCTTAAAGTCCCCCTCCAATTAAAAACCCTCAGTGGATGCTCAATTACCCAAAAGAGCTAGCACATTGCTTAAATATTAGCTAAACTCCAAAATAGCCTAAAAAACCCCAGTAGATAACAAATTAGCCAAAAACATTAGCATGTTTCTTAAATACTAGCTAAACTCAAACATTGCCTAAAATTCATCAGTAAACTAAATTTGTCAAAAACGTTAGCATGTTGCTAAAATAGAAGCTATACTCTAAATTAGCATAAAAAAATCCCAGTAAATAACAAATTAGCCAAAAACATAAGGATGTTGCTAAAACATTAGCTAAACCTCAAAATAGCATTAAGAATAACCTCAGCAGATGCCAAATTAGACAAAAAAGCTTGCACATTGTTTAAGTACTAGCTAAACTCCAAAATAGCCTTAAATTCATCAGTGAAATTAATTAGTCAAAAACGATAGCATGTTGCTAGGATTAAAGCTAAACTCTAAATTAGCCTAAAACCCCCAGTAGATAGCAAATTAGCCAAAAAGCTAACATAATACTTAAATACCAGCTAAACTCCAAAATAGCCTAAAATTCATCAGTAAACTAAATTAGTCAGAAACTTTACCATGTTGCTAAAATATGAGCTAAACTCCAAAATGGCATTAAAAATACCTCAGTAGATGACAAATTATCCAAAACAGCCAGCACATTGCCAAAAGCTAAGCTCCAAAATAGCCTAAAATTCCAGTGCAAACTGAATTAGCCAAAAATGTTAGCATGTTGCTAAAATAAAAGCTAAATTCTAAATTAACCTAAAAAACCCTAGTAGGTAACAAATTAGCCAAAAAGATAAGCATGTTGCTAAAATATTAAACAAAACAAAAAAAATACACGGAAACGTATAAAAACTTGTCTTTTTCATGTCACCTTTACAACCTTAATAAGTTAGCTCAATTCAACTTTATAGAGCACTTTTTCTCCAACAGAAAACTTCTAAGTGTTTACATAAAATAGATAAATAATAAAAATAACAGTAAAAAAATGTTATAACAAATTCACATAATAAAAAATCAAATGAAAACATAAGGAAATGTAAAAACGACTTAAAAGCTAGAAAGACGAAGTTTTCTTTGTCTGTTTACAGACGGTTTTAGAGCTGTGACAGAGGACAGATTCTGGAAAAAATGTTTATCTTTTAGAAATTCATCTCCCAAACTCATGATTGGAGATGCAGAAGGCCCTAAATGGGTAAAAATCCTCAAGTCCTGCATGCTTGTGATGGTTGAGATAGCAGCTGAGACAGCGGAGCAAACACGAGCAGCACCGAGTGTTTGCGTCTGCACCCACAAACATGTTTGTGAGTCCGTGTTTGTGGAAGTTGGAGGGGCCTGGAGGACTGGGGAAGAAATATGCTTCTCATTTGGATGCTTGACCCCCCCCAGAACAACACTGCAGCCCCACTCCCTCCACGCATTCCCCGGGCCATTTGGTCAGAAAGAAGGTGGGGACGTGCGCTGGGTTTACTTTGGCGGGGTGTTAGACAGGCTCCGGGACCGGCCACAAGCCCTGTTGAGTAACAGCTCTACTACAGAGCGGGCCTGGGTGGGCGGTGTGGGAAACCGGGGCAGGCTCGGACCGAAGGGGGCGCTCTTGCCCTCTCTGTGGCTCGCTGAGGCTGAGCCGGTGTGTTTGGAGAGTGTGGACAAACTACACTGGTGTGTAATGAGTGTCGTTCCATTAAGAGGCAGTTAGGAATCAAATATCACGGCTGCAAAGGACAACGTGTTTACAGTTTCAACAAATGAGCAGACATCAGAGAGCTTTCCATGATGAGTGCATCAGGACTGGGGGTGGAAAGCGGGGCAGTATTCCTGGCAGAGCGTGACGCAGGAGGAGAAAAATGCTCCATCCAGATTCCTCCACTCTACTCCTCACTCTGTGGCTCCTTCCCTAAAGCGCGTTCCTGCTTCATTAGGAATTCAACTGTTTGTTTTTCAACACGATTCCCTCCTACGAGAGAGTAAAAGTACACGCTGAATTCTGAATAAATACTATGAGTCAGCCCGGAGTCAGACTGGTTATTCATGCAAGTACTGAGGGGTCAGTTTAACCCCAAGGAACAGCTGTTAGTATTTAGCTATCTTATAAAACTATATGAGATCGTTTGAAATTCAGCTGAAATAACAGTAAATGAAAAAGAGGAACAGATCGTTTTCATTTAATTAGAAAATGTTTCAACCGTCTTCAAAAACAAACTTTCAACTAAAAAAATTTAATTAAAAAAAAGCTCAAAGAAGGAATCATATGTTTTAAACAATAAAACAAACAATCAAATATCCCTTTTTCTGGCCAATTTAGATTCACTTTCAAAAAGACGGCATGTAGCTGATGTAGCTTAGGCGCTCTGGGTCATGGAGGATAAATACAAGGACACAAACACAGATCAGGGTAAGAGGCACAAATGAGATAGGGAGGTATGCAAAAAAGTAAGGAAAATAAAAATAGCATATTACAGTTTTTTCCAATTCCTAACACACTAAGTGCCATTCTCCAAACCAGTTTATCAGCTGCTTTAACTCTTTTCTCAAAAACATCACTCTTTGGTCTAAACAGAGGTGCCCAAACTTTTTTACTCAAAGGGCCAAAATTGAAATGGGATCCCGGTCCACGGGCCAAATAAAAACAGCAAACTGGGATCCAAACGAGAGACGTGGAGCTGGTCTTTAGACTTCATCCAATTGCCATTGACGTTTCATCTTGGCTAGCTGAAAAAGGCCGCTAGAAGCATCGGAAGTGACCGTGAAGACTCTTGGGAATTTATAACACAAAAAAGCCCAGGGCTGACTCACTTGTGGGTTGTTTCATCCATAGCCGCAGGCAAAGAAAGTGCGAGCAGCGCCACCCAGAGGCCAGAAGTATATTGTAGAGTTTTAGAACATCATAGAGAATCAATGGGAAATGGTAAAGGGTTTAAACTAGCCACAACTTGGCAGGCCAAAAGATAACCTTTGGCGAGCCAAATTTGGCCCCCGGGCCCCACTTTGGGCACCCAAGGTCTAAACCTAAAACACAATTTGCACTCAACACACTTTTCAAAACTGTAATCTACTCTGTGCAGAACACAACACATTCTCACTTTTAAAACACAGTTCACAACACACAAGAGGCAAAAAGTTAACACAAACAGACAACACTCAAACTCTGTTCCAAAAAAACAATCAACACACAGCTGGTCAAAACTCAAGACACTTGTTGCAAACACACTGGAGTAAATTTAAGGGCAGTTGTGGAGCCGCAGAGAATCTTTTCGAACCAGACCTGCACCAAAACCCAACATGCACTGGTGTAGGATCCGTAACCAAGACCCCGTTGGAACCCTGGAATAGTTTTTGAAGCAGACCAAACAGTGGTTCCCATAAGCCAGAACCAAAAATGTTGATAAAAGTTGAAAATATTCCATTAATTTAGGTTTATTATGATAGCGTCCTCTTTTACTGCAGGTGTGTGTTAGCAGAACATCCTCCAAAAACAGTTTTCAATAACAAGCTGGCAGTAAAACAAAACCCACCCTGCACTCATGAGTGTGGATGTTTGTGTTAATGATAGAGCGTGGCTATTGTTCAGACAGTGAATGCCTTTTAGGACACCGTCTGCATCTTTTCACTGTTTTAGAACCAAAAACCGTCAGAATGAATGAGCCCTGCTTTACCCCATTCATACTCCCAGAGAGGTGAAAACAGGTTTATTCTCAGTCTATTGTGCTCTTCAGGGCAGATCTGTGGCGGTGGCGGCCCTGCAGTGTTTTCTCATGGCAGGGTGCGGTTGCTTTCTATGCCTGGCCAAACTTCAGCTGCTCCTGAGGCAGACCCAGAGCGTCTCGGCCACCCGCGCTTCCTTCTGCATGGGCTGCACACGCCGCCACCGCAACGCCAGGGCAGCCAAATAACAGGAGAGCAGTTTAGAGGGAAACTCTGTGACCTCTGTCAATGAGGATTCAACGGTGGCAAACATACAAACACAGCAAACCGCCTAAAGGTACCACACCACTAAAACAACATGCCCACTGCCAGTTTCCCAAACATCTCATACCCAAACTGTGAATTCCCTGCTGGTACAGACAAAGTCAGGCTCACAGAAGACAAATAATAATAATAAAAAAAACAGCCAGAAGTGAAGTATGTGTGGGAACATCCCTACACTTTCCTCTGGCCTGATCACTGGAACCACAGGATGAAAGTCAGGTTATAGGATATGGAGCCTTCTCAGCAGGCTGGAAAAGACAATACCGCCTTAAGAGAAAGTAACCATCTTATGTCTTAACCACAACTGCTCTTATGGGTGGATCCACGGCTGTCTGCAGGTGAAAAAAAATGGGCAAACCCGTGAGGCACAAAGGTGAAGTAAAGATTTTAGAAACCCGATAAGTCCGTAAAATGTTTCAGTACATTTTATCTATGGGTATGCTGCAGGCAACAGGTTGTAGTGAACACCAAAGACACAAATTTAAGGTAAGTAAGGGTGAGGTTGGGGAGACCCAGGCACGTCTTATGGAAGACCACTCCCCCAACTTCCAATCTAGACGCCCCTTCTCAGCTGCTGGACACCTTCAAAGTTAATCTGCCTCAACAATTTTGTTTGGGTCAATTGAAAGAAGACGTGACCGTTAAAGTCAGCACCCAGGCTGAATCAAGTGGGAATGAACCTCAGGAAAAGCCTCAAAAGACGCTTTTTACCCTTGGAGCTCCACCTGCTAAAGTGACACAGAGGAGGAGAAGAAAATAGAACCGTTCACCCTAGAGTGAACCTGAGACCCCAAAGGGGGAATGAGACCAAAAGGATGTTTTGGGGTTTTTTACTTTCATTTCATATAAGCGAGTCACGTTACATTTTCTTTATTTATGTACATTTTCTTAATAAATTAATGAATGGTGTTGGAAGGTAGTTAGTTAGATTAGTAGGTTAGTTTGATCAGAATCACATACAATTCAATGTCACAAAGTAGGTTAACTAGTCCTAAAAGTGACACGATTTTTGTGGTGAATTCTTGTTAAGTTATGTAATAGAATAATGTTAAAAAAGCTGAGTTTTTATTTGAATGTCTATACCTGTTTTAGTTTTTAAGTAGGTTTTTATATATTGGAATTAGTTTTTCAGCTTTATGTATGTATTGATTTATTTTTTCGGTTAGACAATGTCTTAGTTGTCAACATTGTCAACATTAGAAATAGCTTTTAGTAGGATAAACCTTCCCATACAAACATTTCAGCGCAATACAGCTCATATGTACATATCTGTGATTACAAACAAAAATTCTATTTTATGTATTCGTTGGTTAGGATTTAAAAACTGTTAAATGTATTAAAAAAAAAAAAAAAAAAGTGATTCTGTTTTTGTGTGTGTGTGAGAGTGTGTGAGTGAGTGTGCACGCGCGTGCGTGCAAGTGTGTGTGTAATGCATCCACAAGAGGTCACAATCTATTGTCGTCTTATGCCGGTCCCAAGTCCGGATAAATGCAGAGGGAGGTGTGACAGTATTTATCAGAACCCCTTTTCTGAGTAGGAACCATCAAGATTCTATTACATGCCCGGATTGACGTAGCCGGAACCCCGCTCTGGACCCGACTACCTGGTGGGCGGGACCCTCCCCAAGGACCTCGTGATTTCCTCATTCCTGCTGACACACCTCCCTTTGAAGAAAAAGAGGCTGAGGACTGTCCATCACCCATGCATTAGGCTTTTTTGAAGTTTTTTAGGCTAATTTGGAGTTTAGTGAATATGCTAGCCTTATGCTAGCTGTTTTGGCTAAATTAGACATTTTAACAGTTGTTTTTGGTTAATTTAGTCTTTTTCTCTATTTCTTTTAGGCTGTTTTGGAGTTTAGCTCCTAGTATTTCAGCTACATTTTAGCAGTTTTGCTTAATTTAGACATTTTTTGCAGTTTTTTAGACTGATTTGGAGTTCAGCTAATATTTTAGCTAGCTATCAGCTTCAGCGTTTTTTTGTCTTATCAATTTCAGTATCTTTAGCTATCAGAACTTCAGTTCAGCTTAAGCTGAATAAATTATCTTTATTAGTGAGTTTGCATTGATGTAATCAACTTAAATGGTTAGTTTTGTTGTATTATTTAGTTTCCACAAATCTACTCTTTGAATGTGATTCCACATGGACAATACTTAGCTCTAAATTGAGTCTTTTTCCCTCGGACAGGAGTTCTCTCAGAAAGTCTCTGATCCATGAGCAAATGGGGGAGGGGGAAGCCCAGGTGTAAAAGTTTCTCTGCTAGGATTTCAGGGATGAAAAGGTCACGTCATTTGTACAATTACATAATGTTTACTTTTGAATTAAAACTGCTTTACTTGATTTTATTTAAATTTAAAATTTACAATTTAACTTTTTCACATTTTTAATATTTCTTTTAACACTAAACTGAGTACTTTTCAATTTAAAATTGTCTTTATTTTATTTTAGATCTCTTGTTATTTCTGTATCTTTTCTTTTGCTTCTCCTAGTGGGAGAATTGCGCATAGCGGCCATTTCCTTAAAGCGCCCATACCGTAAAAATTCAACTTTTTGATGTTTTAAGTGCATTTTACTGTTCATTCCTCTCTACGAAGAACCCAAATGTGGTATTTTGATCCGTTCATTCATTTAAGAGTAATCCTCTAAAAGCCGGGGCTACATGCAGCAGCCACACCCACGAAAACAAGCGGGTGGTATCAGCAAAAAACTTTCATTCTAGATGCAGAATACCGTATATCTTCCAGGTGGGTCCTGTCTTCCATATACTCCAGCTCAAACAGATGTTTGTTACTTTCATCTTTATGTTTTTTCTCTTCATCACTGGACCGGTGTAGGTAGCAGATGTGCTCGGCCTGTCAGATCGGCTCGGGGGCTTGCGCATAGATGACGTGTAAGATTGTGATTGGTCCGGACTATTAGACCACTGTCACGTGACACGGGGAATCACACAGACACTTCCGCCATAACAATGCACGGATTCTTTCCCAGTAAAAAACCGAGGAGGTCCGAACAAATACATTAAGAATCACAAAAGGAGAAGGAATATTTGCAATCAGCCGCAAAAACCTTGACAACGAAATAATCCGATGGAGAGGAATCATCACGGGATAATGATCGTTATTTTAATAGAGAGAAATCAGGCTGGGAAGCATGACATCTGAGCTAAAGTGGGTGCTAGCGAGTAGCATGCTAGCTTGCTGTTGGTCGCACATAAAAAAAAGAAAGTAATTATTCGCACGTATTTTTTCTAAATACATCCTGCCAATGTCGGACTCGTCGCACGGACCGGATGAAGTCCCGCTAGAATATGCAGCTCACGTTCTGCTCCGTTACACAAACACTGAGGAGAGCAGACGTTAGTGAAGGAGCTGTCAATGCCAAAATAATAAATAACAACCTAATCAGATCTCAACACTTTTTCCTTTCTTTTTAAAAAAATAAACTTTATTGTAAACGTCAGTTTCAGTACAGAAAAACAGCAAATTAGCCAACTCGTTTGTTACAGTTGTGTGATGTCATCACTAGTCGCAAGCCCCCGAGCCGATCTGACAGGCCGAGCACATCTGCTGCCTACACCGGATTAAACCATCTGGCAGGCCGGATTCGGCCCGAAGGCCGTTTGACACCCCTGATCTTAACAAAATTACACCAAATTAGTAAAAAGTGCCCTGTTTTTTTGTTGGTTTTTTTTGTTTTTATTTGTATAAATATTAATTATCTCTTGTTAGTGATACAAGGAAAAAAAAAATCGCCACAAACTGCCCCCAGTGTTCTATCGTACCCATTTTCTTGTGGGGTTCTGACCTTCTGACATTGTGGCTTTGTTCTGACTCAGAGGGAGGGGGAGAGAGAGGGACGGCGAAAGAAAAAAAACTGCTACCCTTCAAAGAACTGAAGACATGTGACAGTGAAGCAACTTAAACCTGTGAGTTCTGGTCAAACTAGTCACCGTCCGCTGATTCATGAGCTAAAATGTGGCTATATGTCAGAAAAAAACTCGATTTTGTCAAGGAGTCAGTTTCTACTTTAGCCAGACGACTGAGTGAAGCACATTCATTCAATAAAGAGCAGCAGGTTGTGCAAAGACAGGAAACCAAGTACTACATAAAAAAAAAACCAAGGTAATTTTCAAAATAAAACGACTGTTGTTATGGTGAGTTCATAGCTACCTCACTACAAGTCTGAAGCTAAACTGATCTGTTTAACGTAATGCGATTTGTTCGTAAAAGTTTTTTCTTTCAAACTATCCTGTCCTCACTCTGAGTGATGACGTCACACGCTGTAGCAACTGTCAAAATCGTCCCAAAAGTCCAAAATTGCCTGATTTCAAACAGATGTAGTTCAAAAACTATAAGACATATCCACAAGAAAAGTAATAGCTGAAATTCCCCGTCCCTCCACAACATTTTAAAGTTAAAATTGTGTCTGTAGCTCAAAAATTGTAGAAGGAGATAACAAGCTGGCAGTAAAACAGAAGAACAATAGTTAACGCTCTTGCTGATCCGCTAACGCTCTCCACACAAACACAGCTGCTGCCGCCTCTCACTGTCAGATACAACGCTTCACCTGGATGCTTTACTTTGACCACCTGATGAAGAGCTGTGAGATTATGTGTCAGAAACTCCTTCAATGACTTCAGAGGAGATTCACTGTAATACTTACAAACCAGGGAATGTCATCTTCAAGAAAACTATGAAACCTTCCACAGGCTGACTTAAGGTGAGCATATCCTTGTGGGATCATGATTAGTGTTTAACGTATCTGATCTTTAGGAGAACAGAAGCCTCTACTAATGACTGAAGATGGACAGGAATGAGGTTTTAGGAAAAATGTGTAATAAGTATGTTTCAGTTTAATCAGATTCAGTGAGAAAGAATTCTGCAGCTCCTGGATAGCATATTAGACTCGGGTGAATTCGATGAGCAGCTGTATATTTAAGATGTGGTTAAATGCTGGAGCACCAAGAGGAACCACTGTATGGGGTCAAATCGGGGTCAGATTAAAGTGAACAAAAAACACATTGAAAATTTGAGAAAAAAAGTATTGAAAATTTGACAGCAGTTTTAAACTCAAAAATACATATTGAAAACTTGAAATATTGAAAATTTGAAAAGATTACAATTAAAACATGGAAAAAATTATCTTCAAAATTAGGAAAAAAAAACTTAATTGAATTAAAAAAAAATCTTACTAATTTAAAATATATATATATTTTTACTCTCAACTTTTCTTTTTTGTTTTTGTTCTCTTTGCATTCAGTTCTGTTTTCAGTTTTAATTCAGCTTTTGAGTTTTTGCTGGGGGTGGGGCTTACAGCTCATTGAAAACTGAAAACAGAGAACAAGCATCTTCAGTGGCCAAACTCAGCTCACAGCATTCACACTAGTATTATCACAGGTAATGCCATATATCTAGTTCATAATTATGGTAAAAAGTTACAGTTTTAAAGTTTTAAAAAAAATAGTTTTAGATTGTTCAATAAATGTTTATCCTGTTCAGCCGTGATCTAAGGTGTGTTTTGGATTTTGGCCCCTTGTGTGATTGAGTTTGACACCCATGCCCAAGGTAATCAAAAATAACTTCTTAAATTCAAATTCAAATTCAAATTAAAACCATTTTAACAGAGACAAATATTCATGCCTGGAAAAGAAAACGGACACGATGATATGATAAGACTCATATTACAAGGCAGAAGTTTATACAAACATAAAGTTTCTACAATTGTTTTTTCACCAGAATGAGATGGAAAACTTAATGGGACTTTTTTTTGGCGAATGCTGCACCCTTTGATTGTATGAGAGAACTGGACTGAGTGAGTGTGACATCACCCAGAGAGAATGGTTTACTTCCAGCTCCAACCAAATGTAGTCAAACTAATTGCCATTTTTTTGCAATATGGACGCCATGTTGGAACCAGACGACAGTCTGAGTTTCTCTGAGTTGACATTTCTATGGCAACCACTCTCGCCAATCAGAAGTGAGCTTGTTCAAAGGCCACACCCCTAACCATTGAAAGTGGGCTACAAAAAATCTGTCAACGTTTTGGAACATTCGATGCGGCTAAAATCACTTCCTGTTTGGATCACCAGGGAGGAGGGGTCACTCAGTCCAGTTCTATAGTACAGTCAATGGTTCCAACAGTGAAACACTGATAGTGACGATGAAAAAAAAGCTTCCACGGCCGATAAAGAAGCAAAGACGTTCAGGATCACTTACTGAGTCTGTGCGAGACAGCCTGGAGCCAGAGGGTTGTGGGTGTGGGGGGTTTGCTGCAGACTTGTGAGCTCTGATAGGTCCACCTGCACGTCGGTCACATGTCCAGGCAGTGGTTTCAGAGCTGTCAAAATCTTTTCAACCAGATTATCACCATGGTGACCAACAGCACCTGGAATGAGAGAAATAGGGGGATCAAAGTGAGTCTGGAAGCTGAACGGTGAGTCAGCTTCACTTGAGTTGGAATTCGACTAAACCATCTGAGGCTCTGGAGCCACATGAGCTCTTTGACCTCTCCATTGTGGCAGTTTGGTTAAAGAAATAAAAATGTTAAACTTTATTCAACTCATTTTGCAAACAGTTGAGCTACTGTGCGTTTCACTCAGCCAGGCTTCTAACTACAGTACCCAAAATGGACCAACAATCCATCAAGAAGTCAAACTGAAACATTTTAGCTCCTCGTGTTACAGAAAAATCAGCTTGGGGTTAGAAAACACAATTGCAATTCCAACATCAGGACAACCAGACTATAAAAAGGATTTTCTGTTGTTAAAAAATCCCAGTGATTGAAGTACATCCTGCTTGAAGACAACAGTAAATGTTTCTTAATTAGTTCCGATTACAAATTTCTGACTGAGATGCTCCAAAAACTGTGAGTAAAACTGTGTTTTTTTAAACAGCTTACATTACACTACCTTCCACTATAATTGGCTATTTGAGTATTGATTCAATTCATATCACACTTTCAGTTTATTTCAGTAATCTTGCTATCAAAACGTTCAGCTCGTTCAGGACATTACTGCTTGTATTTTTGGTATTTATAAACTTTAAAGTTTTTGAAATATTGAGCAAAATATGCCCCATAGGAAATGACAGAGAAAGTCTTCAAATTCAATATGTTTACTGAGATTACCAACAAGCCTTTAAATATATTCATGAGCTATGTTTTCATCTTTTATAGTAATTAAAAATAATATTTGGCACAGAGCTGTTATATTAGCTTTATGCTAGCTCACTTGGGTAATTTGGCATCTACTGAGTCTTTGTTAAGGCTAATTTTGAGATTAGCTTTTGCTTTTTCAGCAAATCTCGTCAATCAATTAAAGTTCATTGCATGATCATTTTAAGCAAAAAGGTTCCATATCTTCAGCAACTACTTTCAGCAAAAAGCATTCAAGATATTATTGCAGGTAATGCAACTTTTTTTTAGTTCATGTTAGATTTTGGTTCATTTTGAACAATCTGATTTGATCCAATTCACCCACATCTTTAACCAAAACTTCAACCAGTGTGACTCAGATAAACATATCACACTGTGCTGTGGTCATGTCTTTGCTAAATTCGAAGTGTTTGCACACATTGGACTTTATTGATGGTTTATCAGTTTTTGCTGCATCACATGCGTGTTGTCCACTGTGATGGTACATGGTTGTGTCTGCGCTATAGTAGAATGAATCTTCCACGTCTCAATCCAAATGGTATTTTCCAATATTGATTATAATCGATTCATTTCATTTTAAAACAGTGTTATAATGTTGTTGGCTGCTTTGATTAACAGCTTGCCTCAGACAGATTGATCTGATTGGACTATAAGAATACAAATAGATTCATCAATTACTTTGTACACCCCTAACACTATGCTACTACATGGTCTTTTATTTTGTGACGTCTGTCAAAAGTTATAAACTGTTTGATATTTTGAAAAACACTCTACTTTCTCTTTATGTTTGTGGTTTATCGATGCCAAAAATCATCTTTCATTTATAAATGTATCACGAAGAATCAATAACACAAAAAGGTGTCTCACAGAATACCTTGTTGTGGTTTGTGTCTGCCTGCAGAGCTCTGATCTAAACCGGTGTCATTACCTGTGAGATCCAGCGTTCTGTCCACGAAGATGATGGAGGCTTTATTCGCAGCGGTCTTCCTTCGGTGTCTGGCCTGAGGATGGTTGGCCAGCTCTCCCGCGATGATGCGGCTCATCGGGCCCACAGCGAAGCTCTCCTCTCTCGTACCTGTGCCGTCAAACAGGGAGTTCAGCGCTGACACCAAAGAGCGGACTTCCACCTGCAGCTCCACGGGGAGCGCGCTCATGTCCACGTCCTGCAGGCTCCCCAGCTTCTTCTTCTCGGGTCTTTTGGCGTTGATGGCCCGCAGATCCGGTGGGAGCAGAGGGAACAGGTGTGCAAACGCGGGCGCGAGCAGCAGCTGCTGCGACACCGGCGCAAAGGCCACGGGGGCGTGCATAACCTCCGCCGTGTAGTTCATGTTTCCCATCCACTCGCAGAGCTTGTCCTCGAACTGCTCGAACACAGGTGAGCCCTCCAGCTCTGCCGTCACGTGGTTGGCGAACAGGTGGACGGAGTGAGGCACGCAGGTGAACACCACGCAGTACTGGAAGTGGCTGAGAGCGATGACGTCCCTGATGATGTCTACCGTCCGGCCCTTCAGCAGGCTGCTCACCACGAACACCGCTTTGGGCTCGTTGGCGCCGCACGCCTCGAAACTGGAAAACTGTTTGAGGTTTCTGGCTCCAGCCTCCAGCAGGGCGGCGAAGCCTCCGCTCCAGTGCAGCGCCTCGGCGCAGCGGTCATCCATGAACACCACCGCCTTCTTCACCTTGGACAGAACTGGCGCCCAGGCCCGGAGTGGAGCCTGGGTGAACTCCTCCATCGCTGACATTGCGGGAACTCTGCGGGTTCTCTAAACGCAGCGGGAAAGAAGCAGCATCTGACATGAAAACAAACCGGCGTCTCTGGTGGGTGACGTGGCAGCAGTCGCAGGATTCATACGTCACACGAGCGTTGCCATGGTATCCCGGAACTTTTTATTTATGCCCCTTTTCTCACTCTCTGACTTATTTTTTCGTAAATGTATGCTATAATTTTATTTGCCTCGGAAACAGCGTTTATCTTACACTAACATAAGAATACAAAACTTATTTTATTAAAATAAATGTATTCCTAATTAAAAAAAAAAACTTTATTAACAATTGCAATCTGATCACACAAACGGACACCATTGAAGTAAGGGGGCAAAAGAAGAAATCAACAAATGAAAAATAAATAAAATACAAAATACGGAGCGTATTACTGTTAATCACAAACTCCAGATCAAAAGAAGTAAATTAGAAATCGCCAAATTATTCAAGTTTAATTTTTCAAATTAGTATTTAAGGCCTTTAAAGGCGCAGAGACACAGACTGACAGTCCTCATGAAAAGTACCGTATTTTTCGGACTATAAGTCGCACCGGAGTATAAGTCGCAGGGGCCAAAAAATGCATAATGAAGAAGAAAAAACCATACATAAGTCACACTGGAGTATAAGTCGCATTTTTTTCAAGTAATTTATTTTACAAACTGGTTGAAAAAAACGATATTACATCATCCTGGAAGGTAAGTTATAACATTCATAAGTGAATAGAAAACAGGCTGAATATGTGTCAACACATATTCACATATTAGCGTCATGAAAAAACGAAAAGATGTAGCATTTATATAACATAACAGTTTTATTTAACTATAGCCTCAAGAACTCATCAACTTTGTATCTTTACTGTAATTAATTGCACGCAATCTCACTCCATATCACTAAATCCGTTAAATTCTTCGTCCTCTGTGTCACGTCTGAATAACTCAAGTAAATAAAGTAATTGCATTGATCACCATAAGAGGGCACTCTAGACTTACGGTCCATATCTCATCTCATTAAAAATTCGTATATAAGTCGCACTGGAGTATAAGTCGCAGGGACATTCAATCTATGAAAAAAACCGCGACTTATAGTCCGGAAAATACGGTACATAGTCTATTGTTCTGAATTAAAAAAATAAAACTCTTTATGTTAAGCAATACTCCAAAGTTATTTAATAAATGTTTACAAAGCATGATCAGAAGTGATTTGGATGGGTATGGATCTCCAATTGGCCGAAGTCCCCGGTCCCTAACCCCGAAAATTTTCGTTGTGGCTCCTTTATGGGAGCATCTTCTTTCATTATTATTATTAATTATTTATTATTTTATCTTTCTGTCGTCATCTCTCTTTATTTCTCTTCAAGCCGTACCTGAATGGTGAAATACGCGTTGTGCGCGCCCACGGACAAAATGGGATTGCACAGAGCGCAATGTGTGTGTGCGGGGGTGCAGGGGGTGCTCTGAAGTGCGCAGCAGTAGCAGCAAAACATGAGCCGAGTAAAGACAAAAGAAGAAAGCACCAAGTGAAACAACAACGGTTGTAATGCTTTTGAAATGGATAAAGAGGAAAATTCCATGGAGGACAAGTAGATCTTCATCTGCTAATGCACTTTTTTAAAGTTACTTTTTAGTTTATAACTTCTCCATGGAGAATTTCATTTTTCTCCTAAGTGTGTTTAAATCATCTTTTCTTTTGGGCTTTCCCTTCAGGGACTCCACAGCCAATGAGTTTCCTCCATCTAAGCGTCTTCTGCATCCTTTCCTCTTCTTCATTCACTGCATCCATAAACCTCCTCTTTGGTCTTCCTCTAGACCTCTTTCCTGCAGCTCTAGACTCAGCATCCTTCTACCAATATATTCACTGTCTCTCCTCTGAACATGTCCAAACCATCTCAGTCTGGCCTCTCTGACTTTATCTCCAAAGCCTCTAACATGTGCTGTCCCTCTGATGTATTCATTCCTGATCCTATCCATCCTGGTCACTCCCAAAGAGAACCTCAGCATCTTCATCTCTGCTACCTCCAGCTCTGCTTCCTGTCTTTTCTTCAGTCCCACTGTTTCATGGCTGCTCTCAGTAAAAATAACAAAACCGTCTTCAACCATCACAGTCCATGGAGATTCCTGTCTAATTGGAAAATAAAGCTAAATTTTTGTGCAACTCAAAATGTTAACTGTACTTTTACTGGCCTATGCACATTACTAACATGAAATATAGACACAATAGATCAAAGTATCAGCTGATATGTTCTGATATTTTTTTACAGGTTGTTTAGTAGAATGACTTCAGAAAATATAGGTCATGTTTTGGTGTGCCACCCCAAAATTTAAAGTGCCCCCCCCCCCCCATCGGCCACCCCCAGGAAAAACTTCTGGAGGTGCCACTGAATCTAAGCAGAAGTAACAAAATGTAAATAATTAAAGTAAATGAACCAATGCTACAAAACCATCATTTATTTAAATTGTTTTTTTTCTTCAAACCCAAACAGCCACAATGGAGGAGGGAAATCATTTCTTTTTTGTCTTTTCTTTTCACTCAAGTGTCGTTTTCGTCAAAGTAAAAAACAAAAAGGTCCTTGAAACAATCATCAAAACATGATGCAACAAAACAGAATCCATTCATGTTCTGCTGGACAAGACCGCTCCGCACCTGCACGCGATTAGACCCCCC
>NC_050515.1:30932146-30932689 GCF_002922805.2 Oryzias melastigma | reverse complement strand
CACTTCCATTCCATACCCGTCATGTGCGCGCCAGCAATACAGCAATATCGCTCAAAGCACCCCCACCTTGCAGCGACTGTGCCCGCGCACTGCATATCCCCATCCTTCCGCGTGCGCCTTTACGCACAGCACATCTCCGTCCTTCCACGTGCGCCTTTACGCACAGCACATCTCCGTCCTTCCACGTGCGCCTTTACGCACAGCACATCTTCGTCCTTCCACGTGCGCGCCCGCGGGGTGGGGAAAGGGAAAAAAGTAGAAAAGACTATAAATGATGATTAAATACAAATAATTTCAATTTTCATCCATCTAGTAAATAGACATACACATAGCAATAAGCATTATAATAAAAAGTAAGAATCGTGGTTCAACTTGTGAATCGTTGCTCTTGATTCGTGAATCGAATCGGATCGCCACCTAAGTGATGATCCACAGCCCTACTATTCATTTAGTTCAAAATGTAGCAACAAAACACTGTTTTAAATCCATTCAAAAATAATACTAATAAAAATCTGTTGAATCAATCATGTGATAATAAGCCTA
>NC_050515.1:30931886-30932114 GCF_002922805.2 Oryzias melastigma | reverse complement strand
AAATATTGTATTAGGCCTGCGGACCGGGATCCCATTTAGATTTTGGTCCTTAGAGCAAAAAAGTTTGGGCTCTCCTGCTTAAGACTAACTTTTTGTACTGGTTGTACCGGTGCACCCAACTTTTTTCTTTGGTGCACCAGCACAAAAGTTCGCTACACTGACTTTCTCAACCTCATTACATTTAACAACATTTACATGGTCCCTTCACATTTTATTTGCTGTCAATAT
>NC_050515.1:30931683-30931881 GCF_002922805.2 Oryzias melastigma | reverse complement strand
AGCCTTTATCGACACTTGCTGCTATTCGCAGTTTAAGTGCAACTCTGCGCCCTGTCGCCATCTAGAGGCTTGGAGAAGAACTACAGCTTTCTGAAGTGCTGCAACACCGGCGTTTCTTGTTTGTTTGTACCAAAATAAAAATAATAATAATATTAATAAAAAAGAAAGTAGGACTATTATTTAATTTCTTCTGCTAAC
>NC_050515.1:30914571-30917021 GCF_002922805.2 Oryzias melastigma | reverse complement strand
TCCAACCTTCATGTGACCTTCAGATCAGCATGAGTACAGTACACAGAGAGCTTTATGAATGGGTTTCCATGGCAGCAGCTGTATCCAGCCACACATCAACAAGTACAATGTAAAGTGTGGATGTAAAGCATGCCGTCACTGGACTCTAGAGCAGTGGAGAGGTCATCTCTGGATGGAGGAATCACACTTTTCTATCTGGAAATCTGATGGACCGTCTGGGTTTGGAGGTTGCAGGAGAACGGGACGTTTCAGACTGCATTGGTGGAGGAGGAATGATGGTGTGGGCTTGTTTTTCAGACCCCTTAGTTCCAGTGAAAGGAACTTTCAATGATTCAGGATGCTAGAACATTTTGAACAATGCTCCCAACCTTAGTGGTAACAGTTTGGAGCGGGCCCTTCATCTTCCACCATTTCTGTGCACCAGAGCACAAAGCAAGGTCCATAAAGACATGGAGGACAGAGTGTGAACTGGACTGCAGAGTCCTGACCTGAACGCCATAGAACACCTTTGAATGAATTAGAGCAGAGACTGAGAGCCAGACCTTCTCCACCAACATCCGTATGTGACCTGACCAATGAGCTCTGGAAGAATGATCCAGAGTTCTTATAAATACTCTCCTCAACCTTGTGGACAGCCTTCCAGAAGAGTTGAAGCTGCAATAGCAGCAAAAGGTGGAGCAACATCATATTGAACTCTGGGTTAGGAATGAGATGGAACTTTAGTTCAAATGTGAATAAAGGCAGGAAAGCCAATACTTGTCCACATGCATCAGGTAACTCCAATCCCCACACAACCTGTTAGTTCTGGTGGGCTGTTAGTGTGAATACACATTAGGTACTACATGCTGCATTAACATATATATGGGCAAGTTAATGGCTCATCAGTGACCCACCATGCCACAACAATGGGCTCTCGGACTAGAGGGGGGGAACTCTTCCCTGCGCAAATTTGCGCAGGCTCAGGAATTCTAGTGTTAAAGAAAAACTGCAATAAAAGTATTGAAAGTATCCATTTAATTACGCTAGTATTGATACTTTACTGGTACACGGATCGATACGCCCACCTCTACTCTAAAATTGTTCTCAATGCTGCAGATCTCAAGGCGTGTGTGAAACTGGAATTTAAAAAAACAGGTTTGATCAATAAGCAAGATGTTAATATTCCACTATTGCACCACAAAGTACATTTTTGTTTGATTAACTTGCATAAATTTGTGGATTAGCGTTGTAAATATAAAAACTAAGTGCTTCTTCGTTAATGTTAAAAAAAGGCAGTTATTCAAAGCTTAATTGTTCATGTGTGTATTTGTATTTTTTTGTATCTACAGTCCTCCTGCAGTAATGAGCTGATGGAAGTGTTTGCCAGTCCACTTCCACAGCCTCTGTCACCCCAAGAGAACTCCTGCATTGGTCAACTGGGTGAGTGATTGAACAATTGTTATTGCTATGATGGAGATGATGATGATCAAGGTCTGTTTTTTCTTCTTTAATAGACCCAGCTGCACAATTCACAGGTAAGACAATATCACTTTGCATATTAGAAACTATTTCCTATTTTATGTTCTCATCTGGAACAATTGGAGAAATAAAATAAAACATAATAATCAGAAAATCACCTTTATGTGCTTGAAATGAGGAAAAGTTTTGTGTGAAGTGTAGCACCTCTGCATTGTGTTAACACAGTTCCCACTGTGGTAATGAAACTAACTTTAGATGTGGCGACATGCAGCCTGCACATGGGGCCTCATCCTCCAGATATGTCAAAGAAATACAAATATAAACTGGAACTCCTCAAGAATAGCAAAAGCCTAAAACCATGACACTGGAGCTCACAAACCAGCAGCAAAGAAGGGTTGAAAGATAGCCGCCAGCAGAGTGTCTGCACGCCCTTCCATCTAGAGGCTGAGCAGATGAGACAAACCACATGTACAGCCAGGAAACACAAGCGCGAGACAGAGACGTCGACAACGTGACCCCAACGAGAGATCAGACACCTCATCGGCCACATTATTGCAGCTTTAGAAATGTCTTCTCACATTGATCTGAAAGGGTTGCAAAACTAAACTGACCTCATTCATCTTCCCAGGGCCTCCGCCGGAGACCTTCTCCAAAGATCAGATCCTCTCCATGTTCCCCTCACAGCAAGGCGGGGGCCTTCCATACTCTCCCACCATGATGCCTTGGCCTCAGCCGGGGTTTCTGGGAAATCAGGGTGCAGGTGTCTGGAACGGGGTACCAATCAGCTCTCCAGCTGGGCTACCATCAAGCTTCCCTGCAGGAATCCAGCCTCACTTTGGGTACAGCCCTCACCCTGGATTCATAGAGGGAAGAGCAGTGGGTGATCCTGTAGTTTCTGCTGGGCATCACACCCCTTTGGACTCTCTCTGCACCAGCCCTGGAACGACTACAGCTCAGAAAACAAACTCCCTCGATATCAACTCTTTATTGTA
>NC_050515.1:30914240-30914471 GCF_002922805.2 Oryzias melastigma | reverse complement strand
GCTCCTGATTGGTCGGTTTAAAGCTTAGCCCTGATTGGTCGGTATAAGGCTGGCTCCTGGTTGGTCGGTTTAAAGCCGGCTCCTGATTGGCCGGTTTAAAGCCAGCTCCTGATTGGCCGGTTTAAAGCTGGGTCCTGATTGGTCGGTATAAGGCTGGCTCCTGGTTGGTCGGTTTAAAGCTTAGCCCTGATTGGTCGGTTTAAAGGTGGCTCCTGATTGGGCGGTTTAAAG
>NC_050515.1:30912782-30913995 GCF_002922805.2 Oryzias melastigma | reverse complement strand
GCCGGCTCCTGATTGGTCGGTTTAACCTTAGCCCTGATTGGTTGGTTTAAAGCTGGCTCCTGATTGGCCGGTTTAAAGCTGGTTCCTGATTGGTCGGTCTAAATCTGGCTCCTGATTGGCCGGTTTAAAGCTGGCTCTTGATTGGTCGGTTTAAAATTGGCTCCTGATTGACCGGTTTAAACCTGGCTCCTTATTGGTCGGTTTAAAGCCGGCTTCTGATTGGCCGGTTTAAAGCCAGCTCCCCTGATTGGTCAGTTTGAAGTTGGCTCCTGATTGGCCGGTTTAAAGATGGCTTCTGGTTGGTTGGTTTAAATTTTTGTAGTTTTTAGTAAATTACACATAAAATTTGGCAAGAAGGGTTTTTATTAGTACATTTGATTTTATCAATATATTTGGGAAGTAAAAAAATTAAATGAAATCAGTAGATCCTGTTGTCTTCCTTGTATTAAAATAAATGACCCAAACATGTTTAAAACAGAAAGAAGTGAAACCCGATCAAAATGTTGTTGTATGTGTGAATTTTTTCTCACTCCTTGTTATAAATTTCCATTCATAAATATATTTTTTTTCAACAAAATCCCAAATTTCTGTTTATTTTTGGTGGAGGTCAGACTATATGTTGAAATAGAGTTTTAAAAAATAAACATATATATCCATTTATTAATCATTTAATTATTCTTGGTCCTGGTATTCTTTTCCTATTATTTTCTCATTGTTTAAATGTTTGTCTTTATGAACAAAATGAAGTTGTGGGTTTTTTTTGTTTATTTGTTTGTTTATTTTTTACTGTACCTGACATAAAAATACATTTCTTGGGGAAAAAAGTATTCATCTTGTATTTATCTATCAGACAGATAAGAGCTGAGAGCCTCTTGTGTTAGACCAGGGGTGGTAAGACTTTTTGATTTGTTGGCCACAAAAGGGTCAAACATTTGACACAAGGGCCAGACGAGGAGCAGATGTGTGGCATGTTTTGGTTTTCTGTATCATTAGAGAAAAAATCACATGGATTTTGGACAAAAAAAATGCTATTTTTGATTGAAAATTGCTCAAATGTAAAAGAGAACATTCATAACTGACTTTTTTTCTCATTTTAATGTCAACTGCACTAATGAGATCATGCCCCTCAAAGAAAAACAAAAACTTCAGAAAAATGTAAAAAAGAAAAAAAATGACTGCAGAATAACTTTCTGAACCTAGACAGAGGTGGTTA
>NC_050515.1:30912093-30912669 GCF_002922805.2 Oryzias melastigma | reverse complement strand
CCCCACCCGGCAGCGCCAGACCCCCACTCAGCCGAGCACCCCATACCACCTACACCCGGGAACAGGTGTAGGATTATCAATATAATATTATAACGTATCCTAGTTTGGTGGCACTACGGCCTCCAGGGGTTATTGATCTTCTGACACGCAAGGTGTATATTTGTATAAACCCCTTTTGTAATTTATGCTAAACTTCAATCATATTATGTTTTTTTATTTTATTTTCGGAAAAGAAGAAGAAAGAAGGAGAGAGAGAGGGATGTTGGGGGAGTTTAAAGAAATTAGAAGATGGAAGCAGAAGTGATAACATCATAAAACAACCAGGTGTAAATAGCTGGAATGGGCGGGGCCTGTCTACACATACTCAAACACACCTGTTGGCTAAAATAATCTTCTCATATAAACTAGTCCAAATGTACACAATATAACTGCAGTTCACACACTTATGCCTATAAACCCACACATGTAAAACCTTTCATCCTGCCACACATACTATAAGGTGAGCTGACACCTGTGCTCAGGTGAGTGTTTATGAATGTTCATCCAAATGTGGATGATGATTGAATGAAAAAAGAC
>NC_050515.1:30895069-30912038 GCF_002922805.2 Oryzias melastigma | reverse complement strand
GGCAATCCCGCCAAACCTCCAGAGCAGGGCGCGCGGGCCCGGCGCAGAGGGCGGGAAGGCACCGGAGCACAGAGAGCAGGTTTCTGTTTAGAATGTCCAGGTTTGTCTTATCGACTTGTAATCTTCATAATAAAGAAAGTTTTCTACGAAAAAACAAAAGTTTCATTTATTTATTTATTTGTTTGTTTTATCAATAAATCATGATTATCGCAAAAATATTAATAAAAATTTAGTTTGGTAAATAAAAAAGTCATAAGACCTCGCGCGTCAAATGGAGGAAAACGGAATCTTCTAGCGCCAGACCGTTTTTACCTGTTTCCATGGAAACCTGTTCTATGACAGTTCGTAACGATCTTCTTCATCGAACTTGACGTTGAGTACTACTTAGAATTATTATTAATTTAAAGAAATGTCGTCATCAGCCAACTCCGCGGAGGCTTCTGAGGAGGACGAGGAGGGAAAACTATACCAATGTATTCGAATATTCCCGGTTAATTACATGCTGGTTCTTCCGCAGTTTTCCCACCAGGAAATAAAGTGGTTTTCCATGTGCTTTCTGCAGATATCTATGAGCTCAAAGAGGACACAGGTGAGACTGAGAGGACTCCAGTCTGCTCCAGGTATGGAAGTCAGAGCTGCTGACGTCTGTTCATCAAACAGTTATTAAGAACCCCAGAGCATGACGTAATAATAAATATTTTCAGAGATTGAATAACTCTTTGATCAGTAGGCTTATTTAAAACAAACCTTTAATGTAATGAGAAACTATATTTGGGTCATTCCACTGAAAAATCCTTAAAATTCTTCATAATTGAACTTCATTTTTCATACAATTTTAATAGAATGCAGTAATACAAACATTTAATTATGAAAAATGAGTAGTAGTCAATCTCAGTTGACTTTATTTAATTTTTTACAACTTTAGAAATTTTATTATAATCATAATTATTTCTCTGCTGTTGCCAAAACTTAATTAAAAACTAAATTCTAAAGAAAAAAAACACACAATGTTTCCTATATATAAGAAATGATTGTTTGAATTAGGAAAATTGTAATATTTCTGACAAAAATATGACTTTCTTTTGTTCAAAGTTGTATTTCTCTAAGAATATTATTGAATCTGTTCTATTAATTGACATCAAATAAAGCTATTTTAATCCAAAAGTTTAGAATAGATTTCACTGCATAATCAGACAAATGATATGAATGTGAAAATACATTATTTAAAAAGCAGTGGAACTCTGATAATTCAACCTGCATGAACATGTTCAGTTCAAACGGACATTCAAGGCTCTAAACTTTATGCATGAAGTATGGCACTGCAGGCTAATGTCAGCACAATATTGGTAACACATATTTGATTTTCACAATAGGAATGAAGTGCAGTCATCTGCATCACAATGCATCCGAGCCACTCATGTGAAGCAGCAGTGATGAGTATTAGATATTCATTATATTTGCTGCCAGGAGAAAACATTTGTTTCCATTGGAGATGCTAACTGTAATATGTGTAACAGGAGAGCACAGCTCTGCCATCGGCTCCTTAATATCAGGAGTGTCAAACTCAATCACACAAGGGGCCAAAATCCAAAACACACCTTAGGTCGTGGGCCCAACAGGATAAGCATTTATTGATATCTATAGACATTTATTTTATCTCATTCTAGTGATAAAAACAACTGGAGAAACTTATGTTCTATACTTCTATTTAATAAGATCTGGCTTTTGCAGTTTTGAGTCATATCGTATCATGGTGTCCTTTTTCTTTTCCAGGCATCAATATTTGTCTCTTTTGAAATGGTTTTAATTTAATTTATTTTAATTTTTGTTTGAATTTAAGAAAACATTTTTAAATCCCTGGATCAGAGGTGTCAAACTCAATCACACAAGGGGCCAAAATCCAAAACACACCTTAGGTCACAGGCTGAACAGATAAACATTTATTGAACACTCTAAAACTACATTTTTAAAACTTTAAAACTGTAACTTTTTAACACAAATATGAACTAGATATATATCATTACCTGTGATAATGCTAGTGTGAATGCTGTCAACTGAATTTGGCTGCTGAAGATGCTGAAATTGATAGCCAACTTAAATATTAGCTAAATGTCAAATTAACACAAAAACTAAAACAAAAAAAAACAAAAACACAAAACTGCAAAAACTTCAAAATAGCTTGAAAAACGGAAAAAAGCCAAAATTTGCCAAAACAGCTAGGATGTAACTGAAATATTAGCTAAACTCCAAAACAGCCTAAAAATGTCTTATTAAATGCCAAAATAGTCCAAAAGGTTATCAGAGTGCCAATTTGTAAAACTTTAAAACTGTTACTTTTTAGCATATTTATGAATAATAAAAAGACAGAAATATTATTCCAGAATAAATCAACTTAAACCTAAAAAAACTTTTCATTATTTTACCCTCCATAAAAACATATCTTGTCAAAATTATACAAGTTAAAAATAAGTGCAATATAACATCGGGCCATTAATAACAATAAAATAAAATGATCTGGAGAGTCGGATAGAATTACCGGGAGGGCCGGATCCGGCCCTCCCGGTAATTCTATCCGACTCTCCAGATTCATTTTAGGGCAGGAGCTGCACGATTCATTAAAGTGTAATAAACTATCATCTTAATTGTCTTTATTTTTAGTAAGTTTAAAGCTACTATGGTTAAGATGTGTGCTTTACATCCACTCTGCGCACGACCTGATTGGTCGACTAATCAGAATAATGATTAGCTGACTGTTAAAATAATGGTTTGTGGCAGCACTAGGTAAAACCTTATTGCTTTGATTAAATAAAACGTGGATCTTGTGTCTTCCAGCCCAAAGAATTCACCTGTGCGTCTTGAGATTCATGTAGAAAGGAGGACACTCACAGCTGGTAAGAACGATACTCAAGATGCTTCTCCATGCAAAACACATCCGCATATGAAACTTTCATGTCTATATTTTCCTTTTTTGAGAGAAAACTTCTAAACATTTAGTCAAATGTTTGCTGATATGAGTTTAAGACAACAGTTTTGTCATGTTTTCCTGCACAGTAATAACAGTGAGATCAGCACACTAATGTGAAGCTGTTTTTGGGATGTGAATTATCTGCAGAGACTCCAAAAATGCGTAGACTGAAAAAAGCCAAAGGCATCAAAAAGAGCGTCCAGACCAGAGAGCCTTCACAGAAGAAGCCCTGGAATGAACCCAGTGAGTGGAAGTTCATCTACATGGATGAATCTTCTGGTTCTCTTCCAACTTTTCTTCGTATGCTTTCTCTTCAGGTGCAAATGTTTCGGATTACTTTAACTATGGTTTCACTGAAGACACTTGGAAAGCCTACTGTAAGAAACAGACTAAACTTCAAGGATTTAAACAAAGCCAAAAACTCCAAGTGATGGTAAGAAAACACATAAAAAAGTAATCCAGAATAACAGAAATACCCACTTATCTTAAAAATAAACCGATTTATTTGAAAGAAAGTCCTAGTTTTAAATCAAGTTTTAAGTTAATTGAATCTTGAGAGTGTTTTCTACATTAATAGATGGTGATTTTGTTCTGAAATAAGCTTTAAAGTCACAAAGAGAAGAAAGGAGTGCAGAGATTTAGTGACTTTTCATTGCAGGCTCAGAAGACTCGAACTGGAGTCAAAGCTGAAGAGTCTGTCTCTGCTGAGAACGTCTCAGGAAAACCAGCTGCTGTAGCTTCCAGGTTTGAACCATGTTTTTCAGGAGTTCTTATTTGTCAGTGAAGGTTTATACTCATCCAGGTGGTGTTGTCTTGAAGTTGAGTCATAGCAACAAGACTTAAAGTCGTCTTCCTTGAAACGTTTCGCCGTGTGTTTAAAGGTGGCTAATTCTAATTAGCCTCTGAGTTAGGGGCCCTGTAAAGATTCTTTTCATGGGGTCCAAAATCCCTGATGATCATCTTTTGATCTGTTCTATTAAAGCGTTCCCAGTGGTCTTTTAATTATAATTATGTTGTTAAAAAAAAATCTTTATGACATAGTTTCTGCAGAGCAGCTGGAGTTAATCAGAAATTCACCTCTGAGTTGTGGACGGAGCTGTCGACATGGAGTAAACCTGCGCTCATTTCCCATCATCCCTTTGTTTAAACTCTCTCCCACTAGTTTACAGCCCCTCACACCCCCAACCTAACATTAACTGTGCAACAAAAATGGTGAACAATAATTGAGCTATCCAGGTGTACAGTTCTGATCCAGATTCCAGCTCAAATGGGGAAAACAAAGACGTTCATGGATCTATTGGTCTGTAAGTGGATACATCAGATCCTACATCACACCCTCACCTTATTTCTGTCTGCTCATTATTGAAAAAAAATTGAACTAGAAAAGTTGCATTACCTGTGATAATGCTAGTGTGAATGCTTTTACTGAATGTTGAAGATGCTGAGGCAGGAACTGTCATTGGTGTATGTTCGGAACATGCTGAATGTTTTGATGCCAAATTTAATTTGCAGGAAGTGCACTAGAATTTGAAAATTTTCTTGAAAACTGCTAAAAATTTCAAAAATTGTGTAACATTTACAAAAATTGAAAGTAATATCAGGAATGTACTGAAGGCCTTGATATGAAAATTGCACAGGATTCAAAGTCCAGAAAAAAATGGAAAGAATTTCAAAAAAAATATTGCAAAAAATGCCAAACATTTTAAAATGTGTAAAAGGTATGAATACTAAAAGTACAAGCATGAATATCCTGAATGATTTGATGCCAAAAATGTGCTTCAAATATTTGAAGAATTACGTGAAGAGAAAAAAAATCACAATATTTGGGTAAAATTGAAAAAAAATATGTGAAATTCAAAAATTGCTTAAAATGTTAAAAAATGCATAAGTGCTAGTGCAAGCATGAATGTCATGAACATGCTGAATATTTTGATTGCAGAAATTGCAGAAACTTGAAAAAAATCACATTAATTTTTAATAAAAATCACACAAATTGCGTAAAATCCTAAAAACGTAAAATGTACAAAAACCAAAAGTACAAGCAGGAACGTCCTTAATGTGCTGAACGTTTGATACCAAGATTGCTGAAATGACTGAAAGTGTGACTGAGTTTTTACAAATCAAAAACCTTACAGAAGAATAAGTGAGGAATAAAAATAAAGAGAAAAAGAATCACTTTCACAGCATTTACACTATAAAGAAATCCTTAGAAATTGAATTTTATTCATAATTTCTTCTCTTTCTTTGCCCTCCATCATGAGAAAAGTGCCACAAGGACACATTAAAAACACCAAAACCACTCTTTTCATGGAGTGAGTCTACGGTTACCCTTCAGGGAAGGTCATGAACTGGAGTGCAGCATCTTCTCTTTCTGCTGTGATGGAGCTGCTGTCTGCCCCAGAGAGAGGGCAGGATAAACCTTCTACTGTAGCCCAATAGGAGAGGTCCTTACTCATGGCGTGAAGCAGACGAGGTGATGCTGAAAAAGGTCTGATGTAGCATCAGTTGATTTGGAGGTGATGACGTCAACCAGAGCTGCACCCAGAGCGGCCCGCAGGAATAATCTCGATCTTTTCTTAGAAAATGTGAGTTATAAGCCGAGCTCTGGCTCACAGAGTTTGTTTTCTAAAGCTGGAGCAGCTCTAGTGACAGATGCATTAAGGACCTGCAAGCAGTCCTTTAACAAGCTGCCGTCAAACATGGCTGCCGAGCCCTTTTTCAGAGGGATTTTTCTCCACTGCTGACTAAGTCGCAGTGACAGAAAGAGGTTAGTGTTCCATCTCTGTGGTGCTGTGGGTGTGTTCAGTGTGGGTGAGGGCACGCGGGTCAGTACAGTAAAGGGCTGCCTGTGGAAAAGCCGAGATGACCCAGATAAGAAGTTTTAATGCAATAATGGGCCTGTAGTGGTTTATGCAGGGACACGGGGGAATACGATTAGGCTAAACTGATGTGTTATTTTTAACATTTCATGAGTGCAGAGCAGTAGAACATATGTTTGTAATCTACGGTGAGTCTAAAAAAGGGAGTCTCATTTGCTCTTTTGCTCACTGAATAAAATGAGCTTTTGTTGGGTCTGTTGTGCATGCCCATTATTTCCTGCATTACCTGTTCAGCAGAAAGTCAGAGGCGAACGGCGGCGTGAGAAACGGACCCAGTGGGAGCAGGAGCAGAAAGAAAAGCAGTCCATGTTATCGAGCCAGAGGTGCTCAGGTAAGGAGTGCATGTGCGTCCAGCATGGAGGCTCTCAAATGAATTCAGGATCTGCTCTCACTGGACCGCTCCTATGACCGGTGGAGGGCCTGATGTCATGTGATCTCTGGTTTGCTTTGGCTCCACTTGAATCCAGTTTCTCAACTGTCAGAATGGATGGAATGATTCTCTTTCACTACGATTCTGTTCAAACCTCAATTTTTATGGTTTTGATTCAGTTCTATATATCATTCATGTGCCATAAAACAACAAAAACCAAAAATTTAGAAAATTCCTTTTTCAAACTTACAAATAAGAAAGTGACACCTAAAAACATTGGCTTATTAAGCTCAGTGTAACGTAACTCTGGAACATTAAATATGTTAAACTTAGCACATCATACACATGGAAATGTATGCAGAAGGACGGCAACGACCTCCTTTACCCACGATTCAGTTCAACAGTGGAACCCAGCGTGGATTTAAACCAAGAATCGAGTCATTCCTACTCAGAACACTAGGGTCGAACACTTCCATTCTTTACAGGAGTTGATGCTTTCGATTCATCTCCTGGTAAAGAATCGTCTCCTTCGACTCTTCACAAAGGATTTGTACAGACCTTTATTTTACCAAAATAACGGCTTGTATGTTAAAAAATGCTTTAATGTGTCGTATAATCATGAGAAGCTGTTGAATTGCAGAATTTTTTGCATTTATGTTGGCATGCTAGTTCTTTTAAGTTAATTTGTAATTAGTTAAGCTTTTTAGTTATTGTTTTGAAGAAGTAAGTTCCTCTTCATGAATTAACTTTTATTATCTTTTGTTTTATCCCGTTGGGAATAAATTAAATAAAGATCTAAAAACTAAATAACAAAAATGTTTTTATCCAACAAACAGTTTGAGGACTTGCTGTTCTTGATTCACCCAAGAAGGAAAATATAAATAAGAATAAAACTGGAGGATCTTTTTTTATTTTTGTCTCGAGGAAAATGAGAAAAATTGAAAAATTTCATAAAGTTAAGAAGACCCGAGCAGGCTGCCTCCCCACGCCGCAGCGGCTCTCCGTCTCGTCTTCTGTGGGGTAGCGGGCGCGCTCGCTCCAGCCCCATGGGCCTTGCAACAGACTTGTGACCTGTAGACCTAGCAGAACGGGCTCCAGCAACCCTGCAGCCCCAAAAGGGATACTGTGGGTTAGAAAATGGATGGAATTTCAGGATGAGAAGAACACTTGGATTGATCTTCCATGTACTCCACCAGCTGATCGAGCCACTGAAACTGACACAAAGCCGAGTCCCTGATGCAACATGGGCCGCATATGGGTTCAAAGTGGGCAGAAAATGTGGGTCACGACTGGGTTTATCCACAGTTTCTGTGGTGGCCCCACCTGTGTTTGCCCTCATTGACTTAAGTAGGGACTCAGTGGGCTAAGTCGCTATGCTAGCCAGCTGCCTGGTGGACAACATAGGTCCACTGTAGCATGCTAGCTGCTATATCATTGCTAGCAAGCCCTGCTGTAGAGAGCTAGCGAGCTCCGATGTATTGAGCTCCAGGGTATCAAGCTGTTTTGATCTAGAAACTCAGTTTTTCACAGAGCGGCTGGCTAGCATAGCAAGCTAACCCACTGAATCCCCACGTAAGTCAATGTGGGCAAACACAGGTGAGGCCACCACAGAAACTGCAGACAAACCCATTCGGGGCCACATTTTCTGCCCACTTTGAATCCATTTGGGGCCAATCTGGCTTTGCTGACTGGGAATTGTGATCCTGCGAGTCCTAACTTCGATCTTTCCCTCTGATCGTCCCATGTTTGCATTTCAGGAGGTCTCTGACACATCCCATGAAGAGAACAGCTCCCCTTTTTATGAGAAGCCCCATGGAGACAGTACCAGAAGGCTCTTCCCATTGGTCTCTCCACCATGTAAGTCGCTCTGCTGACAGACTAAACCAACATGTTAGTCTGACGGTTTGTGATCAGTGAGGTAAATTCCTGTGCAGGAGTTGAACTGAGAAACTGCAGTTTAGGAAACAGGAGAGGAGTTTTACACTGAAACCTTCAGAGGAAGTGGTCCACATGAGTCCAGTCTTCATCCTACTGCCGCACTATTGTGTGTTTGTGGAGCTGGAACTGTTGTCAAAATAGGTATTCCTGGAGAGCTGAAGTACAGATGAGTGAGTGTGCACACATGTGGATGCTTAACTCAGATACACTTCAGGAGTTCTTGCAGCCAGGTGTTTGGATCCCCGTTCAGGATGGAGCCCTTCAGGCCTGTCAGTCTTCAGACTTCCTCTTGGGTTTTGTCGTAAATCAGATGGAAATCCAGATTGGCTCCCTGGCGCAAGCTCACAGCTGAGCACATGCCATGTCTTTGTCTTCAAAGCTCTCAAAACAGACCCCTCTCCTTCTCCTAACAGTTTCATAATTCGAAACAAACCCATGCCAGGGCCGCTGTTACAACCAAAATACCAAACATCCTGCCGACTACAGCTTTGAAGTGTATTTGCTCAGCTTTTGTCCAAGTCCCTCCCCCTTTCTTTAAGTCACTGGATCTGCCTCCTTTTGTGATGTAAATGTATAGCGTGATAAAAATAGCCCTCAGTAAAAAAAGAAAAGTGCTGGCTCTGCAGATTGTGGCGTAAGAAATGTGCTGAACAGAGCGACCGTGGGGAGCAAGGGTAGAGGAACAGAGGGGGCTGTTTTCACTTTTTGTTTGCTCGTCAGTGAGGTCACATTCTAAGTGTACTGCTCCTGTCGGAGCGCGTTTTGTAGCGAGAAGGCTTTTTATGACCAGGTTGCATGTGCATCGTTTGTGGCCTGCAATGCTGGTTTCCTTCACAGGTTTGTAGGGCACCACAGAGACGGAGGCAAACGGAACTCGGACCAAAGCAGAAATATCAAGACTAGATCAGATGTTCTGCAGTGTTTTCCAAGGGAACATCATTTAGGATCAAAATATCTTATGATTTTATATTAGTGTATCAAAAAGATCTGCAGAGCCTTGTTTTTATATATAGAAATACAAATTGATTTGTCCAGACTCAATGGCTCTACCATATACCAGGAACGATTGGATACTTTGAGGAAATGTATGCACCTCTGTCCATGTGGACCAGGAGTCCCCAAACTTTCTCTTGTGAGGGCCACATAACTCTTTTCTTCTCTGATGAGGGTCGGGGTCGGTTTGTAGGCTAACAGAAGAAGTGTAACAATCACAGCCTAAACGTGAACATTTATGGTTTTACAGAAAGACACTCTTAGCTGAATTTTAAATATTTCATTTCTGTAATCTTTGTTAAAAAAAATAATGTCAAAAGATTTTAAAAACTAGATATACAGCATTACCTGTGATAATGCTAGTGTTAATGCTGTAAGCTGAATGTGACCGCTGAAGATGCTGAAATTGATAACTAAAAATGCTGAAGCTGATAGCTGAAAACACTGAATGTTCTATTCTATTCTTTTCTATTCCATTTGCTTCTGTTCTATTCTACTCTATTCTGTTCTGTTCTATTAGATTCTATTCTATTCTTTTAGATTCTATTCTAGTCTGTTAGATTTGGTTCTGTTCTGTTCTATTCAATTTTATTCAGTTCTGTTCTATTCTATTCTTTTCTATTCTATTAGATTTGGTTTTACTCTATTCTATTCTATCTAAGTTTGTTCTATTCTATTTTATTCTATTAGATTCAGGTCTATTCTATTCTATTATTCTATTCTATTCTATTCTATTCTATTCTATTATTCTATTCTATTCGAGTTTGTTTTATTCTATTCTATTCGAGTTTGTTCTATTCTATTCTATTCTATTCTATTCTATTCGAGTTTGTTCTATTCTATTCTATTCTATTAGATTCGGGGATTATTCTAATCTATTCTATTCTATTCTATTCTATTTGGTTCTATTCTATTTGGTTCTATTCTATTCTTTCAGAAATTAGTCCCAAAAGTTAAAGTCCCATTAGTCGTCAATCATCTCAATGTCTGTATTTTGTTTTCATTGGACCCGTCTCCTGGAGGAGCTTTGAGCTGCAGACAAACACACAGAACAAGTCTTTGGTGACTCGATGGTGGATTTGAACTCACAACCTTCTTGTCTTGGGACAGTCACTCTACCACAAAGCCAGTGAGCTGTAGGTGAATGATTAATCATCTGAATTCCACAGAAAGCATTCCTCATTCATGTGAGGAGGAGTCCGAGAGCAGCTGAAGCTCTTTCTGTTTTTAGCTGCAGCAGATGAGCCCCCCCTTCCTGTGTCTGCTGCGTCACCTTAAAGCTTCTCTAAAAATAGAGCTGAGGACACGTTTAATCTGAGAGGGAAAAAGTTGCAGCGATAAGAGTGAAATCTTCACTTTCGTATTGTTTTCTGTTCTGTTTGAGGTCATTACGTGATGCTGATGTTCTCAGTGACCACGCTTCGGTCTGCTCTCCGTCCATCGGCTTCCTGTCAAACATGCTGAGTGGCTTTAGCTGTGGGGATGTCCTGCACCGCATAGCCTCCTCCTGAGTGTCTGCCTGATTGAAATTACACTAATTCACTTTTTGGGAAACTTGCAGCTTTGGAATTTTTCAAACACAGCCTAACTGCAGTAAAATAACTGCGCCCTCCCTCTCTTTTTCCACATGTCTAAAGGTGGGAAGTTGGCCTTTTTCCATGGGAATAGCTTCAAAGCCTCATAAAAAGTGTAGGATAGCATTTTTGTGGTTGATCAGAGGTTCTTTTAGACTGGTGCTCAGATACACCATATAAATGTGCATTTACAGTAATAGAAGAATAATAGAATAATGTTATGCTTTCATCTGACCATTTACAGGTAAAACCTTTGGTTTGAATTAGTGGAATACTGGAACTGCAGATGAATGTTGGTATGAAAAAAGGCTGGTGCATGACTTGTCACTTGTTTTGTTTTTTTAGCTTTTCTGTTCCAACCGAGATCAGGATATGGATCTTCCTTCTGTACTTCTACTCTGAGCAGGTCAGTAACTTCCTCTCTGAGAACATGTGTTTCATCAAAGAAAGAAAACCTTCTGATGAGATTAAAAAGAAGAGACAGAACAATGACTTCTCCTCCTCACTTCAGACTTGTTACGCCTGCTTCACATTGCACACGGAAGCGGCGTGAAGCGGCATGGAACGAAGGCCGCTTCCATTCAGCACCCTTGTTAACCTATGTAATGGTTCATACCAGGTGTGGAGCGCCGCGATCCTCCGCGGAAGGCTCGCGCCGTGCAGCGGATCAATTCAGCATCTGGTCTATTTTGGGCGAGCGATCCGCGTCAATTATGACAAGAAGTTACATCAAGTTACATGAGAAAATCCAGTTTATTTTCAAAATATAACCAATTTTTTACAATTAAAGACAGCGATTGATGAACGTGATCATGTTTGTGTATCTAAACAGACTGTAGAGATTAGATTAAATACTGAAGATTCCAGTGCTGATAGCTGAAAATGCTGAAATTGATAACTAAAAATGCTTAAGCTGAAATTGCTGAAGCTGATAGCGACTAAAATATTAGCTAAATGCCAAATTAGCCTAAAGAAACGGATCATTAAAAAACTTGGCCGAAACAACTAACTTGTAGCTGAAATATTAGCCAATCTCCAAAAAAGCCTAAAAAATCTTAATAAAAAGCCAAAATAGTCCAAAAACTGGCAGAATGCCAATTTTTAAAACTTCAAAACTGTAACTTTTTAACATATTATGAATGATAAAAATACAGGAAATTTGAAAATAAGCGTAAGAAAACATTGGTCCATTAATAACAATAAAATAAAATGATCTGGAGGGCCGGATAGAATTACCCAGAGGGCCGGATCCGGCCCCCGGGCCTTGAGGTTGACTGATCTGGGCTAGAGGATCTGGATGGAGATGCAGATTTCCTGTCCAGACTATTGAAGTATTGAGGATGGACAGTTCATGAAGAAAGTCATTTGTTTTTGATTGATTTGAAGTTATTAGAATCTCCTTCTTTATCTTTTTGTAAAAACTGAGAAGTAAACTGAGATTTCTCCAAAGTTTTCAGATTTTCCTGAAATCCTGTTTTGTGGTTTTATGAGCTGGAGCCCCAATTTATGTAAAATAATCAAATACTAGAACTCAAACAGCGGGCGCTGAATCTATAGTTCATGAAAGTCTAATTCATGGAATAGAATTATGGAAATGGAAACACTTTTCCATGATATTCAAATGTACTGGAAATGGTGTTGACCTAATGACCAAATAAGGAAGAATACTAGATGACAACTGTGTTTATTCCTTCATCCTCCTGTTTATCAGTATTTATCTTCCCCTCTCTCTTCTGGGTGTCTACAAACCCCCACATTTCGGCCTGAATTTACACAGCTCAGATCCCGAGTGTCTGACCCCAGGCTCCAAAGTTTTTCTCCGGCTCCGTTTGATGCTCGGATGTTGTTGTCCTTCTGCTCCTCCCAGACCATCTCTCGCCCGCTTCCTGTCCCTTTACCTTTTCCATCTTCCTTTCGTCCGACTCTTTCTCCGTCCTCTGTGTCTGATGTGTGCCCAATTTAACTCACTGCTTTGATGTGTTTTTTTCACTTCTCAGAGAATCTGCCAAATCCTCACATCCTTCATGGACTTACTCTTTCCTGCAGTTCTTTAGGACTCTGCCAGCCGTATTCTGTACGCTTTATGAATCATTTCCTTTCATTTTTCGACTTCGACACACATGTGCGGTTTTACACTGAAGGTCCAAGGCGCCCGGCTGCAGCCCAGTTCTCTCCGGGGGATATTAGGAGCACATATGCCTGGCGGGACTTTGACTTCCCCCTGAAGACCAGATGCAGATGGATTATCATAGATGTGCAGTTCAGTAGTTTGGTGTGAGGATGCACATGAAAACACCTATCCAGGTGTTGTTGCAACAACAGAGTAATCCTCACTTTGACTGAACCAGAGTATGTTAATAATGTTGATAGGTGCATTAAACAGACATTAGTGCTGCTCATCTTCTGGTAAAGGTCTGGTCCTTCTTTCTTCTTGAACTGGATGGACCCTGCAGGAATGGGTGAAGTGTGGACAGGCGGCATCATATGGCCTGTGCTTGCATGTCTTCCCCAAGGTCTCCACTAGGGGTGAGCCAAAATATCGATATTGCAATAAATCGCGATATTTAGTCCTGCGATTGATTCTGGATGGGTTCTCTCCAAGTATTGATCTTTTATTTTCATTTGAAGAGGCTGTAAAACGTTATATTCATCATTCTTTGGTGAAACGTTCCTTTGGAGGTAGATAGGGGGTGGCCTTTGCACCAGTGTGTCTGGAAGCTACTTGAATTATTTAACTTTTGTTCTGTTGTTTACAACAATTTAGCACTAAGTAGTGTCACTGCTGTTCATGTTTACTATTGTTTACACTGAGTTTTACTGATAATTCCAGTTCATCTGGTGTCAATGCTCGTCAGAGACATAGTGTTACTGATTTCAGCACAAAAGTGCACAAAAACTATAAAATAAATGGGGATATATTTTCCTAAAAAATATGTGTTCTTCTATATCAGGTGACTGCAACCTTCCACACTGAAAGAGCCATTCAGATTGGAATCTTATCGACCACAATGTGATAAAAGCCACAAATGTGTATTTCATTCTTTAAAAAAATATATTATTTATGTTCATGTGACCATTTTAAAACTCTAAATACTTGTTTTGTTAAAAAAATGAAATAGTTCACAACTTTCATGACTTCCATTCAAGATAAAAGGCATCCTGTATCGCATTGAATCATTATAATGCAGAAAATTTAGTCCTATGTTGTGTGATGTTAGTAATGATTAAAAAAAACAACCCTATAAACATTTTATTTTATCGCTGTTGTTGTATCTTAGCTTGTAAAGGTAACAAACAAAAATTAAGCCAAATCTATTTAAGTGACGCTAACCAGATTTTTTGGACCAAAGGCTTAAAATCCTTGAATTTGTTTAATAATAGACAGTTTATTTCATCATCCTATGAGCTGACATCAAACTGATTTTCTGTGGTACATGACACTCAAAGATCTGTTAAAATGTTCCACTTTAGTAAGCGTCAACGCTGCACTGCTGGATGAATTCTTGGAGCATTATGGGTGTCGTAGTCAGGACGTGGTGGGGTGATGCACACTGTGCTTACACTGTAAATTAAGTTTGACTTATTTGGCTGTTTTGTTTGCTTGATGCGCCTTAAACTGTAGTCTGAAAAACACGGTACTTTTGAAAATTAAAAACATTTCATTCTTCAATCAACGAGCCACAAAGGAGGTGTCGAAGAGCCACATGTGGTTCCAGAGCCTCGGGCTGCAGACCCATGTTCTATATGTTGTGAGTTATTAGAGATGATTTTGACCAATTACTGCAGGATCGTGATGTCATCGATATCGTGAGCCATGTATTGCGTATTGCATCATATGGTGAGGTACCCAGTGATTCCCGGCCCTAGTCTCCACACCAGACTCCATTCATTCAATGTTTTCCATTGATACACAGGCCGCTTCCTGGTTCACTGTTTGCCAGACCAGAAGTAATACTCAGTGACAACAGGCTCCTCACGTGTGGATTTATAGTCTCCATCTTTGAACTGGGAGTCGCTGGATGACCTTCACACACATTCAGTTGACTGTCGGCCCACTTGGAAGTGTTCAGCAGGAAGCAGCGTGTATGTTGAAGCCACGTGGGCAGACAGAAGGCTCAGATTGTATTCATAATATGCCTACCATCCGTTCTGGTGGACTGGCGAGCACACACTGTGTCCTGACATGGAGCCAGTCACTTCAAACACACGGAAAACACAGCTGCACATTTCCAAAACCTGCTTTGATCCTTTTACAGACCAGTCCGCTGCTTTTCTGCTGTTGATTCAGCTGCAAAATTTCAGCACAGGAACTGTTTTCTTTATTTAATTAGAAATAGTGCATCAAAACAAGGAGGAAGTCAAGTTTCCTATAAAGACGGCCAGGAAAGTATAGGAAAAGACTGTGAACAACACTGCTGGAGGAGTGTTCAGAAAAGCTGCGTGTTGTTCGATTTTTCACTGAAATCTCTAGTTATGCTGATGACATTCTGTCTTTTATTTTAAACTCTAGCAGACAAGCTGACAGCTCGGACGTGCCCTTAAAGCCACGTTTTCAGTGTTCCTCAGGTAAGGACACCGTAGGACAACTATTCACTGTGTTTACTGTATTGTTTTAGAGGTTCTGTCAACAGTCAGCAAATCTTCTTGTCTTTTTTTAAGTAGTTGCCATAATCTGGCTCCAACGGAGCCCCTAAAGGGACATTGAAGTAAAAAAAAAAAAAAAAAAAAAAATCTACAAATTTTCTACAAAAATGTTTCTACAAATTGAAGTAAAAAAAAGGAAAACTCTGGTTACTAACTTGTGCTCACCATATAGTAGCTGGTGCGTAACTGATGCATACCAAATAGTGACTGGTGTGCACCAGATAGTAATTTGTGTGCACCATGTAGAAACTGGTGTGTAGCAGATAGTAACTGCTGCACACTAAATAGTAAGTGCTTTGGCAACCAGAGTTTTTCTTTTCTAAAAATTGAGGTAAAAAAAAATCTGGTTGCTGGCTGGTGCACACCAGTTACTCTCTGGTGCAAACCAGTTAGCAATTCTTTTTTTTTTTTTACTTCAATGTCCCTTCATGGACGCAGAAGGTTCCTAATATTTATTTATTTATACTTTACCATGCTAAATGCAGATAATTTAGCATATCCATTTGCATTATTTATATAAATCAAAGATAATTTGTTTTTTTGATAATTAGCAAAAACATTATTACATTATTCTAGAAAGTATTTTTACACATCTCTCATTAAGTTCTCTGTTTTTACTATTAGGTATCATTGCCCTTTCCACACTTAAACTAATTTACAGACATGGTTATGATGTTAAATGAATGTTCCATGGTCTGTAGATAGTCCACACATTTTTCTGCTGTCAAATTGACAGTTAACAGTTTTTGAAGTGGGCTAGACTACAATATTTCTGGTCCTGATTTGAGTGCTGGTTTACACAAAAAGCCCTAATGTCCCCTCCCATTAAAATACTGTTTTTTTTGTTTGTTTTGTTTGTTTTTAACATGTATTTGTGACATTTTCCTTATGTAAGAAAACAAATATAATAAATAATTTTGTTTTTGTATTTCTGAGTATTTCTCCTTTTAAATCAATCAAACTGTCTTGGACAGACTCTGTCTGCATGAATGATCTTCTTTCCATCAACAGCTCTGCTGCACATGCACTAAACCCTCATCTGTTCCTAGTGTCTAGTTCAGGTTCTGGAGAAGAGAAGATGGTATCTTCACATTGACTGCAGTCAAATGAGCCGCCGTTCACATTTCTGTGGTCAAATCAGCATCACTGGATTTTTGGTGTGAGTTTCATCCAATACTTACGGTAGCAGGACTGAGAACGCTGGAAAATCTCCACCAGACTCCACGGAGCTTCTTGATGTGACCACGGAAATGTGAACGGCGGCTCATTTGACCGCAGTTGGAAAGGATTGTAAATCAATGAAAGAGCATTTTGATGTTAGCTTTGATTATTTTATCAAGAACTCTGAGAAACCAATGATTGAATGTATTGATCACAGTCAATAAACATTGGAGAATTAGCTAAAAGAGTCTTTGGTGAACTGGAAGGAGAAAGAATCAGGATTTTGGAGGAAGTTCTGTCCATGAAGATCTAAAACTCTGCTTTTCACAACCGTCGTGGGACAACTTTAGACTATGATAGTACAGACTAAACAGCCATTTTCTGATGGTAATTATTACAGTTCTAAGAGTCAGTGAACGTATCGGAACTCATCGATTTTGATTGG
>NC_050515.1:30799682-30894946 GCF_002922805.2 Oryzias melastigma | reverse complement strand
ACAGAGCAGATGACCTGACAATGAGAACTGAAGACCAGACACTTAAATACACTGAGGACAATTAACTAAATGAAGACAGCTGTGGATGATTAAACCTGAACATGGTGAGACTGACAAGCAAAACAGAACATAACAAAACCAGATCACAGAATCATGACAAGAACATTTGAAGCTGAAAATAACTAAGTTTATTTTTGAATAGCAAAAAGTTTTGGACATTCATATTTTTTTTGACCAAACACCAATATTTTTTTTAATTTGTTTTATTTGTGTCTCAAATAATATCAGCTCCAATTTATCTCCAGACTTTAAGCATGTTTTTTTTCTATAAAACTTGAAAGACTGTGTTTTCTTAAGTGCACACAAAAAAAGAGAAAAAAAAAATTGCAAATCTCTTTTTTGTGATTTTTTTTTGCCTCTTTATTTGTCTCTTTGGCTCTGTTCTTCCTGTTAGTTGTATTCCCTATGATCACAGGGAACAGCACGCCGAGTTCTGGACTGACTGAAACTACCCAGGCCTGGAGCCGCCGCATGAGGCAGAGAAAACTCGACAGAGGCAGAGAGCATGACCTTGACAAAGAAAACACAAGGGAGAGAAACAGAAAAAAGCTGAGCTCCTCCTCCTCTTCACACCACAGGAGGTCTTCCATGACGCGCTCTCATAAATATTCACGGTCAGTCTTTTGATTTGATGTATAATCTGTAAGTATTAAGCTGGATTGCATATGTGTGGCATGTTGAGGTAATCAAGCAGAAAATGTCGGGGAAGATCTTTCAGCAGACATTGGTGAAAAATACAGATGTGCTGAGCAGCTGTGGCCCTCTGGATGAGGCAGAAAACAGCATCCAAGTTATTGTCCAGCAAGTTATTCATTGAAAATGCATTTCCTCCCTTTACACACCAATTTCTGTTTAAAGATATGTTCAGAATGTTAAAACATTAGATCACATGTGTCAAAGTCAAGGCCAGATCCGGCCCTCCAGATCATTTTATTTTATTGTTATTAATGGCCCGATGTTATATTACGTTATTTTCTAACTAGTATAATTTTGACAAAATATATTTTGATAGAGAGTAAAATATTGAAAGTTATTTAAGGTTTAAGTTGATTTATTCTGGAATAATATTCCTGCCTTTTTATTATTAATAATTATGTTAAAACTTTAAAAAAAATTGGCATTCTGCTAGTTTTTTGGACTATTTTGGCATTTACTATGATTGTTTTGGCTATTTTTGAGTTTAGCTAATATTTCAGCAACATGCTAACTGTTTTGGTTAATTTAGGATTTTCTTTTAAATTTTTTTTTAGGCTTCTTTGGAGCTAGGTTAATATTTACATGGTAGCAGATTAGGCTAATTTAGGCTTTTTTCATTTTTTTAGGATATTTTAAACTTTTCCTATTTTTTCAGCAACATGCTAGATGTTTTGGCTAAGTTAATTTTTTTTTTCAGGCTAATTTGGCATTTAGTTCATATTTTAGCTGGCTATCAGCTTCAGTGATTTTAACAATCAATTTCAGTATCTTCAGCGGCCAAATTCAGCTTACAGCATTCACACTAGTATCATCACAGGTAATGCTATATATCTAGTTTTAAAGTTTTAAAAATGTAGTTTTAGAGTGTTCAATAAATGTTTGTCCTGTTCAGCCCGCGACTTGTTTTGGATTTTGGCTTCCTGTGCGACTGAGTTTGACATTCCTGTATTAGAGGTTACTAGAACATTTCAACCAATTGCAAAATGGAAGCAATGCAACTTTTATTTGTTGAACAAGCAGCCAAAGTCTAGGAGAAGTAAGAGTCTGCAAAGTCTTGGACTAGATGTTACGGTGCATCAGGATGGTCCAGGTGCAGGTCAGAACCAACAGCTTCAGTCAATGTGGGAATAAAACCACAAACCAAACCTGCATAAGAAACAACAGTCCTCAGAGGAGTGCAGTGATTTCCAAAGTAAACTGATCAGATCAGAACACACCAACACAAGCAAACAACCAAACAAGACGCAAAAATGCTGCTCAAACCAATCAAGAACACAGGTGAGTGGGCGGTAACCTTCAGGAGAAGCTGCTGCCTGCACACAAAACAGAAATGTGAGGCCACATAAGTCACTATACCCTCCTGGGATACTTAAAAAACGGCCAATGGGATTTCTCCGTCTAATTTCACACAGTGCCCTACTACCCTACAAACTGTCAGTCAGTCAACGTGCTCGTAAACGTGAACCCTAACAGTCCCGCTCAGATGTGAGCATAAGCCAAACTCTGCCCCACATTTCCTCTGCAGCTTTTGCTGATGACCATCAGCCAGATGTCCATTTAATAATGACCCGCTCCGACAGCTGACAACTTAATGCACACATGACCATTTCCCTCTGTCTTGAATGCGTGGCTGACTTGAGGTGCATACATTTTGCATGATGGTCTGATCTTCACTGTTTGATTTGTGTTGAAAGAGGAAGAGAGAGAGCTGGAACTTTCTCTAACGAACATCAGGAAGCTTTGTTAGATACAGTCAAGAGCCCAAGCTTTAAAATTCACCCAGTTTCTGTCACCAAACCTTAATGTATCCACAATGCACGGATGACTGGATGAGCTTTAATTCTTCAGATCTCTTCTTTATTTACGTCCAACCTCATTCTTGACATAACATAAGCGCTAAATCCCAAAAAGGAAAATCAAGTTATTTAGCATCCTCACAGTCTGAAGCCTGGAGAGGCTTCTGCTCGAGATGGTGATTCTCAGTTTTCCACACAAACCTCCAAACCATCTTGTGGGTCACGGGAGGAAAGTGGGACATTGAGGCAGCTGGGAAGCTGCAGGCTAATCACAGAAATAACAGAAATCATGTGTGCGTGTGAGACAGGCACTCTGGGATTGCTCCAGAGTTTTAGCTCTTCATGTTTCGTATTTGTTCTGTCACCGTGGACTCTTCCTGTGGGCCTTTTCGTGCTGCAGATCTGCCCGTCTTTTTGTCCCACATTCCAGTCCACTAATCAGACTCGTGAAATGAACTTGAAGCTTTTCTCTGGCGCGCAGAAACGAGAGGTTTTGTTCCACTGCAGTTGATAAATTTAGGAGACCGTTTTCTTTTTTTTTATGTCTTGATGAGACTCCGCCCCCCGCAGCCGCTCTCTCTCTGCCGGCATATTGAGCGAGTGAGCGAGACAGCGATCTGTCCAGAGTTTATCCGCCTTCCACCAGAGTAGCTGGATGAGCTCTGTGAACCTGCGGCTCCAATGGCAAAAGTAAAAAGATGAAAGTTCAGGACAAAAAACTCGCTTTGAATTCTACCTGCTGAACGACTCACTGAAAATGTCACATGTCTAAAACTGAGTTCTTGATTGGTGGATGTGATGTGGCGACCTGTCAAACTTCAGGCACTTAAATTTTGGCAGCGCAGATAATTTGCTGTTTGCTGCTAAAAATGGAGCTACTGGTAGTCCTTCACGCCGCACCAGTTGCTGAAATCGAGCCATGGGACTTCAGATCGCCCGTCTGTTCCATTGACTTAACATTGACACCTTAAGATGGATATGCTCCTCTAAATAACTGTGATTGTCTTATTTCCTCAACTCTGACAGTCAGGCTGCACACTAATCACATGAACAACAATAATGAGCTCCATAAGCACTGCGCAGGATTTGGGGAGATTAAAAAAAGGAAAAATCTGTACGACATCCCTGTGTCTCACATACTTCACCCTATGCCCTCTGGCTTAGTTCACAACAGACTTGAAGCACCGCGGAGTGCTTCAAGTCTGTTGTGAACTAAGCCATTGGTTATGAAGGGCGCTTCCATTCAGTGCCTTTCTGCAAAAAAATTTTTGTGCATAAGTAATTCTTGATTTGTAAATCATATAATGCCATTTGTGCATAAGTAAAAAAAAAATACAAAATTAAAATAAAAAATACAACTTACACATGCACAAATTAAAACTACAACAGCTTGAAACTAATTACACATGCAAATCTTGAAAAATGACGCATGAATCACCTCTTACAAAACCTCAGTTACCAATCAGTGACTGTGATCAGCGCTTGGGACAGAGATGTCATTTTAATTTGTGCGTGTGAAGACTGTATTTTGTATTTTTTTGAATATTGTAATTTTTGTACTTATGTACGTAATGTATTATATGAGTTACAAATCAGGATTTACACACGCACAAATAAAAATTACACACCCACAAATCCTAATTTACACAAAAGTCAAGAATTACACACGTATAAATCGGGGGGATACTTATTTCTCTCCGTAGTTTCTAGCATGATGGCTTTGTCATTCTGACAAAAACATGCTTTTATCTTGTGACGTAGATGTGAGTGGTCTAACACCATCTGAGGTTCTGCTTTCTTTTACTCTCAAGGTTGTTTTTGAACCTGAAGCTGCTTTCATCCTGGCTTTAGGCCAGTTCTGGTCCTGCTCCTTCCTTCATCTACATCTGTTCTCATTTTCCATTTTTTTTAGTCTTTAATGTGACACACTTTTTCTCTGTGCTTCAATGGTATGCCAGGAATCTGTTTCATTTTATAGGATCAGACTTTCAGTCTGTGATCATTTCATTTTGAACTCACGTTGCTTATTTAGCTTACTGTCTAATACTTCCTTCTGTTATTTTTTAGGTACACTGTAATGTGATATTCAGCTTTACTGTAATAGCAGCCAGACATTTCTTTATTTTCTATCTTGTTCCCATTGAGTGGGTTTATTGAAGTTTGAGCGAGTCATCTCAGTTTGAAGAACTGGACTTTTTTTCTTTTGGTAATATGCGTTTTCTTTCTTCAAAGACATGTAGGTTGGATAAACTGATGGTTTAAAGGTTTGCATTGGGATTTATGAGCACATGCATGTCTCTCTGATTGCTCACTCTGGCGAGTGCAAGTTAAAGTTTGAAGTCTGAATTTTGAATATTTTTTATAAACCTAACATTTGACATCTTTGAAATGATAACCAGCATCAACCAAAAAAGTGATGGCTGAAGCATCATGCTTATCAAAGCCAATACAAAAGATACAATTTACACAGAAACAAAACTTAATAATAAGTTTCCAAATATTCCACAAGCATAAAAAATCTAAATATTTAACCAGCTACATATTCATTTATACACATACATACTATACTGTACATATATACACACACACAAATACATAAATATTTACTAATACAAAATTACATTTCTCTAGTATTGACCATTTGTTTTACGTTTTAACAGTAATCTAAATCTTTGACAGTATAAATCCTTTTAAGATCTTTATCCAAAGAAGATTTGTTCCAAATATATATTCTATATTTTACATTTGTTCTTGCTCTCCAGGATTCAAACATAAAAATACCTCTTAAATTATAATGTTCTTCTTTCCTTTTAGTTTTCTGACCTCAGAGATTGCCACGATTTAAAAGTCTGATCAAAACTTTAAGTAGATTTATAATGGTAAATGGCGTATACTTGTATAGCGCTTTCTACCCTCCTTCGAGGGCCCAAAGCGCTTCACAGTCACAGACCCATTCACCCATTCACACACTGGTGGTGGCTCTGCTGCCGAACACTGGCGCCAACCTCCCACCAGAGGCAATGTGGGGTTCAGTGTCTTGCCCAAGGACACTTCAACAAGGTGGGAATCAAACCCGCAATCTTCCGATCAGGAAGACAGACCCACAGCGCCCCAATTTAATTGCATATAAATAAATGAAGAATGACAAACTCAACACATTAAACAAATCAGTGTTCTCTGCGACTGTTTCACTGTTTTCCAAAGAACTTCGTCATGTGGATTATAATTCTGCTGCAGAATTCTCTCATGCATTTGTCCTAACTCCAAAGTTAGTCCTTTAAAAAAAAACAATGTCCTTTTTGTGATGTTTGACCAGAAATATTTTGAAATGATCATTATTAGATGTATGGCTTTGAACATACTGCTTCACTTGTAGTTTTATTCTGAAAATGTCAGGAAGAGTTGCGGACCAAACACGACAGACCCAGGAGTAGAGAAAAGTCAGTAATTTATTTTAGGAGACTTGAGCTTGAGGGGAGTAGTACTGCCGCCGGCCAGGAGGAGGCGCTGTTGTCAAGGAAGCCGAGTGGATGACGAGCAGTGGCGGCGGAGAGGAGCAGAGGAAGAGTGCTGAAACTGGACGCTGGAGCGGGAGTAATCCTGGGCGAGAAAGTTCGTCTGAGAGAGGTGCCTTTAGGGCAGAACCTTTTGGAGGCGGCGTGGAATCCGGGAAGGCAGAGTGTGGAGAAGACAGCGAATCCCAGCAGAATGGTGGCTTTGAAGCGGCAGGAACGGAGGAGGAATCCAGACAGGTAGGAGAGAAGCTGGCGTGGAATCCTGGAGCATGAGGAAAAGCACAGGGATCTTTAAACAGGCTGTGGCTTTGAGAAGCAGAGTACTTGGCAGTTAGTCAGGCTGTATAGCTTAACGTTCCGGCAGTGAGTGGAGCCGAGAGGAGGGTATAAATAGAGAGGAGCACAGGTGGAGGTGATCAGTCTGACAAGCTGCGGGGCGTGGCCTAGGGGAGCCATGACAGAAAAAAGAACTAAATCTTGAAAAGGGCACTTGTCCAATTTGTATCACAGCTGACAGGCTGTGAAATACTCATTCTACTGAGCAAAATGCTTCAGGAAAAATGGTTGGTGGCCGTGGTGCAGCAGTAGGGCGGTCAGCTCCTGATCAGAAGATTGCAGGTTTGATTCCCACCTTGCCCGCCCATGTGTCGAAGTGTCCTTGAGCAAGACACGAACCCCATTATTTCTGGTGGAAAATTGGTGCCAGTGTTCGGTAGCAGAGTCACCACCAAGGGTGTGAATGGTCCTGTGAATGTAAAGTACTCTGAGTCTTCGAGGAAGGTGGTAAAGCGCAATACAAGTATACGCCATTTACAGTCTGTATTAAAATTATTCAGATTACAAATTGAAGTTTTATAAACCATATTTCTGCTGATATTTTTATCAGGAACAAGATTTCTTCTGTGACTTACCAAATATTTTCCCAACAAAGAAAGTCATGGATCATTGTCAATAGAGAGCTTTAAGTCAATGGTTTATTTTGCTTTTTACATTATGGACCTGAAGGAAAAAAACTTTCTGACATTGTTGCCCAATCCAAATTCTTCCCTTCTCCCTCCCCTTCATTTAATCCTCCAAACAGAGAGTAAAGAAAAAATAGTGTCTAATATTTTGGACGTGACTTTCGTTCAATGACACCATCAATAATAGCCGCTCTGCTAACAGCAGTTTTATAACTTTAAAAAGTCTTTACTTACATTTAAATGTAAACTTCTGTGCTTCAGAGAACACCCTCATGAAGAGAAGCGCTTCTTAGAGCGACGCGGTTTAGCCTCGCGACAGTGGACGTTGGAGCCCTCTGTTTGGAGGGTGAAATTGGAAAATGAATTACCCGGACACGACTTCCACTTAAACTGCCATTGGTGAAGAATTCAGATTGGGCCAATGTGTCAAAAATCAGCTAAACTAAGTCAATGTTTCAATCCCCCCCCAATTCCTAACTTCTAAAAAACTATAAACTATATAGTGCGAGACTATCTAGTGCCCTGGATTTTAAAGGCCATTCGGACCCCATGCTCACTACTTTTCTTTAGTTTTTCTAAATGTCAGATATGACATCACCAATTTCACGAAGTAAAAATATAACCAATACGAACATTTCATGATGTCGATGTGTGACTCCACTGTGTTCTGATGGTGAAAATTTGGATGGTTTATCAAAAAAAAAAAAATTTACATTTAAACTCATTTTTTCTGGAAAATTGTTTGACTCCAATGCATTGTGGTCTATATCCACTAATGTAGTGAGCATCAATTCACGCTAGTTTTCTAGACTTCTGGGAAATTTCTAGTGCGCTGGATTTTAGAATAGGAGATTCAGAAAGAACTACAAAATGGTGAAGGACATGGTCTATTTTTATTCCTTTGTAGCCTCTTTGTTTAGGATCCAGTACTGGTTCAAACTAAATTTCCTTGTAGCAATCCAAGTTTTATAAAGTTGATATTTGACCCCTTGATGCCAATTGATCCAAAAATGCATCAAACCATTTGGGCTCACAAATTTGCATTATTTTAGCATCTGAAATAAATTCAGGCATTGAGGAGTCAATAACACCATCAGTATTTTGTCAAAACTGTCTGTTTCAGAGGTCATTAGAGGTGATGGGGAAAGGGGAGGTGGGACACAAAGACGGATCGCTCCTTTTGTCTCACAGAATCACTCGCTCTACAGCAAAAATGACTTCTTTTTGTAAAAAGGGGACTGCAGCGTGGCTCCTCGGCTTGCTGTCACACTACTGTAGGACTTTCTTGGCTGAGATGAAGCTGCAGCAGTACAAAGCATCCATAAAACTACCGTTTTTACTCCCCTGAGTCCTCAGCGCCTGACACAAGAGAGCTGCAGGGTCATTTTTGTGGGCTAAATTCTCTATTCAACACTTATTGAAACGCTGCATTTGTTGCATTAGAAAATAAGATACAGTACATTCGTCCACAAGAAAAGTTTCTTTTGCAGAGTGAAGGAGCAAACAAAGGCCTGGAGCTCCAAGGATGAACACCACAGAGGCTGCCGTTTCAAAGACCTGATGGGAGAAAACCGGAGGACAGACAGAAACCGGAAGCCTGACAGGTCTGTCTGAAAACACTCTGATAGACACACAGTAGAATCCAGGATCAATTTGTGTTTTGTTTCTATTTATTTGATTAGCAGCTCTCGGAGAAGCTGCAACAGGACAAATGAAGAAAAGACCATGGCACAAGATGCAAAAAGAAGAAAAAAGAAGATGAAAAGTAAAAAAACAAGCATCGCTCTTGCTGATCAGAAGGGACTATGATCCAGATCTAACAGGAAGGAAAACATGTAGAGCCATTTTAGAATATAAAAAGTGATTTGAACATTTTTGAAGACTGAAGTTAGAGGAAAACCTCGAGTTTTACAGAAAGTGTGAGTGCTGCTTTGCTTCTTGTGTTCTGTATTTGAGTTTTGAGGATGCAAGCGAACAGCACAGCTTTTCAAACAGCTTTATTAGTCTTTTATCCAAATGTACCATCAGATATACTACACAGGCCGAAGCGTGACAGACAGAACCACAGGAGATGGACCTCAGACCATCCAGTGATGCACAGGAACAGAGTTATAGCTTTTTCTTTCTTAAAAGTAAGAAACTTAGTAAGGCCTCCACAATGTCACCTAATTAAATGTCACTGAAACAAGTTAAGAACACATCGATCCTTTTTGTCGTCGTCTTGCCAGTGGTTTGGTTTGTTAACCAAACCAGAAAAACCTCACAGACTCGTACTTGGCAACGTGTCTCCAGTTTAACAGATGAGAACCACTGTCAGTACAAACAGAATAAAGCCTATGTTTAAAGGCCATACAATAAACAAAAAAAAAAACATATTACAAGTGTTTGGACTGTTACTGTTTTCAACAACCAACATTTTTACAGTACATAAAGAAATGTGAGTCCAACTTAACACATATCCTAATATATCTATTGGAGTTGGCAACAAGTTGTGTGTCCTCTTCTCCTCCCAGCCCACTCGCTGGATGATCCTCCAAACAATGACAACGTTCTGCAACATCCCATTCAGAAAAGGGGCGGGCTTAGATCCTCCCATTTCAGCCCCCCTGGAGGGGAAACTTAACCTTTTGCTTACAGTTCAGTTTGGTTTTGGTGACCCCTCCCTGATTCTTGCCAAATCCCTGAAGAAATATCAGTGTTCCGCCTTTTTTTATTTTCTCCAAGCAGTCTGGACAGTCTGCCGGTGCAAGCCCCGCCTCCACATTCCTTGGTCATTGTCACAGAAGCAGTGCAGGGAGGCTGAGGGTGCCGTTACAGCAGACTGCCCGGCCAAGAGACAATGGTCAGGGTGATTTTGCCCCGGAGCTCCTTCAGAAGACGAACCAAGGCTGTGTGAGTCAGGCCCCAGGTGCTCTTCCCGTTCACCTCCAGTAGGATGTCCCCGCATCTGCAGGAAGACAAGAATGAGTCAAACCCTACAAGACCTGAACATCAGGAAAGTTTTGTGGCGTTAAAGCATGTTGGTGCGGTGTCAGTACCTTATTCGCCCATCGTTGTAGGCGGGTGTTCCTTCGACGATGGAGCGGATGAAAAAGGACTGGTTGCAGTTCATTTCTTCCTGACCTCCCACAATGCTGAACCCCAGACTGCCCGACGTGTTCCTCCGCAGGACGATGTCTTTGCAGTAGTACAGATGTCTGCATCAGAGCAGAAATGAAGGTTTGCCAGTTAACACTTTGTAACTCAAGAAAACTTGTTTGTTTCTCAAGATTAAGATTTGTCTTTGTCAGGTCTTCAAATGAGGTCAATTAAATGTTGAAGGACTTGATATTTAATCTTTGCTAGGCTCTTACTGTTACATGTAACTTCTAAAAATTAAACTTTTGATTTGATTAGTTTTAAATCTTTAATTTAAAAAAACACATTTTCTTCTGACTAGTGAAAGTCTGTCATCCAAGCTGACTTTTAAGAAGGAGCAGAATGAGTTTGTCAAACGGCAAAGGTGCCACTAATGAGGAGGACACCGACTCGGCGCTGACCTGGGAAGCTGCAGCCAGGACACCCACAGAGGTGAGTAGTCATCGTTCGGCACCGGGCTCTTAATGCTGTCTGTGGGTGAGGGTGTGAGACAGGGTGGGAGGGTGAACTCCTGCAAGCTCTCCTCAGGAGGACGCATCTCTAGGACCTTGAGAACGACAGGAGAAGAGGTGTTCTTCAGGTTGGCCACGGCCTCGCTCCGAGTGACCCCCGTCAGATCCAAGCCGTTCACGTTCAGCAAAATGTCTCCTGTGGAGGAGGCACACAGCACGGCTCAGTCTTTGTAAGAGACATCACAGGACATGGACGCATTGTTTACTAATTTAATATTCATGAACCCCCCAGCTGCAACACAAAGGACTGACAACAAATTGCCACCTGTGCATTACAAAGCCTCTCAGTGATTAAAGCAGTGTGCACACAAACGGCTCAGTCCAGCTCACTACTGAGAAACCCAAAGGACACATTTACCCTGCGAGGATATGCTAATTTAAATGAAGGCTCCATTACAGCACACAAACATGTTTCACAGGCCCACAAACGGGAACATCTGCTGCTGCGTCCCATAAATTCAAACCGGAAACAAAGCTTTCCTGAAGCCTTCATGCTGCCGCCTCCTCTCCCAAACAGAGAATTGGGGTGGGGGGGGGATACACATTAAAGTAAAAAATACTATTTCTTCATCTCTGCTCTGTCTGTGTTCCAGATGAACCCTTTAACACCAGAGCTCCAGTGTTTATGTTCTATTATTCACTGTAACTTTTCAACCGTTAACACGACAATGCTAGGTTCGCACTGGATGCAGAAGTGGCACGGGGAGGGGTGCACGCAGCATCCGCTGCCTCCTGGAGTTCACACCAGACGCGCATTTTTTTTGTGGCGGTCGACAGGCGGCTCTGCTAGAGCTTTTTCTTGTTTTTGCCATCATGAGTAAGTTAATGACCTAAAAATATTATGACATGTTACTGCTAAGGAGAAGCAAGTAGTTAGTAGACCTACACTTCTTTAATGTATCTGTTGTTGAGAGAGACATGTGTGTGTGTTGTGATTGTATGTTTATTTTTATCTTTACAGCCGGGGTGAGCTTTCTGCAGAGACTGCGGAAGGTTCCGCACCTGGCGTGGATCAGACCATAGATTAACAAGGGCACGAAATGGAAACGCCCTCCCTTCCGCGACCTCCATTCCGCACCAGGCTTTCAAAGTCCCCTTTCTTTCGGTGCCCTGCGTTCTGCACCCTGCATTCCGCATCCTCCTTTCCCGCCCTGTGTTCCAAGTCCCATTTCTTTCTGTGCCCTGCATCTGCGCCCTGCATTCCACGCCCTCCTGTCCGTGCACTGCATTCCGCTTTCGGTACCCTATGTTCTGCGCCCTACGTTCCGCACCCTCCTTTCCGAGAAAAGCGTTCCGCATCCCCTTTGTTTCGGTGCCCTATGTTCCGCGCCCTCCATTCCGCACTCTTCTTTACGCGCCCTCATTTTGCGCCCTGCGTTTCGCGCCCTCCGTTCTGCACCCTCCCTTGTGCACCGTGGCGTTGTCTTCCGTGGCGCTTCCGCATCCAGTGTGAACCAGGCATAATTCCAGCAGATTCTGAATGAGAAAAGCGGCTGATCGTTAAAGTCAGCTTTGCACTGAACCACATCAGGAAGAGACGAAAAACCTTCATAATGACACAAGGATTTTCATTTCCAGTCAATCGTCTCCTCTGTGTCCTCACTGAAGGAGCCACCTGCTTTACTATTCCCCTGATTGTCACAGCAGCAACCAAACTGACTCCTACTGACTGCTACATCGCTCACATAAATGATGTGGGCACTTTGCATATTGTCAGTGTGTGCTTCAAACCTTTGCGGATGGAGCCTTCCTGTCCCACCACTCCATCAGGGTCCACGTTGGTGACATAGATCGGGAGGTCCCATCCTCGGCTGGACATGCCGCCCGCCACTGTCATGCCCAGCGAGTCATACGGCTCTTTGCTCAGGGTAACCGTCTTCTCGTAGCACGCCGGCTTCTGACAGGAGTCCTTCACAAGACATCAGTCCCCACGTTAGAGCATCTCAACCGTTCTAATAAACACCACTCCAAACATCATATCAGCTCACCACAAGGTCACTTTCTATAGGGTACATCATCTCATTTTGGATGAGTACATTTGCATATTAATACAGTCTGTTTATCCTGGAGACCTGAGATAAAGATAGGAGGCGTCACATGATGCCATCCATGCGCTGCTGCGGGAACAGGACTGCAATAACGCTCAGGTTGATAGCTAATTGATGGATGACCTCATTAGCATAGCAGGTCAAGTATAATGTATGGTGATAAGAAGTGTAGGACATCAGGGCGCTGAAATGACTCTTCATTTCTGCTCCAAACAGGATTTACTCAGTCGCCACGGTAACAGCTTCATGTGGAGCCTGCTGTCCTGATAAAGGTAGTGCTGGGCGATATGACGGTACATATGTGGGCGACAGAAAAGTGTTTATCGTGCCATTTCTCTTATATTGTTTTATTTCTTAGTTTTTATTTCTGATCTTTTGTGCAAAAATTCTGTTTTCCTATTAAGAAACTTAAAACTGTTGGGGACTTAAAAATGTTTTCCCCATTTGTGACAATTCAGTTAAATGTTACTTGAAAGAGAGAAGTAGGTAATTACATTGTCATAATTTTTTTTCAGAGAATAACAGAAAATATACTTTATTGTAGTCTATCGTGATATATATCATTATTGTGATATAAAATAATTCATATCGTGACATACAGTCACCCGACCAATAGATGAAGGTTGTCAGATTTTACTAGTGCACTAATACTCTTTAGAGCTCCACATCTTGCCCGGTAAGCAAGATTCCAAAATGGAGAGTGTTTCTATACAGTAACTACATTTTGGGGCAGAACAACATTAGGACATAGTTGTTTTAGCACTACTGTCCTCACTACATAAATGGCAGACGGTTCCGCAGTGTTTCTGTGACTGAGTTTGAAGGCTGTCCCTCATTAACCCGAAAATGGGGGACCTTTTTAAATTATTGTCTCGACGAAAATAAGAAAAACATCACAGTTCAGGACACCCGAGCAGGCTGCCCCCGCTCCCCGCAGCACCTGTCTGTTTGTCGCCGTATTGAGCGAGCTCCGCTGAAGTCTAGGAGGCTGGCTGCAGCCAGTGAACCATCACGCTGTAACAGGACAAAACGCTCGTATTGGATTAGCATTTTATCCGCTGATCGGGTCACTGAAAACATCGCGTGCCCAAAGCTGAGTTTGCGATTGGTGTGACCTGTCAAACTTCTGTGACCTGCTGTGAAATGCAACCAGCCGCTCTCATGCTCGCCCCGTCACCAGTCTTAAATGACCCCGCCCTCTATCGCAGGAAAGGCAGAATGATTGGCTAGAACTTCAAAGTACTGAACAGAGTAGAAGTGATTGACTCCTAACACAAATAGACCTTCAATAAAACTTAGCATCAAAATGAGGAACCGATTGCAGCAGCTTCTTTCAGTTTCAGTAGAATAATATTTATCATGGGAAGTGAAGTTGACGGAACAAAGCTGCCTTCTCCATGAGGTGTTACTGGTGTGTCTGCCATTGGGTGCTTCTTACCAGTAGCGTTTGCTCCATATCCACAGGGGAGTATGGTGGGGGGCCATCCATGCCCCATGGAGCTTCTTGGGGGATGTCTGGAGTTGGGAGGCAGATTTGACGAGACACTGTAAAATGGACACGCTGGTCACTCGCCTAAAAGATAAAAAAAAACAGTTTTCTCGTGAGGGAATATGTTTTGACATTCGCCTCTTTTCTGACATTCATGATCTCGTTCCATTCACACATTCACATCAAGTGTTCCTCATTGTGATGGCTGCAGCCCTTCTATGCTCTCTCATTCTATGGAGAATTGTGCTGGTCTGTCTAACACAGTGCTGGGTCCCAAATTAGTCAGACCATTATTGTTCTAATTGAACTAATTTAATTTATTCCGAGCCGGTTCTTAATCTCTGACTGAAAGTGAATGCTGACAGACCACTGTGGCTCCACAGAGACCCAGCAGAGCCAGACAGGCTCCTCCAACAGGAACTCTGAGCCCAGAGAAGCTGCACACTTAGTAGCAGCCACACAGCAATTACCCACAATTAACCAAACACACGCCATCACTGACGGGCATCAACCAGGAACCAGAGGCTTCCACATGGCCAGCTCCATTAGGGAGCCACCACCATTAAGCTCTGTTCACTGCAGCGGGTGCAGACACAGAAGCACAACACAACACAATTAGTTTGAATCACCACAATTATCTTTAATACCTCAGGGATGCAGCGAAGAACACAACGCTGTCGTTTGTGGTCTGCAGCAGTTTTTGGCCAAATTTGTTTTCTCTGTGGCACTAATGTCTGACGCTTTTCCTCTTTTCCACTGACCTGAATAAGCAGGGCAGCGTGCTCCGGGGCCCCGTAACGCAGATCGTGCCCGTTGATGGCCAGCACGCGGTCGCCTATACACAACTGTCCATCACGTGCCGCCAAGCCGCCCTCCAGCAGATGAAAGATAAAGACGCCATGCTCATCTGGCCGCCGCACCAGCTTAATGCCCAGCTGTTCCTGTGGAGCGCTCTTGCTCAGAACCACGTGGATGCCGTCGTCTCTCATCGGGGGAGGTGGGCCGTGGGATTGGTGACCACCGACGACCTCGTGGCCGTGCGGGTGGCTGTGTGAGTGGGAACGGTAATGGTGGCGCTGTTCTCTGAGCACGGTCAGCCGCAGAAGTTGGCACGGCTGTTTCAGGATCGACACAGCAAAGCAGTGAGCGACGTTGCTGATGTCAATGCCGTTCACCTGAAGCAGAAACCAGAAGTTTTAGTAGAAGTCCATCGCTTTCGCTGTCTAATCATTCCAGGAATCTCTTACCTTCAGGATCATGTCCCCAGGCAGCAGGCGGCCATCCCGGGCGATGACTCCCTCTCTGTAGATGTCTTGGATCAAGATGCGGACCAGAGGAGTCTCGTTTCCACCAACCACGCTGATGGCCAAAGGGTCCGAGGGGTCTGAGCGTGTGATTTTGATGGTCGTGAGCTCTCCGTCAGGAATGAGGTGATGCAGCTGAGGAAGAGCCAGCACTAAAGGAGAGGTCAAAGACTGACTTTAGTCCTACAGATCACCAAGAAGGAAGAAAAGTGGAGGATGGGCCAGATTAAACTGGAGATGAGAGATTAGGGTGGGCGACTGTGGGGGTCTTTCAGTAGTGGAACCAGCTGTTGCTCCCCCCCGAGGCAACTAAACAAACTTGTATGGTTCAAGAGGGAAAATGCCCTCAGTTAATTATCCTAAACTAGAGGTCTGCAACCTTTAACGCTGAAACCCATTTGGGTCCGTTCCTTACTTACCAAAAACCAATGAGAGCCATTTAGCAAATACACTTTATTTATTATTTTGTGATCATTAAACCTTTTATTTTATTGTATTTGTCAGACAAACTGAGGGGGTCAGTAGTGGCCAACACAGCTCACAAAAATGCTAATGACACAACTTAACGACAAAAACCAAAGCACAATTACCCACAAGATGACGACAAAAGCCACAACATAATTGAAATAATTCACAACATAAATAACTGACTTTTTTTTTTTTTTACAATAATAACACAATAGTTACTTAAAAGAATAACAAAAAGATTTCCCCGGTTTTATTTTTATGTATCCCCTCTCGGGTTAATGTTCAATGTTGTCGTTGTGCTGTGCCTTTTGTTGTTGTGTTGTGGCTGTTCTGTTGACGGCTTTTTGCATCGTCCTTTGACTTTTGTCGTCATGCTTTGGCTTTTGTTGTTGTGTCGTGACTTTTGTTGATCTGTTGTGGCTTTTGTTGTGATTCGGATTTAGTCGTTTTGCTTCGACTTTTGTCGTCATGCTTCGGCTTTTGTTGTTGTGTTGTGACTTTTGTCAAACTGTTGTGGCTTTTGTTATTGTGCTTCGGATCTAGTCGCTGTGCTTCCGCTTTTGTTGTCATGCTTCGGCTTCTGTTGTTGGTTTTTGTTGCTGTGCTTTCTTTTGTGGTTGTGCTTCGGCTTTTGTCATGCTATCGGCTTTTGTCGTCATGCTTCGGCTTTTGTTATCATCTTTTGTCGTTGTGCTTCGTCTTTTGTCGTTGTGCTTCGTCTTTTGTCTTTGTGTAGAGACTTTTGTCGTTCTGTTGTGACTTTTGTCATTGTGTTGTGGCTTTTGTTATTGTGATTCGTCTTTTGTTGTCGTGCTTCAGCTTCTTTTGTTGGCTTTTGTCAACATGCTTTGCCTATTGTCGTCTTGCTTTGGCTTCTGTTGTTGGCATGTATCATCGGTTTTCGGCTTTTGGCATCGTGCTTCGGTTTTTGTTGTCGGCTATCGTTGTTGTGCTCCAGCTTTTGTCGTTGTGTTGTGGCTTTTGCATTTATATGAGTCGTGTTGGCCATCACAGGTCAGAAGCTCACTACTCTGCTCCATTCTGATGCATCCACTTAGAGAAGTGAATGAGACAAATAGTGTGCTTTTGTTTTCCTCTTCTGAGGCGACATCTGGCTCAGCTCACAATTTGTGTTGCAGATTTCTAATGAACCTCTGCCGCTCTGTAGAAAATATGTCCTAGAAAACCGCACAGATTTTTGGATTTTGGCAAAAACAAAAGAATCATAATCAAAAGTCTACCGGGGACACTGAAAGTGGATCAATAGTTGATCTGAGTGGGTCTTTAAGTAAAAATGTTACAAATGTAATTATCAGGTTAAATCAGATTCATACATTAAAATGAAAGATTTAGCTGCAACCTCAAAGCACATTCACTTTAAAATCTCCAACATAAACCTGGACCTCTCTGCAGGGCAATGGACTCACATGCTCCTCTTTCACAGAGTGAGGAAACTCTCCTCTGCTTTACACAAAACACATTTCTGAGTCCCTGAACATGTTTTTTTTTTTTGCATTGAAAGAACTCTCCCTCTTTTCTGATTTGTGGTTTACTAAATTCCTAAGTCAATATTTTGCCTTCATTGCAGCAAACCTGTGAAAGAGCACGGATGGAGACCAGCAGCTCTTATGGGAACCCCTCATTCCAACGTTTTTATTCTGTGCTGTCCATTTCAGATTTTCACCCATGTTACCTTTTCAAACCAGTACTGTTCTGTCTTCATACTGTCTAAAAGTCCTCTTCCTCACTCCAAAGGAAAGTCTTCTTCTCTCCAGCAGACCATTAATATTGAATCTGTCTTCTCCGCCTCTTCAGTGACGGCTTCAGAGAACCAGCATCTCTCCTCTTGTTCCTTCTAACTCACATTCCTGCTCTTCCACCCATCATCCTGCACTTTTGGATGACACATCTTGTGTATGTGGTAACATATGCCAAGAATGTCCTGCTGTGTAAAATGAGTAATCAAAAGAGGGTATCGTTTGTGCGGGTGGTTCTTTGTGACCTCTAGCATCCCATCCCTCTCCACAGCGCCTCAGGCTGCATCCCGAGATCAGTGCAGAGCAATGCACCAGTGGAGTTGTGTAATTTGCCGCTGAATTATTAAAGAAACATATGCTGCCGTTACACTAAGCTGTGTCACCTTCTGCCTGCAGCTGAGGGAACAAATATACATATTTGGAAATACAAGCATCTTCAGGGACGGCATGGAGTCAAGGTGAACGAGTAAAAATCAAAGCTTTGATCCAAACCTTCTGGTGGGACGCTGGAGTTCCGGGCGTTGTCTCTCTCCTCTGATGTCTCATTGCTGACCGGAGTGCCGGTCTTGGTCTTTCGCAGGACGCTTAGGGCCCGGTTTAGCCTCTTAAAGGAGCGGCTCCTCACCGAAGAGCGATCGAAGCTTCTGACTGCAAAGAAGAGAGAGGAGAAGGTCTTTATATTAGGTCTCCCTCTGAACTTGCCCAGACATGTCTGAGGTTTGTTTGCCCCCCCAAAAAAAGAGAGTCCAGGTTGAAACGTTCATGGATTTTGAGGTTAGTGAGTCCACAGATTCAACACAAGAATTTTCATTTATGTTGGAAATGTTTTTCAGCCTTTGACTTTTTTGTTTTTCTTTTAAAGTCCCACTCCGATCATCTTTTGATCTATTGTAGAAGCAATCCAGTAGTATTTGAATTAGGATTATGCAGTTTTTAACCAAAATAAAACAAATCTGTTTCTATCTAGGACACGTGTCAAAGTCAAGGCCCGGGGGCCGGATTCCGCCCTCCGGGTAATTCTATCCGGTGTAGGTAGCAGATGTGCTCGGCCTGTCAGATCGGCTCGGGGGCTTGCGACGAGTGATGACGTCACACTACGGAAACCCCACTTAGACAAATTACTTGGTTGTTGAGATGCTCGGGCGCATCATGCTCGGGTTTGCGTATTTTTCTTTTTTTTCATTTTACGTTTCCATTCTGCTCGGGTTCAACAATTTTTTATTAATTTTTGCTGATGAAAAAAGTTATGGAAATTCACGTTGGCCACACGGACTATGTGCAGCCCAAATGCACATTGCTACATGTCCGCACTTTACGAGTCCTTTCTGCTCGTGTTCTATTCATTTGTTTTCATTTTACGTTTCATTTCGTAACCTAGTTATTTTCCCTCATAATTATGCCATTTCGAATTTAAGGGTATGCCTGGTGTTTTGTTATACCAAATTTTAATATAATTCAATACGTAAGAAGATATCGATAACGGGGAGACCTATTAGCAATACAAATGTATTTCTCCAATGTGGAAAAAAACACACAACAAATGACTGTATAGAAGAAAAAAAACATGGTGAGCAGTCTGGTTTAAATAATTGGACTGAATGTCTGTTTCAAAAATTTTTTTTTCATCTAAAAAACAGTCCTCTTGATTACTACAATCAAAGGCAGCAACCTCCAGTCTTACACATTTATCAAAACTCCACACTGTTGACTTACAGAACCTTGTCATTGATTTAAAAGGTATGATTGCGCAATTATATTTCCCTTTGAAACATGTTGAAAGCAATACGGAATTGATTTACAAAAAAAACCCCACATGTTTATTGTTTAATTATTTAAGTCTTATTAAAACAAACAAAACCCTGAAGCATTACATTCAAGTGAACAAACTGGAATTTATTTATAATTCAAATTGGTGTACAGCCAATCAAACATTGAGACGTCATCACTCGTCGCGAGCCCCCAAGCTGATCTGACAGGCCGGGCACATCTGCTACCTTCACCGGCCCTCCAGATCATTTTATTTTATTGTTATTAATGACCCGATGTTATCTTGCGCTCAATTCCAACTTGTACAACTTTGATAAAATAAATTTTTATGGAGAGTAAAATATATATAGTTATTTAAGGTTTAAGTTGATTTATTCTGGAATAATATTCCTGCCTGTTTATGATTCATAATTATGTTAAAAAGTTACAGTTTTAAGTTTTAAAAATTGGCTTTCTGATAGCTTTTTGGACTATTTTGGCATTACTGATAATTTTTTAGTCTATTTTGGAGCTAATATTTCAGCTACATCCTTGCGATTTTTGCTCATTTAGGCTGTTTTTAAAAAACGTTTTTCACCGGGGACTCCGGCTTTCTCCCACCGTCCAAAAACATGCTTCATAGGTTGATTGGTGACTCTAAATTGCCCCTAGGTGTGACTGTGAGAGTGAATGTGTGTGTGATTGAGGCCCTGAGACAGACTGGCGACCTGTCCAGGGTGAACCCCGCCTTCGCCCTTCAGTAGACGGGTTAGGCTCCGGCACCCCCGCGACCCCAACAGGGACGAAGCGGTCAGGAAAATGTATGAAAGAATAAATGTATAAATAAATGCTTAATTGTCAAAAAAGCATTAATATTGTGCATTTTTAAATAATAAAGTGGGACTTTGTGGCTCTCGTTGGTCTGTAAGAAACTGGACAAATGGCTCTTTTGCTGTTAAAGGTTGCAGACGTCTGCCTTAGTGAGTGAGTTTTGTAAATAAAAACATAACTTGAAAAATAAATGATATTTAAATATTTTTAAGAGCACAGACTGCATGGAATCACTGTTTTGAAAGTCTGCAGTGTAACTGCTGCTGTATCGCTGATTGAACTGTTTTTTTTTCTTTTATGTGGTCTTTTAAAGTATTTCAATGCTAACTTTCAGTAAGTTTGATGATGTTTCTTTGTGCATTAATGAACTGCAGTCAACAGGCATTTGTTTTCTTAAAACATGCCGTCCAGGTGCGGTGTATTCTTGCGGTTACGTAACTGCAGCAGTGATGTAACACACAGTGGACCATGTCCAAAAACAGGCCTACCCTGAGAGACTTCAGCTCAGCTCGGAGGCCACAGCGAGCAGCAGCGAGGCATTTGCTGCATCTTGAATTCTCTGAGTGTGGGGCAGCGAGCCTCTGCAGAGCCCGGCCCTCCCTCTGCAGGGCCGGGGAGATGCGAGGGCTCCTGACAGCCACATTATTCTTTAAAAAGCGCCAGCGGTTGCTGGGGGCTGACAGCTTGTTCAGCAGTCGCAGAGCTCGTAGTGGTGGTGGGTGCTCAGCCGGCTGTGCCTAAAGTGCTGCTGCAGCGGCATTCGGCGCCCCGACCGCTCCTTTCATCACAGGGCCAGCGAGCAACTTTACTGCCTGCCTTCCTGCTTTTGCATTTCAATGCAAAAGCAGGAAGGCAGGCAGTAAAGTTGTCCGGATCAGAAACCCACACATCCATCTGTCTGTGCTGGGTGCACAGCTCGCCTGCTCTCTCAGCCACTCTTTTCGGGGACTTTTCCTGCCTGCTCCTGAGCCGTTTTCCACTGAAAGATTTTATGGATCGTTGGGGGGAAAAAAGAGTGGAGGGCCTAATCAGTTCATAGGATTTCTATCAGAGACCATTAAGTAGAACAAAGGCTGTGTTTGAGGCTGAAGGAGCTCCGGGGTTAACTGCATTTGTCTTTACATGTTTGAATGGTGCAGAGATCACATGCCTTTGCTCTCCTTTATGCTCTAGAGCTGCAGCGTCTAACCTTTCCCTGCATTTCTGTCAGAAGCAAGACGTCACAAAACATGCACTCACTCTTCTTGGTGCTGCAGCGAGGGGCCAGGCTGGTCATGCTGCCTGACTGGCTGTTGTCCTCCATGCTGGGGTCGAAGGCGGGGTTGACCAGCCCAGGTTCGTCCGCCAGCAGCGCCACGGCGGCAGAGGTTGCGCTGTCATTGGGCAGCGTGGCCACGGTGAGCTCCGACGTGCTGTCGGTGCAGTCGCCCTCCTGTGAGCGCCGCTTCCTGTCTGCCGAGAGTCCATAGTGAGAAGCCCCCTTGCACCTGGGGACAGAACAGAGGGACGGTTGGTGTTAGCACGACCCCATAACACCCGAGGCATGTGTCGCTTAAACACAAAATCTTTATCATCAACTGTTAACACGACCAACATCATTCCAGTAGATTCTGAAGGAGAGAAGCGCTGTTTGGGTTTTTTAAGCTAATTTTTTAGGCTAATTTAGTGTTTTTCTTCTATTTTAACAACATGCTTTTGAGTAATTGATTTTACCAAGGAATTTTATGCTACTTAAGCAATGTGCTAGCTTTTTGGCTAATGTGGCATCAGCTTAGGTATTTTTTTATGCTGATTTGGAGTTTAGCTAATGTTTTAGCAACATGCTAACGTTTTTGACTAATTTTATCTTACTGAGGAATTTTATGCTACTTTGGAGTTTAGCTTGTATTTTAACAACATGCTAACATTTTTGACTATTTTAGTTTACTGATGATTTTTTTGCTACTTTGGAGTATAGCTACTAATTTACCAATTCATGCTAACATTTTTGACTTATTTAGTCTACTGAGGATTTTTAGTCTTTTTTGGAGTCTAGCTAGTATTTAAGCAATGTGCTAGCTTTTTGGCTAATGTGGCATCTAATGAGGTTTGTATGGTAATTTGGAGTTTAGCTAATATTTTAGCAACAAGCTAAGGTTTATGATAGTTTTTTATCTTCTTAGGTTTTGTATCCCAATTTAGAGTTTAGATTCTATTTTAGCAACAAGTTAACATTTATGACTAATTTACTTTATTGAGCAATTTTAGTCTAGTTTGGAATTTAGCTAGTACTTTAGCAAGATGCTAGCTTTTTTGGAATCTACTGAGGTTTTTTGGGCTAATTTGGGGTTTAGCTCATATTCAAGCAAAACGCTAAATATTTTTGCAAAATTGTCATGTATTAGGGATTTTTAAGCAACTTTACGACAAAATTTTCAGAAATATAGATCAACTTCAGTCATAGTTCTTTAGCGAAATTTCCATTTTTTCACCAAATTTAACATTTTGCAAATAGTTTTTGCATTTTCAGCTAATCCCTTCAGCAATTGAAGTCAATTGCCGAACCATTTTTGGCAAAAAATTTCAGCATCTTCAGTGACTTCTTTCAGCAAAAAGCATCCACGAGCATTATCACAGGTAATGCAACTTTTTACGTTTTTTTTTTAAGTTTTGAGAGTTTAAATAATTAAATACTTATTGCAACATGTTCCAGACAGCTACCTGTTTTTTTTTCTTCTTTTTTTTTGGACACTAGTATTGGTGTGTGGGTGGGGGACCACTTTAAGAGAACTCTTCCCTGTTCGACTTCCTGCTGTGGCCCGGCCTCACACAGGGACAGTTTATCTGACCTTAACGCTCAAACAGCAGCTCCCTCAGATACCACACTGCCTACGCAACGAACTGCAACTGCTCAAAGTCACACAGCAGAGGGATGAACCGCATAAGAGGTGCACTCTTCTCTGCTACATCTTCTTGAGTGGCTCTGAAATCTCATGGGGATGTTTTCTCCTCAGAGCGTGCGTGTTGCTGACACTTGAATGAAATAAAGAGGATGGAGGCTGACGTCTGAGTCTGAAGCAGAAATCGTTTGTTCATTTTCTCAAACATAATTGGTTAACTTTGCCTCACATGTTTCTGGCATTTAAACACCAAACAAATACATTTTCAGTTGCGCTCACAGACACTCTCCTGAAGCTAGAACGATTCCTACAAAAGCAGAACTGCGAGTGTTTAAATCAAAGACATCCCTGTTGTATTGTCGTTGCTCCATCTGTAATACATAAAGGCTTCATCTGAGGCAGAAATAGCTCTGGCTCGTCTCTGCGGAGCCATCAGCACAAACATTAACTTGGTTTTAATGAGCTGGATCAAACCCAGGCTCTGCTTCGATGCTGGCTCTGTAAAAAAAAAAAAGAAGGCAGAGGGAGATGCATCTATCCATCTGCAAGGTTTAGTATCTTCAGCCCAAAAAGACCGGGCAGGTATGAGGCCCTCAAAGCAGCATTCTGTCTCAATGACAGGACTGTCTGAGTGGGTCATACTCTCCATTTAAACCTCGAAGGGAAAATCATTTCACCTCTGAGAGGCTTCTAAATCTTACTTGTAGTTACAAGCAGTCCCACTCCTACAGGCTGATATAATGCTGCACAAAGCTATTGATTAGCCTGGTAAAGACACAGACACACGGCAAGCTGCCGGAGCTGTGAGTGGACCTCCAGAAGACATTCACAACCTCTCCGTAAGTAAATGGAACACCGGGAAGTATGTCTATGCAGCAACACACCACTTAACTGAGTGAAGTGGTTGGATAGAGTAATATTTCAATCAGCAGAAGAGAGCAGAGGCTTTCCTTAAGTCACTCAATGTCAATTAGGAGAATTAAAGTGAAACACACGTTGGAACACCTCACAGAACCGTTTGCTTTGCTTTCCTGGAAACGTGCTGGATGCTTGCTAACGCTAATGGTGCGCTAATGCTAATGCTAAAGGATATCTAAGTTACTCATCGCCACAAAGCTTTGACTCAGTTTGATTTATAGAACTGGAGTTCTTTCGAAATGAAAAAAATGCGTTTACATTCAATTTCCCTCGCTGTGCTGAAAACTATGTAATACTTGCACTGTGTTTTAAGACATTTCAAACATTTTGAAGTTGATTACATTTTCTAATTAGCTTTTCTCCAAATCACACAGTTTAGAATTGTTTGTCTTATTAAGAGCTAGAATCTAGAAATAGGGAAATTATTCTTAAAATAAGTCAAAATTGTTCACACTCTTGACAACAGAAAAACTTGATTGAAGACAAAAATAAAAAAAAAAATGAGGTTTTTAGTTCAATTTTAGGGCTGTAGTTTAAAGTTGAACAAAGTTTGACTGATCTTCACTGTCATTATTTTGGAAACCAAAGACATGTTTTGAGGATTTATTAAGAAAGGCCAACAAATACTAAAATCATATTTTCCTTGGTTCCCATTGCGTTCTTAAATGAGTCATTTCCACTAGTTTCTGTTACTGTAATAAAAAAACCTACAATTAAGTACATACAAATTAAAACAAGACAAAGCATTTGTTAACCCTTTAACACCTGCTGTTCAACATTAAGTAATTCTATGTAATGGTTCATTTTTATACTCTATTGTTCTCTTCTTGAATGCTTGTGTGAAACTCTTTTGAAACGATAACATTTCTTGCTAAGTAAAAAGAACTTAGTTTCTAGGGATTTTCTGATTTTTAGTTTGCGTCTTTTTGTCGTGTGCTGATGTATCTTGTGGCTAATGAAGCAGCAGTTTCTACTAGGGCTGGGTATCACCAATAATTCGATATGATTATGATTTTTTTATTCTTTTGTTCCTCTCAAATCAATTCGATTCAATTAAATTTTACACGGTTTACACATATATTTGTTTAGAAATACATTAAATATATATATACGTGTGTGTGTGTTTTGAAGATATTCATATTAATCTGATACATACAGTAAAAATTACTAGTGCATTAACAATGACATTGTTAATAGAATACAGTGTTACATGGATTCTCAAACAGAGAAGCTCCAACAATTGTTCTGCCTCTCCTGGAGGACGTTTTCAGTTTGACCACTAGGTGCCGATGGCGCTATAGCAGTACAAATTATTCCAGAAGAAGTAGAAAGAATGAGCGAAAAAACTGTGTTTTAGATCGCAAATGTAATTAAACATTATAAAAACATATTTACTTTAAAAAAAATTGTAAAATTCATGCCTGTGAGTTTATAAAGATGTTCATTTAGTCAGCAATGTCTGTTTACGTCGACCGAGCGTTAGCATTAGCCATCTTATGGGAAATTCCATTACACATTAGCATGAAGCTAGCGGACTTTAGCTTTAGGGGTTAGATCAATTTCTACATTTAAGGATCGATTATAGATCTATTAAAGGGGCCATACTATGATTTTCCTAATCCTTGAACTATATCCATATATATGATCATATTTCCTTTGGACCACTAAAAAACAAATTATTTATGAAATATTAGTTATTTTTTGTGAGATTTTTTTCCTACCCAGAAGTAAAACGACTCGATTCCTGAAGCTCCGCCTGCCGCTGCCTGTGGGTGACGCCCATTTGATGACGTCATCCCAGAGTCGGCAGCTTGACTTTGTTAAACATCCAACATTTTTTAAAGACGGATGCACATACCGTATAGAATTTCATGTCCCCTTTAAGCTAAGATCGATTTAGATCGATTCATAGATTTTATCAACCCAGTCCTAGTTTCTACTCCTCCTTCCATTTCTGATTTTGTCTGAAACAAGACTGTGCAAACGAAAACATTTCTCACATTCCCCTGTTCACCAGCACAGGATAGAAAACCACAGTGAGTCGGTGGCCGGTGGAGAGCACCATTCATATGTCCGGAAGACCACCCAAATCCAGAAATGCATACTCATGAATGCAGGTTTTAAAAGGGAAAGTTTGGGGCTTAATCTTCTGGCTTCACAGCAGAACAGGATGTAGTTTTCCAGGACTCTGACGTGTCAGAGGTTCCTTTAGCCGAAGCAGGTCAGAAAAACTCTGCCTCGTCTCACCTCCCGGGTGGCCTCGCAGCCTTATAAAGTCAAAGAAAACGCACCAATTAGGCCTGAACATGAGAGGTGAAGAAGCATTTCCCCCTTCCAGTCTTCTTTCTCCTTTCTTCTGAACAAGCATGCTTTCATGCATAAAGATTGAACTTTAAGAGCTCAGGCAAAGCTAATCTAATGTGTTTTTTTTTCCTTTCAGGGGATGATCACCAAGTTTACAGGGGGCTCATTAGCACGGCTGCAGCCTCGGCTCAGGCAGCCTCAGTTATCACATCATCTCTCTAAAGCCGAGGATCTGTGGTAAGATAAAGAGAGCAGAGACGCGCTCATCCTTCACGGCTCTCCTCTTCCTCCTCCCACCCTGCCTCTGCTCCCCCCTGATGCTTTTAGGGCCGTGGCGGCTGAAGACAGCCCGGCTGTGTCACAATCAGCTCTGCTTTTGTGATGTGATATAAACACCAGATCACAACTCATCAAAGCCCATGAGATTCTGCAATCCTCTTTAGGGGTGAGTGGATTATCCTTCCTAACCTAAATACTCTGCGCTCCCCGGCTGCCACGGACATCCGTGTTGGACCACACTTCCAAGACAGCATAAACTCCCCCAAAAGAAGTGACGATTGGATGCCAGATATTAGGATGGAGAAATGAGATCTGATGTGTTTGATGTAGCCTAAGAAGAAGAAGAAGTTCTCATTTTCCCTCAGGAGTCTAACCTGTATCTGGCCCACATGTGAGCTCTATTCTCGTTCTGACTGCACCAGCCAGCTTTCTCATCTCTGAACATCCAAACACAGGAGAGAAGGCGACACTGTTAGCCTTCAGCTAGCCTGCAGGCTCTATCAACAAAGGATGTGTGGATTACGTCAAGAGCGTCTGTGTGTGAAAGGGTTTCTGGAGACTGTTTGGTGTATTCTTGGAACACTAATGAAGGTGGGGATGCGGGGATGCGGGGATGCATCCTCCTCAGTCAGGTTCACTGTGAAAAGACATAGCCTAAAAATAGGAAGAGAACATTAATCTTCAGAAGAAAATCACTAGAGAGTAGTAAAATGATCTGTCATGTTTACTTAACAAGAAACTAAGAGTTCCACACTAGCATTGAACGTAGATTGAATTACTTCAAATTGAATGTCATCCAGTCCAATAATTTGTATTTTTTGCAAGTTCTAAGCAAATGTTTTTTTTTTTAGTTTTTATCAATCTAATTATAGTTTATTTTGATAACCGTGACAAAAAAACACCAGAAATAAAAGAAAATGACTCATTTGTAGACGTGTGTATCTTTCCGTCTCACACGATCCAATACCCATCTTGATACAAGATCCACAAAACGACACATAGAGGATGCAATTAACTATTTAGTCGATGCAATAAAACCGGATTCTTTTACCATGAACGCTAAAATCTAGATATTTCTTATTCATATGGCAGCAATAAATAAATAGAAAAGTTGCATCACCTGCGATAATACTAGTGTGAATGCTTTTTGCTGAAAATAGTCGCTAAATATTCTGAAGCTTTTTTCCTATAAATGGAGATGCAATTTATTTTAATTGCTGAAAGGATTTGCTGAAACTGAAAAAGCTATTTTTATAATGCTAAATTTGCTAAAAGACTGGAAATTTCCTTAAAGAACTATGAAAGAGCGCTGAAGTTGACCTAAATCCCTAATATATGCCAATTCTGCCAAAACATTTAGTGTATTGCTTCAATATGAGCTCAAAATTAGCCCAAAAACCTTAGATGCTAAATTAGCCTAAAAAGCTAGCATAGTGCTTAAATACTAGCTAAACTCAACAATAGCGTAAAATTCCTCAGGAAACTAAAATAGTAAAAAAATGTTGCTAAAATAGAAGCTAAACTCAAAAAGCCTCAAAACCCCAATAGATAACAAATTAGCCAAAAACATTAGCATGTTGCTAAAATATTAGCTAAATTTCTTTCTTTTTTTTAAATAATATAAAAAATGTCAAACATAGCTCATGAATATATTTAAAGGTGTGTTGCTAATCTACTTCTATCTGCTATCTACTAGAAAAGCGTCTTTTCCCCATTCAGAATCTGCTTTAATGACGTTGATCGTGTTAACAATTAAAAAATTATAGTAAATCGAAGAACATAAACACTGAAGCTCTGGTGTTAATAGTAGTTTTTCTATTGTGAAGAGTTTGGCCCAAAATGATTTTGACTCACTTTAACGACATTTTCATTTTTCTAGGTCCTATAGCTCTCAATGAGTCAGCCAACTCTAAAGTGTGCTAATTTTGAGAGAAAGTTTGAGAAATTGTGGAGCAAAAAGAAGTTACAACAGCTTCAAACCTAGTAAAATATCTTGAATGTCTGAAAACAAGGTTTGTAAGGATGAAATAGTTTGCAGGAGTTGAGACATGCTAATTAGTTAATAGATTTAGCTAAATGCTCAACAGTAAAACACAAACATCCTTATATTCAGCCTGATAAGATTTCTTTTGTGCTTGTATCCTCAGCAGTTCTGCATTTTGCCAAACATCTAACAGTATAATTGGTTAAATACAGACAGGCATAGAAACAGAAAACATGATTTATAAATACATCAGCGCTCTGCAAAGACACCAAAGAAGAAAGCTGCTACAAGTTTGGGGAGGCTTAGATGACATTTCTTTTTTTTAATTAGATTAGAATATCAATGCAGAAGGGCCACATGCCAGACACATAAAGTTAGCTTTAACTGGGTGGAAACTGACAGCATGATAGATAGATACATAGAGCGGGAGAGGAGAGAGCGACAGAAAGACGGAGTAATCCAGTTAATGGTGAACTAGAGGAGTGTTAATCAGAGGATGTGCTGCTGGTGTGTTGACTGGATCCGCCTGCTGGGAGGGGTAATCCCTGCATGGAGAGGCCGTGGTTGAAGGGACCATCAAAGGACACGTGTTTGTTTACAGATCAGGTTACATTCCAGTTACCGGAAGTACAAGTATATGTTTTAAAGTATCCTACATTTTTTGACGTGTACAAAGTACACTTAAACAGTAGCGAGCATTTTCTCAATTTTGGCAAGTAAAAGTTAGCGAGTTATGCGCCACATTGGGAGTAAATGTTTGCATTTAATTATTTATGTTTATTAGCTCTCATTTTGGTAAATTTTTGGAGGTCTCCCCTTCCTTCGTCTACAGAAAGGTAAACAAACAGACACCACTCCCCTGCGGTCACTTCCGCTAGTCTTCTCTGTGTGACGTTGAGTTTTGGCTGATGAATCTGCGGAACATCTGGTGGTTTTTAAAGGGATCCAGTCAGAACTTTAAGATAAACCGGCTGGACTTAGAGCAGTAACAGAAAGTTTAATAAAAAGTGTTGATTTGGTGACAGCGATGTGGCATTAGCATGATGCTAATGCTAACTAGCCGCTACGTATGCCGCCTGTATGTAAACATGAACCAGTTTACAGTTGGACAATATTTTACTGACCGGACTTCAAGACGTGCCGGATAAATACAACAAAAATAATCTGTCAGAAATGCTATATTTTATGTTTGTTCTGTAAATCCTGAAAACATTAGAATTTATTTGTAGAAATATTGACTTGTTTTTATTGGAACTGAAGAAACACTTTAGTGTTCTATTTATTTCTGTTCTTGAAACTTGAAGGCTTGTTTGTGTGTATATATATATATATATATACATACATACATATACATATATAAATATACACATTTTCTTAGTCATTTAAAAAACTAGTTGCCTTATCTTCATCTGGTATTTTGAAAGTATGATAGGAAATAAACATTTAAATGTAATTTATTTACAAAAATTTACATTTCTGTTTTGAGCTGCAGTGTTCAAATTTGACAAATATAGAAAAGTAAAGTACACTGAAATATATCCAATGTCACTTTTGAGGCTCGCTTTTTGTTTATATGTTTATAAGTACTGATTAGTGTATTAAAATATGTTTTAAGTATACTGTCAATATCCCAAGTATACATGTACTCCACTTTTAATTCTGAGTAAGAAAATGTTAGTATAAAGTAACGTATATAGGCAAATAAATTTAGACTTATAAAATATTTCTAAGTATATTCCAAGAGTACTTAACATGAACGTATGAACTTGTAAAGTTAATCTCTAATAAGAATCTAAAAAGTAAACTATCTCAATTTTAGTTTTAAAAAAGTAGACTTAAATCAAACTTGAGTGTACTTGTTTTTTTTTGTAAGGGTGTGGAGGGGGAAGTTTCATGCCAAGTGTAGCCTAGGGGTGTGCCAAAATATCGATATTGTGATATATCGCGATATTTAGTCCTGCGATTGATTCTCGATGTGTTCTCACCATGTATTGATCTTTTATTTTTGTTTGAAGAGGCTGTAAAACATTATATTCATCATCCATTGGAGAAACGTTCCTTTGGAGGCAGATAGGAGGCGTGCATTGCACCATTGTGTCTGGCAGCTACTTGAATTATTTAAGTTTTTGTTGTGTTGTTTACTACAATTTAGCACTAAGTAGTGGCACTGCTGTTCATGTTTACTATTGTTTACACTGAATTTTACAGAGAATTCCAATTCTTTTGGTGTCAATGTTTGTCAAAGACAGTATTACTGATTTCAGTACAAAAGTGTCTATTATTTGTTGCATAAAATAAGAAACAAGTTGTTTATTATGATTGTGTTCCAACTAAAATAAATGGATTTGTATTTTCCCCAAAAATATGTATTCATTTATCTAATGTGAGTTATTAGAAATAATTTTTCCAATTATCGCCGTATGATGATATCATTGATATTGAGAGCTATGTATCGCGTATTGCATCGTATCGTGAGGTACCAGTGTACCCAGCCCAAGTGTGGACTGAGCTAAAAAACATTGAAAACACTTTTGGAGATTTTTGCTTGTGTGCAGTGAGGAGGTCCAGGGATCCATGAGCGTTGAGAAGTGGCTTGCGATGCCAGCCAGTCAAAAGCAGCCCAAACACTGAGTCATGCTTTACCGACCAATCAATAGGAACGATCATCATTTGAGCCGTGACCCCATGAGAAGGCCGGACGCACATTTATGCAGCAGCTGCTGTGTCAGTGTCCGCTTTCTACTAACAGAGCGATCCTTTATGTCAACACTGGAGCTGCTTTCCTCTCTGATCGAGCACCTTGCACACGTCCACTTCAACAGTGGCCGCTTTCCACTTCTGCAGAGGCTCATTTCTCTCAGCAGAGTCCCAGAAGCTTTATCTGTAATCCTCTGAACGCTGTACATGATCATAGACAATCCCACAAGGCTGCTGTCCCACATTGCTCTTGGCACCTTTGAGTCTATCTTCCTCTCACTGGGACACAATAGCCTTTGGCAGTGTCCTGGTTTGTCTGCCTCCACGTGCAGCAGTACAACTGCCCCAACCGCAGCCTGCTGTGGTCAGCGTGACCCAAAGACCGCCGCGCGGCCGGCCGCTGCGCACGTGAGAGATTATCTCCGCGCCGCTCTCCCTTCTGCTGTCAGCCCCGCGCTGCTGGCTGCCAGGCCGCTCAGATGGAGCCTCCCCTGCAGATTACTGAGCTGCAGAAGGTCTTCACTGCTGAACAAGAACCGCTCAAAGCCCAGAAACAGCAGCTGGAGTCTGAGTCCATGGAGGCAAAGGTTGCAGGACAGACTTGTGCCTCCAGTAAATGTCTTTTTGGGAGAAGTCAAAGTTACACCTGAACATCTGAGAGGAAAGCTCTGAGGAAGTCAACTCTGAACTGCTGCTCACTTCTCAGGAAAGATTCACGAACGGTCATCAAAGGCAGTCTTAGGAGCTTTAGTTCATGACAAAATACACAAAAAACACACCTTTTGTGAGTTTGTGTGTTTTTTCTAATCTTCTTTGTGTTTTGCTCTTGTTTCAGAGCTTGTCTGACTGTTGCTTGACTGCACGCTCTCAGTAAATCCGTCACGGGAGTCCTCATGCACTTCATACCAAGCAGAGGAATAATAAGATGCTGTAGGTAGTCGCCCGATTTTTCACTATGACTTCAAGTATTCTGGGCATGCCAGATTTAAAATCCCCCTTTGACGATTATTTTTATTTTTAAAACTGTTCTAAGTCGTGTTTTACTTTGAAAATGAAGTTTTTAACCAAAATCCCATAACCTAAATGTCTTAAATGTTGATCTGAAGCCTCTGTTTCCAAAACCTCCTCTGAGGGGGCGAGGCTTTAACAGATTCCCTAATGTGTGTGTCTCGCTAGCATAAATCTTCACTGCTCCTCCATAAAAACGTCCATCAATCTGGGTAATGTATGGTTCTGATCCAGATGTCAGCTGGACGAGGAAGTGAAGATCTTCATGGACAGAACTTCCTCCAAAATCCTGATTCTTTCTCCTTCCAGTTCACCAAAGACTCTTTTAGCTAATTCTCCAATGTTTATTGACTGTGATCAATACATTCAATCATTGGTTTCTCAGAGTTCTTGATAAAATAATCAAAGCTAACATCAAAATGCTCTTTCATTGATTTACAATCCTTTCCAACTGCGGTCAAATGAGCCGCCGTTCACATTTCCGTGGTCACATCAAGAAGCTCCGTGGAGTCTGGTGGAGATTTTCCAGCGTTCTCAGTCCTGCTACCGTAAGTATTGGATGAAACTCACACCAAAAATCCAGTGATGCTGATTTGACCACAGAAATGTGAACGGCGGCTCATTTGACTGCAGTCAATGTGAAGATACCATCTTCTCTTCTCCAGAACCTGAACTAGACACTAGGAACAGATGAGGGTTTAGTGCATGTGCAGCAGAGCTGTTGATGGAAAGAAGATCATTCATTCAAACAGAGTCTGTCCAAGACAGTTTGATTGATTTAAAAGGAGAAATACTCAGAAATGAAAAAACAAAATGATTTCTTATTACATTTGTTCTCTTTTAGAAGAAAAATACCACAAATACATGTTAAAAACTAAAAAATAGTTCATGGGAGGGTGACTTTAATATGACAAGGCAAGCTGCCTGACTACAGAGCAGGGATTAATTTTTAATCCAGACTAAAGTCTAATTAGTGAAGCCTGCCCCACACTTGGAGCTGACTCTCCGCTGCAGAGGGCAGGACACGGGGCTCTGCTTCCCGTTTCGGGTTGGACTCGGACCATAATAAGGATCGGCATTGTTCAGGCTCAATGAGAGCGCCGCCGCCGCCGGGTGGCTAATCCGTTTAGGACGCATCGGTGCTGAATGCGTCTGGAGCACAGGAAGTGAGAGCGGCTCATTCTGATCAAACACCTCCGAGATGAGAGCTGAAAGGACGGAAGCTAAGCTAATCACAGCGTTTGAGTCATTTCAAGAATGAACACGGATTCATTATGAATGCTCTACATCACCACAATGTTATTATCAGGGGAGGCCGGCGGGCGGGGGGAGGAGGGTATGTGATGTCTAAGGCTGTAAATGTTTGTGTGTTAGGAGGAAAAACGACAGCAGCACAGTTGCTTTGCTGTGCAATAGCAATAATCCCATTGAGCTCTTCATCACAGAAAAACATTTATTCTCCGCTAATGTCAGCTACACCGAGAGGGAAGTGTGTCTGCAGCCTGACATGTGACTGAAACAGATTACCAGCACTCTCCTTTTCCCACGCAACAATCGCAGAAATTGAAATACATTAATAAAAAGAAAGAGTGGAGTGAGGGAGGAGGAGGGGGAGGAGCCCCGGGCTGCCTCCGTCAACAGTATGGATAAAGACAAATGGTGTGCCACTGCTCTCCAGCCAGGCAGAAAAACACCACATCCGCGCTTGTCTGCTCCTGGCGTCTGTTTCTGACGTGCAATAATCAGCAAAACCTCCATGTCACCAGCCGGCTAAACACTCAGCCCGTCAATTCTCCTCACTGCGAGGGTTTCAGCGCGCGTCAGCGAGGAAACCGATACTTTTATTTACAAACTGCTCTGAAAGAGTCCTGTATGGGAGCCATCGCCATGGCAGCCGTATGCACGGCCAGATGGAGGCAGGCGCAGGCTGTGACCTCATGGCCCCCCGTCTCTTCTTATCTACCTCCACTTCTCTCATCCACTTTCATCCTTCCTTTCTCTAACATGCACATGATCAGATCGGCTTGAAGCTTTTCTCGTCGTCTAACCTTCTCGGGAAGAATTTTCCACGTCTGACACAGACTCCTGATGTCTTCAACTGGTAAAGCTTCTCCTCTCAGAGGAGAGAAAGCAAAGAATGAACAGGGTCACATGACGTCTCACAAAACGGCAAGTGTGCCGAGTGACATCCGGTTATATATTCTGTCTATGGTTTAAAATGGTAAAGCTGACAGCTGAATGCTGTTTAAAGCAGTTTTACGCTAATTGATGCTAATGCTACCGCTAGCTTTTCATGAAGAGGATGAGACGTAGATCTGCAGAAGATCTTTTCTGTCCAGTTAAAGATGATTACATTTCCAAAAGTGTTCAGAAAATCAAAAGTTCTTTTCTGACGTAGCTCCACAGTTCATAACCGTGTCTGATCCTGCAGGATTATGAAGGGAAACAAGGAGAAAAATCACTTGATAGTCAAAAAAACATTCCTTTGAGAAGAATTCCTATTTTCACAATTACCCTTTAAAACACCCTGAAAAACAACAAATACTTCTTAATACAACAACTGCATTTATTCTTGGGTTCAGTTAAAACACACGACCAACATGCAGCAATCTGCATCTTAGCTGCTCCTATTACAACATGAATTTGCATCAGCTTTTGTGCTGATCGCATTTAAAACACGTGTGAATAACATCAGACAAAATAGAACCTGTTAGAAAATAAAATCTGCTCAAATGAAAGGTTGATATTTTCAATAGAACCTCAAATATTGAAGGATTATTCAAATTTGTGTTTCGTCAGCTGTCTGACGTCAGCGTGAAAAGGGTCAATTGTTGCATGTATTCACATGCAGTATAATGGGGCATTTCTGTCAGAATGGGGTGTGGGAGCAGCAGAACAGCTCTGGGATCAGCAGAATCAACACACAAAGAGCGTCTGGGGGCCAATATGGCGCTCCGACCAGCAGGTGGAGGAGAGCGCACAAGGACCAATTCTGTGTGTTATTAATTATTTAAGGTGACTCCAATCCCAACGAGTTACTCTTTAGGGCCTCGTAAATACAGAGGTTTATTACTTTAACCTGTTTGCTTCAAGTATGAAGTGACAAAACAGCAAAACAAAAACATCACAGAGAAAGACTAGGAATATACTTTCTATCAAACTGGTTTTGACAGGTGACCTTTGACCCCATATACCATTTATGTATGGAATTGATATTCAATTGTTATGTCATCTTGAGGGGCGGGGCACCTGTCAAAATTAGTTTCATGAATAGTGAAGGGTCAAAGGTCACCTGTCAAAACGAGTTTGATGGATGGTGAAGGGTCAAAGGTCACCTGTCAAAATGAGTTTGATGGATGGTGTAAGGGTCAAAGGTCACCTGTCAAAATGTGTTTGATGGATGGTGAAGGGTCAAAGGTCACCTGTCTAAACAAATTTGATGGATGGTGAAGGGTCAAAGGTCACCTGTCAAAATGAGTTTGATGGATGGTGTAAGGGTCAAAGGTCACCTGTCAAAATGAGTTTGATGAAAGTATATTCCTTATCTCTCTCTTCACAGCAAAAGACAAAGAGTTGAACTACTGGATTTTTTAAAAAAAGGTTTTGATGATGTTACATTTGATCTATTTGCAAACACTTTCTTAACCCTTTAACACCTGAGGCGTCACCAGTGACGCTAAAGCACAAGATCTTTGATGTACTGTAACTTTTCAATTGTTGTCATGATCAACGTCATTCCAGTAGAATCTACTGGAATGACGTTGATCATGTTAGCAATTAAAAAACAACCTTTACTTCTATTCGACCTGAGTAAAGTCAGAGATGAAGGGTTAAGTCTGCACACGGACTGCAGGTGCAACCACCAGTACGCACAAAACGGTGATGCCGATGCTTTGCTCCGATCAATGCAGTAATTACACTTGTGCATGCCCGCTGCTGCAGTCAGAGTAAGCGAGACATGCTGCTGCAGTGTTGCCTTCAAACTCTCCCGGACAGCAGAAAGTGCTCCACAAGAAAGCCCGAATGTAAACAGTGTGACATGAGCATGGAGCGTCAGCACACAGACAGATGGCTCGGGAGAGGGTGAGATGCTGCATGGACGGATGCGGTGGGGGGAGGCTGGCGTGGTACTCACAGTTCAGAGTAGAGGATGTGCAGGTTGCCCAGATTGTCTGTGTAGTTGGCCGGGCTGAGCCAGGGCAGAACCAGCAGCAGCAGAGCCTTCATGATCTGCCCCTTCTCTATGATCTCTCTTATCTGCCCCCCTGTCCCTCCAACCCTTGCCGTGCTGACCCCTTTGCTATCTAGCCCCCCACCCCCCGGTTACTTGTGCCTCCTCTGCCTCAGGTCGCCCTGGTCATCTCGGCTGCAGAGGCGGAGCTGCCAGGGGTTGAGTGGAGAAGGAAGAAGCAGGTGCAGAGCAGAAGAAGTCCCGTAGAGTCACACAGCAGGAGGAGGAGAAGGTGCAGGAGGATGAGGAGGAGGAGGAGGAAGGAGACCCATGCAAAGGTGGCACATTTGGAATACTATTTGAGATGTGCAGCCCCTAAGCTGCTCTGGGCGCTGTCGAGTTGTAAGAGGATTTGTGCCGGCGCGTGTGCATGTCTGTCTCTGGTTGTTGGCGAGTGTGTGCGTGCATGTGTATGTCAGGCGAACGGCGCAGGCTGTGACTTATACTGCAGCAGAAACCACTGAAGGGGGGGGACGGAGCAGACCATATGTGAGGCGGGAGGGGGGGAGGTACCTGGTGCTGCTCTGATTGGCTCTACCTTTTTCACACACATTTTTAGACACACACTTCTACCTCTGCATTAACCCCCCTCCACACTGCATGAACGTTCTCTGAGTCTATGAAAGCAAGGAGAGGGGGCAAACAGAGAACATGTTCTGTGCTCTCCCCCCTCGCTTTGAGAGATGGGCTGATCTCAGTGCAGCAGATTGGTCTGATCGCTCTACCTACATGTGTGGCTAATAAAAAGGCAGAGCACAACCAAAACACACAGGCGTAGCGATGTTCCGTGCATGGTTGTGAAAGCGTGTCCTGCAGAGGGATGAGGGAGGCCATTCATCCACACATTCATTCAGGTTTCCAGGGAGCAAAAGAAGAGTGAAAGATGAAGAGGATGAGTGATTCATTCTGCTAAATCAGGGGTGTCAAACTCAATCCCACAAAGGGGCCAAAATCCAAAACACACCTTAGGTCGCGGGCCGAACATGATAAATATTTAGTGAACACTCTAAAACTACTTTTTTAGAACTTTGAAACCGTAACTTATTGACATAATTATGAACTAGATATATAGTATTACCTGTGATAATGCTAGTGGGAATGCTGTAAGCTGATTTTGGCCGCTGAAGATGTTAAAAAGTCATAGCTGAAAACGCTGAAGCTGATTGACTGCGAAAATATTAGCTAGATGCCAAATTAGACTAAAAAACAAAATAAAAACCTAGGTTAGTTAAAACAGCTAGCATAGCTTAACTTCAAAATACTAAGCCAAACAATTAGCCAAAACAGCTAGCGTGTAAATATTAGCCTCCAAAACAAACTCCAAAATCCAAAACAGCATAAAAAGCCTAAATTAGCCAAAATGGCTGCATGTAGCTGAAATATTAGCTAAACTCCAAAATAGAGTAAAAAACTTTTAGTAAATGCCAAAATAGTCCAAAAAAGCTAGAATAATGCCAATTTCTAAAACTTTAACTTTTTAACATAATTATGAAAAATAAAAAGACAGGAAAATGAATCCAGGATAAATCAACTTAAATCAGGAATCTGGAGGAAAAAGTGTTGAGAGGCTGAGTCGGCAGCTAACTTTACACCTAGGATTTAAACTAAAGGTGTCACAATTCATCAACTTAATCAATTTCTATCACTACAATCCAACCAGATCAATCTGTTAATCAACCCAAACCAGGGGTCTTCAACCTGCAGCTCCAGATCCACATGTGTCTCTTTTATCTCTCCATGGTGGCTCCTTAACCAAACATAAAATAAGTCGTGGAGACATGTCACAAATTTTGATATGAATTTCGTTGATTTTAAAATCAATCATTACACCCAAAGTTCAAACACAAGATAATACTTTTTAAATGCTTATATAACTGAAGATTGCTTTTATAATGGCCCTGAGACAGACTGGCGACCTGTCCAGGGTGTACCCCGCCTTCGCCCTTCAGTAGCCGGGATAGGCTCCGGCACCCCCGCGACCCCGAAAGGGAAGAAGCGGTCAAGAAAATGGATGGATGAATGTTTTTATAATTGTTCTGCTTCTTTTTTCAGCTAAATTGAAGCCTAGTGAGGCAAACAAACTTGACTAAAACATGTGTGTAGTTTCCCGTCCATAATTTGCATGTGTAGCCATGTCAAACCAGTTTTCTTTCTTTCTTTCCTGCCCTCTTTTACTTAGTGTTTCTACTTTCAATCAGCAAGTCTTTCTATGGATATAAATTGTTTCTGCTGTAAACACCTTGCCACGGGGAAAGAGTGCTGGTTGCGTGATCAAACCCAGTTTGTTTGTGCCCGGGTGTGAATGCATGCAAACGAAAGCACACGTTTTTCCTGCAGTATTTGTGGAGCGCACACAGAAACAGGACCGCAGGGCTTGCAGGAATTGGAAAAGTCACTGGATTGTGACCGGATGAAGCTTTGTCAACAGAAGCCCATCAGCGTGACACGCTCACTCACAAAAATGGAATTACAATGTACAGGCAGCCACGCCCACCTCCAGCTGTTTCCTCACATCGGAGGAGGATTCCTCATATTTAAATGCTCATGCAGTCAAACAGTTTAACTGCCCTCCTATGTGTTTGGTCACCCCTATAGCTGGAGGTTTTGGCAGAGGTTGATGAAGAGCTGAGCTGCAGCACAAAACCATGCAGGGAGGAAGAGTCTTTTGACTCTGTAGTGATGTTTGATCATCTGATACCTCCAGAACAACACCACACTTTATCACAACCTACCAGTCATCAATTCAAGGATTTATTCAACCTTTTCTTTCTATTTTCATTACATTGGGAGAAACTGTGAGCAGGTTTACTGTAAACACACTAACCTATCATTGCTTGTGGCCTTCCCATTGCAGTTTCTGTCACAACTGAGAGGTTTTCACACGGGATTTTTTCATCTGGTCCTGATTTATAACAATTTCAATAGAAAAATCCTCATATATGGAATAAATTCTTCATTTTCTTTATATATGTCCTCCACCATCAGAAAATGCCACAACAAACAACATGTTGAAAGCACCAAAAGCACCAAATTCATCAGACTGGGTTTTAAAGAAATCTCATAATCTTTATTTCGAGAACTTCTCTCAAATGTGAATGAGGAGCTTCACGATTCGAGCTGGTCGATCCAGATCTGGAACAAGTTTTGACTGGATATATAGCCTTTCCTGCGTTAATGAAAGTGTGAATGCTGTAAGCTGGATGTGGACACTGAGTTATTAGTTGAAAATGCTTTAACCAATAGCTAAAAATGCTCAAGCTGAAAGCTGAGACGCTGAAGCTGGTAGTTAGCCAAAATATTAGCTAAATGCTAAAACAACCAAAAAAACTCAAAAAATGTCTAATTTTGCTAAAACAACTAGCATAATGCAAAAATATTAACTAAACTCCAAGTTAGCCTACATAACTTAAATTGTCAAATTTAGCTAAAACAGCTAGCATAATCCTAATATATTAGCTAAACTCCAAGTTAGCCTCAAACTAGAAGTCTAAATTAACCCAAACAGCTATCATGTTGCTAAATTAAAAGTTAAATTCCAAACTATCCTAAAAATTCCAGGTACTGAACGTTTTAATGTTTGAATGGTGTCTGTAGCTGACAGTATGTAGAATTTCACAACTTTCAAAGTTTTTGAAGAATTTGGGTAATTACTCATTCATATCTTAAAAATGATAACGTTTTTGAATACGAGAAATGCATGCAATAATGTCCTGAACGAGCTGAACGATTTTATTCCAAGATTGCTAAAATAGTTTGAAAGTGTGATTGAGTTTTTACGTGCCGAAAAAATGTACAGAAAAGAGCAGGAAATTCACTTTTGTGTGAATGCTTACTGTGCATTCATACAATTAGGCGGTAATTATCAGTACCACAAGGGTTCGGATTGAGGATAAATACATATATAAGTATTCAAGTATAAAATAAAACCGGATCTATTGTTGGTTCATGCTGCGCATTGTTTCTACTGGATAATATTAGAATTTTAAATTACTTCATCTATTTCTACATTCTCTACTTTAGCAAGAAGTTCTTATAATGATTGTTTTATTTTCTCCCGAAGTTTTTTAAAAATACCCACAGTGCATTGCTCTGCTTTTACCTTTTAACCACTGCACTTCATCGACAGGATTCTCACTGATCTGAAATGGTTTTAAACTTTCATGAATCCAAAAATCCAATGAAGAATGTGGTTTTGCAAAATGTAAATTTGAAACTAGAGACTAAAAATAGTAAAACCCAAAGCATCTGAGACTCTGACTAATACCCTCAGAACAGAAACACAGGCGTGTCACGAACATCTCGTACGAGCTCTCACATGCAGAAGGCTGGAATAGAGCAACTAGTGATCAAAGCAATCGAAAAAACCACAAAGGAAATATTTTGTTCAAGGTTTGTGAACATTTATCAAAAGAAGAAATTCAACTCATCGTAGAGGTCATGAATGATTTGATTAGAGAATCAGCTTTAATCTTGTTGGTCTCAATCATGACATATTCTAGATTTGGAGAATCTGGAGATGATGAACTGAGTTATCACTGACATCCAGGAACAAACGGACGGATTCACACTCAGGCTGTGAACGTCCCGCCACTCTCCTCTGGCTTTAGTCCTGACATAATCCAAATGAGAACCCAAAGGTTCTCTTGTGTAATTCTGTCATTCCAATAAAAAATGTGAGGAATTTTTTTATTTTTTCCCCCAATTCTGAGAAAGAATGTCAACATTTTTGGTCAGAACCAGGAGAACTTTAGGACACTGGTGGAAAAACAAAAAAGCTTCATGGAAATGGGATCTAAGTTTAGGTCTCTTGTGTTTAAATCTGACATTTACTTCACCTTTTTCAACCACTCCAGCTCAGACTGTCACACTGATTACACTGCTTTTGTTCTACTTTAAATTGATTGAGGTAAAAATTTTTATCAAACCAAATCTGTTCCGTCTAAAGTTCAATCAATTCCCAGCTCCAGCAGCCAGAGCGTGATGGAAATGTTGAAACGGGTTTTTCAGTGAGACGTTTCCACATCCCTGCACTGAGAGCAGGCGTCTCAGAGGACGAGGCCCATCACCTCCACACATAACACCCTCTTAGTACAGGAGAGCGCCTCAGAGATCCACACCTCTCACGGAGACAAACCAACAGGGACACAGATGGAAAGAAATGTCTCTTTTTTGGGTTCAAGGAGATTTAGGAAGCTGGTGTTTTGATGTTAAGCTCCACTGCTCGTGTGTTTGGTGAGATGTATTGATTATCTGAGGAGCGTTTGGGCTGGAAGAGTGCTACTGGGCATTAATGAAAGCAGAGAATGGGTTTTACAGACAGGAGTCGGGTCTGTGGGAGGAGCAACCTTCCTCATTGGGACTGGAGCTGCGGGTCGATGATGATGCGCAGAGAAGGATGGGAAACTCAAAGTGAATGTCATTATTGATTTGATCAGAATCAGAGAGCAGAAGAAGAGCTTGCTGGTGTTTCCTGAGTGGTGGCTGACCTCCCTCCTCCAGCCTACCTGTTCTTGATGTGGTCTTCCAGGTGTCCTCGGGCCAGTTTTTCAGTGCAGTGCTCTGTGAAGGGGCAGGCGATCATCAGCTTGTCCAGCAGCTTATGTACCAGCAGGCTGGGCTTCCTGCAGCTCTGCAGCATGAGGGGGGTACGGCACACGGGGCAGAAATCGCTTTCCAGCAGGAAGCTGGTCAGGCACTCCTGGCAGTAGGTGTGTCCACAGGGCGTGTCCAGAGGCCGGATGAGCGGCTGCAGGCAGATCTGGCAGACCAGATCGTCGTCCACCTCGTCCTGGTACAAGTACTCGTGGTTCTCCTCCAGCCTGTGACTAGTGCCGCATGCGGCACACAGGTCGGGAGGCGGAGACAACAGTCCGAGGTTGGATGGGGAGAGAGGCTCAGCACATGCCTCAACCATCGCGGTGGCGCCCACCGGCTGAGTGCTCTCCTCGTAAATGCTCATGGTAGGACAGATTCAGGAGGTCATGTTGGAACTTGAAGAGACGAAATCTGCAGCGAAAACCTGTGACAAATATAAACACAATATTAGTGCAAGACAACAACAAGATGTTCATGTTTCTTCTGGCATTCAAAAGACACTTAATGAATAAATGAGCAAGATACTCTAGAATATTTACACAAATGACTCAGCTGTTTGAAACGTTCAACATTTTTTCTCAAATTAGAAAGAATCCATTAATCAGTAAAAGGTGAGTGGAGTAGGACAGAATGTAGTTGAGTATAATAGAATAGAGCAGAACAGAGTAGAACAAGGTAGAGTAGAGTAGAATAGAGTAAAGGATATTGGGTAAAGTAGAATCAAGTAAAGTACAGTTTAATAGAGAAGAGTAGAATCAAGTAGAATAGAATGGAATGGAGTAGAGTACAGTAGAGTAAAATGGAGTAAGGTAGAGTAGAATAGAATAAAGTAGAATAGAGTAAATTATAAGGGTTTGATATAGTACAGTAGAAAATAGTAATGTAGGGTACAGTAAAGTAGAATAGAGTATAATAGAGTAAAGTATAACATACTAAAGTACAATAGGGTAAAGTAGAATATAATTGAGGAGATTAGAATTACAGTAGAGTGTAAAAGATTAACGTAGAGTAAAATAGAGTACAGTAGAGTAGAGTAGAATAAACTATAAAGGAATAGAGTAGAAAAGAGTAAGGTAGTGTACGGTAGAGTAGAATAGAGTATAATAGAGTAAAAACGAATACAATAGATGAGAATAGAGTAAAGCAGAGTATGTAATAGTAGAGTATTGTAGAGTAGAGAAGAGTAGAGAAGAGAACACTTTAATAAATTCAGCACACATACCATAAGCATAAACATAAATGATACTAAAAGTAACACTATGAAAACACGATAAAACGAGGATTGTGTAAAGCATAAATACATTTATTAAAAATTAGCCCAAAATACTAACAATAAAAACAAATAAAATGATCAAATTCAATAGATACTCAGTCAGCTTTTCCTGTTATTGAACCTTATTGCAGCCTTGATAAAAGTTTGGTTTCATTCAGCAGAATGAAATGCATCATTTTCCAATACCTTTCCCTCCCTGAACAAGAAAAAAACAGTGCTCATAATTATGTCCACACAAAAAAAATATTTTAACAAATTTCATTTATTTTAAATAAAAACATGGCAATGACAAGCAGATAGTGTCTAAAAAAACCAGTGGATAAAATCACAGAGATGTAACGATCCGTTTGAACAACGATTCAATTCATGGCATAATTTGTGACTGACGATACGATTCATAATCGATTCTGGTTCATTCAACAATCCGACTCACTGACCTAAAACGGATCCAGAACATTTTTATCCCAAACTTCCACCTGTGTGACTCAGAGATAAATACCTCGTACTGAGGGGTGCAGGTGAAGTTTTCCAGATTCCTTGTACTTTTTCAAGATAATCAATTAAATATGTGAACAAACAAACATGAATGAATGTTAAATCCATTCACATTTTAGTTTGATAAAGTTCAGCTCACTGTTGTTTTTGCACATCAGAATAATCCAATAATAATCCATAGTCACGTCTTTGCCAAATGGTTGTAAATATAATGCAGTATTGATAAGGTCGATTACTACACCCCTAAATATGTATATATGTAGTATCTGGAAGAGTCATAACCTGAGGTTTAGATCTTCAACGAGCCACAAATGTAGATAAACCTGAAAATGAATCTGTGTCAGGTTGTAAATGCTTTAAAGGCCATTTCTTTCAGGAACAGAAACAAGTGGATCTATAGGTCTCAGTATTCATGAGATTGCTCGTATGAAAGCGTCACTCTTTATTTCAGCAGATTTAAGCAGCTGTCTCTTTTTGTTTGAGTCTAAGTACCAGCACAGAGACTAGATGGTGGCATTTCTTTCTCTGCATGCAAGAACAACATTTTTCAGACTGACACAAACGAGCCTCCAGCTCTCTGCTGCTCAGGCTGCATGACAACCTCTGTTAATCCACACCAGGATATGACATCATTTTCGTCACGGCAAATGGTTATTAGTTGTGGCTCAGGTATACATTGAGATTTAGATTACGGGCGAGCCACTGTGCACGTCATCTCCAGAACAGGCTGGCTCCTCGGGCACATGGACACAAACAGATGGGCTCAGTCAGGCACACGTCACCCTGGCAACAGTAACCGTGTTGGCTCTCTGCTTGCTTTGTTTCTGAAGCCATGAGTGGGTCTTGGCTGCTTAATGAGTGACTAGATCTTGTTAAAAAAGAAACAGCACCGGATTCAAAACTTGTGAAGTCAACAAAATATAAATATAATTCAAGTGCTAGAACACATTCCCACACTCATACATGCTGAATAGGCTTTAAAAAGCAGAAGATTTGGATGTGTAACTCGCAATGTTCATGTTCGCAGTTAGGTCAAATTAAACTATCTTGTTCTATATTCTCAGCCACCAAGGTTAAGTGAGTCCCATTTGGTTTCAAAGTGTGCAGAAAATGTGTGCCCTGATTGGGTTTATCTGCATATTCTGTGGTGCCCCCAAGTGTGTTTGGCTTAAATGGGCGATCAGTGGGCTGGCTTGCTTTGCTAGCCAGACGCCCGGTGGATGCGTAGGACACTATCGAACTCTATAGTGAGCTAGCTAGCTCTGCTGTATCGAGCTAGCAACCTCTGCAGGATCAAGCTAGTGAGCTCCGCTGTATTGAGGTAGCAAGTTCCGCTGTAGTGGGGCTCTACTGTTGCGAGCACAGGTGTATTAAGCTAGTAAGCTTCAGTGTAGCAACTAGCGGGCTCTACTGTGGTGAGCTCCGCAATAGAGAGCAAGTGAGCTCTGCTGTAGCGGGCTCCACTGTATTGAGCTAGGGAGCTCCGCTGTGTCAAGCTAGCAAGCTCCACTGTAATAAGCTAGCAAGCTCTGCTGTTTCGAGCTACCGAGCTCCGATGTAATGGGCTAGCGAGCTCCGATGTTTCAAGCTAGCGAGCTCCGATGTAATGAGCTAGCGAGCTAAAGGGTATTGAGCTAACGAGCTCCACTGTTGCGAGCTCTGGTGTATCAAGCTAGCATTCTCTGCTGTGGCAATCTAGCAAGCTTTGCTGCCAATTGGGCGGCTAGCTAGCATAGCGAGTCAACCCACTGAGTGTCCAGTTAATGTGATAAAACTCAGGTGGGGCCACCACAGAAACTGTGGATAAACCCATTTGTGGCCCACATTTTCTGCCCACTTTGAAACCATATGGGACCTGTCTGAATGAAACAGACACGCAGCAGCTTGTGACGGCTAAAAAGAAGATGCCCAGTAGTCTTAAAGACGATGAAGTTTCCTCCTGAGAACTTGTGGCGACACAGACGATTCATCACTCTCTTTGTGGCACCTGCTGCTTCTGAGATCTGGCCTGATCTATGGAAGCGAGCGCTTTCATCCCAGGAAAACTGCAGACAGGCGAGGAGAGAAAAGTAGAGCAAAAGCCAGTAGGAGATGAAAACAGCAGTGATTTAAGGGAAATGAAATATCAGAGTGGTTTGATACTCTCTTCAACATAATCTCCTTAAAACCTGTTTTCACACGCGGATGCTGGAGATTTTCTGGAGGATGATCAACAATTCAGGTGGGACGTTTTTTCCTGTGGTTGATGTGTGCACATGCACTTCACTGTGGGAGATTAATTAACTGGAGTTATGCTGTCACAGCTGGAAACGTGAGGGGGAAACGGGGGCTTTGGGCAGAATGTAGTGCAAAAGGATGCGGTGGGAATTGCTGTTTGTTTACAGGAATAGACAGAGTTCCACAGGGACAGTTCTGAGCTCGCAGCTCGTAAGATGGCATAAAATAACTCGCTTTGAGGTGTTGTGGGCTGGAGAATCTCTGCCAGAGTTCAGAGGCTAATGTCTGCTTTCCAGAAGCTTTGTGGTAAAAATCCATGAATGTTTGTGAACATTAAATGCATTAACACTAAGAATTACATCACAGGACAGTCCTGACATCTTCCTCTTTTGGTTGAAACAACAAGAATGACATCCACATCACTGGAATAGACGGATCTAACGTCTGAAAAGCATAAAAAAGCTGAATTAGACATGAAGATCGGCGTGTAGAAATAATTTATCATGTTTCTGCAGGCGGGGGCACATACTAATGTTTGCCCGCACACACCTCTTTTAACAGACCGGCATATTCCAAGGACACACCTGTGCCTGGAGCATCAGCTCTCTCTGGGTCGTTCTTAATCCCTGAAGTGAAAGGATGACAGCACTAAAGGGCCAAGGGCTTTGACACAAAACAAATGTTTTATTAACGAGCTAATGTTTATTTCAATGTCTAAACAAACAAACAAAAAAAAGGGATTTTTCTTTCCATATTTGTGTTTCAAGTTTTATTTCAAAGAAAAAGCCGTGTTTAGACTGTAAATACAACATCCAGACTTTCCATTTGGCGTAGGACGACAGCTCGCTCTCTCCATTATTCCCCCTGCTCTTCAACCTTCTCAGGTTTCCTGTCTGTGATCGGGGAAGTTAACCACGGCGCACAGCGCGGATGCCTTGTTGGGAAAACAAGCCGGTGACGAGGTTTCAGCGACCGTGTCAGCATTCCCGCACTCATTGTGTTGCTGTGTACACCTCCACTCCTCAACTTCAATCAGACAAACCAGATTACACCTGAAGCAATCAAGCAAAACAAACCTTCAACCTACTGGTTGTGGTCGCTCCACAACCAGTAGACTAGAGTAAAGTAGAATAGAAAAGAGTAAAGCAGAATAGTGGAATAGTATAATAGAGTATACTATAATGGAGTAAAGTAGAATAAGTTTAAGTACATTAAAATAGAGTGGAGTAGAATAGAGTAGACTCGGATAAAGTATAGTAAAGTCTAATAGAATGGAATCGAGTAGAATATGGTAAAACATAATTGAGTAATAGACTAGGGTAGAATACAGTAAAGTAGAATAGAGTAGAGTAGAAAAGGAGTAGATTGGAGTAGAATAGAGTAAAGTAGGATACAACAGAGTAGAGTAGAATAGAGAAAAGTAGAGTTTAATAGAGTAGAGTAAAATGCAGTAGAGTAGAATAGAGTAGACTTGGGTAGAGTAAAGTAGAATAGAGTAGAGTACAATAGAGTAGAGTAGGGTCAAGAAGAATAGAGTAAAGTAGAAGATAATAGAGTAGAGCAAGCTATATTAGACCAAAGGATGGTAGAATAGAATAGAATAGAATAGAATGGAGTAGAGTAGAACAGAGTAGGGTAGAGAGGAGTAAAAAGAGAAGAATAGAATAGATCTCCACATGCATGTACTGTGTTTTTCTGCTGAAAGCCTGCTCCTTCGACTGAAACACCCACAGCAGGTGTGGTGTTGTGAGGGAACCATAAATGACTGTGACTCATGTTAGAGCAAATTATTCCAGCGCTTGGTACTCAGCAACAGGCTTCAGAAGGAACAAGAAGCAGCTCCTGAACATGTTAGCCAATGTCAGACCATAAAAGAAAAAACAAACAAAAGCTGTAATAGTCACCACCAGTTGTTACAACTCATAAAGGCCTCCTGTAAAACAAATAATTACTGCACATGAGAACTGGACTGAGTGACTCCTCCCCCCGACATTCCAAACAGGAAGTACTCGCTTGTTTAAAGAATCCAAAATCTTACAGATTTCTATAGAGGAATAAACAGTTATTACTCAATCTATTTGTCAGATCTAATATATTTTTTAAACATGTTCTTGATCTTGATTTTTTACTGATATTTTTTGTCAGTAGTGATAGTTCTATAAGTTATAAACTGGTCAATCAGGTGCCTCAATAAAGCATTTGATTGACAGATTCTCAGTGGAAGAGGTGAGGCCTCCCAACATGCTCTCTCCTGATTGGTGAGAGTAGTTGCCATAGAAATGTTGCCCCAGACCACACGTGTCAAAGTCAAGGCCCGGGGGCCAGATCCGGCCCTCTGGGTAATTCTATCCGGCCCTCCAGATCATTTTATTTTATTGTTACTAATGGTCCAATGTTATCTTGTGCTCATTTCTAACTTGTATAATTTTGACAAAATATATTTTATTTAGAGTAAAATATTGAAAGTCATTTAAGGGTTATTTATTGTAATGTTAAAAAGTGTTAAAAATGTAGTTCAGACCAATCACTCCTTACTGATGTCAACTGGCTCCAACATGGCGGCGTCCGCTTGTGTTAACGGTTGAAAAGTTACAGTAAATGAAAGAACAGAAACACTGGAGCTCCAGTGTTAAAGGGTTAAACTGTGTTCATAAACCCCAAAAACATCCTAAAACGTCATAAAACGTTAGACATGTTTTCCTGAACAGAGACCCATTTTTACATGACTAAATTTTTTATAAGGAAAGATCATTGCCAAACAGAAATTAAACTTTAATTTATGAAAACACAACACTTTGTATTTTCTGAACATTCAGTAACCAGATGATTTGTGGCACGAATTCCTTTGAGGCCGTGAGCATTAAAGCAACAGACTGCATGTAAGATCCAGCACACGGAGGCAGTTGGCTATGTTCTGACTTGCCACAAAAAGCTGAAAAATTCCTGTAAGTATCAGAGTTTTTTTTTAACTGCACTGAGAGCATCTATGTCGTAACCACAGGGCACAAAACACTGGAAACAAAGACAGCGCACAGTTCCATGGAACTGGATTCAACCATGACACCTCTGTGGAAAGTTTCACAAAGTAAAACAGAAAAATATGTTGTTCTATTTATATTTGGGTGTTCTGGGACTCTGTCATTTAAATAAAAAGAAAAGAGACATATTTTTTTAGATAGATTTAGATTTATTTCAACTTTTGGATACTTTAGTTTGTGTGTCTGATCTGTGACTTCCAACACAGTTTACTGCCCATAGTAATTCCTAGGAATTTAAGCTCAGTTACCCTCTCAATTGTGGTCTCATTCATTTTTATGAAAGATTCAGAACTGAACTTATAGTTTCCAAAGAACATTACTTTTGTTTTGCTTACATTAAGAGATAATTTGTTAGAATCCATCCACTTTTTAAACTTACTTAACTCAATATTTTTCATGTTGAAGAGCTATTTACAATCATCACTAGAAAAAAATATACTGCTGTCATCAACAAACAACACAAACTTGAAATGTTATATCATCTACATAAAAACTGAACAATGTAGGACCCAATATTGATCCTTGTGGGACACCACAAACAATCATCCTGGTCTCTGATGCTGATGGGCCTATCATGACAAACTGTTTTCTCCCCTTTTGGGAAGCTGCCAATCCAGTTATGCATAAATTAGATACATATATATTTTAAATATTATTTTAAAATCGGGAAATACTCTAGCATTATATTTAATCATGTTTTCTGTGTGTACCATGACCTGCCACATTCTGTTCTGTCATACTATGGGATGCTACAATTTTAGTACAGTGCTATAATCTTTCACTAATCTCTACACAAAGCCCACATGTGTGTTTGTGTGCGACTGCTTGTCCCTGAGAGTTCACAGCAATCTCCCTGACACCTCCGTCTGGATGAGCAGCTGTAGACAGATGTGCAGCTCACACACACACCCACACACGCACACACACTCGGCGAGTGAAAGAACTTGCAATCATGATGGGGTCACGGTGCCGACACTTACTTGATTCTAAAAGGGAAAGTGCTAACACACACAGCCAGAGATTCAATGCAAATCACACATGCAAAACGTTCAGAAGAACACCACGATCGCTGAGAAGTTTAGAGTTGAACTATTCGAGGCTTTGGGGAACAGATACCCATAAAAGTCTGGAAAATAACTGAAGAAGGAATCTATACTTACATAACTTGACGGTCACTTTCAGCGGTGCAGCTCACCTGGCCAGGTAAAGCCTTACAGTTGGTGTAACATTAAACCCTTCAGAGAGGAGGTGGGGAGGAAGGGAGGGTTCAATGATTCATGAAACAGGACTTTGTCCCTCTTTGGAGGCCTGTTGGTTGGCAGGTTGCTCCTGGAGTGGTGAAATGCTATCCCACCGTTGGTCTTCAAGGGGTTCTCCGGGATTAATCCAGTGAGAGCAGCAGAGCTCCTGCGTGAGCTGAAAGTCTGCTCACCTCTAACCGGCCAAGGTGATCAGGAAGTCGTTCGGGAAAGGGCGGAGCCAAAATGATAAACAAAAGAACTGCCCAAACCTGCTGTGGGAGTTCAGGAGAAACTGGATGTGTCAAAGACTCATGCTGAAAGCAAATGTGACAAAGTCATGAAGCTCTTAGTGAAAATGACATGGAACCAATGGACACACGCACACGATCGCCTTCTCTCTGGGTAGTTTTTCTTAGATTACAGCGTCTTTTACAAAGTTATTATGTGATGGACTTCGCACAAAAACATTTGTTATCTTGGACTGCACATGTGCCTTCCACCTCTCCATTTTCTTCCTTTCAGATCCACAGGTGCTTCAGCTCTGAGTCATCCCGATGTGAGAAAAACTGAAACATTCAACCAATTAATCCTGGATATTCTCAAAGTGGGAGAGATTCATCACTACGAGGATGTAGGACGTCAGCTAAAGACATTCTGCATCAAGAATCAGAAGTAGAAATTCATTCCACAAAATTCCATCAGATGTTTTTAGTGGTTTAAATAAAATTAATAAGGTAATAAAAATAAAACACGTTTCAAAACAGAGATCTGGCTTTTATATTGAAGATAATTACAGGGATAGTCCAAAAATGGAATGAAAATCAGAGAAGCAGTGACTCAGAAGGACTCAGGCAGAACAAATTAGTTGCTGGAGTGACTGACACACACTCCTGCCCACCTCTGCACACTCAGAGAACAGAGTTCAGTCAAGAAAACTGACTTAATAACCTAGAGGTTTGTGTGTGGGCATCAGATCCATGGAAGTAGAAGTCCCTCACATTAAAAAAACCCACAGCTGCTTTTAAAGTTGGCATATTTTTTGCTATCTTTAAATTTGCAGAACAAATATAAATTGTAGCTTCTATAAGAAGAAAACTGGACCTAAAACTGAAGCTGATGATGCCCAGCCAGCAAGGCTAGGTGAGGCCCATTTGGTTTTAAAGTGTCAGAAAATGTGGCCCGATGGGTTTGTCAACAGTTTCTGTAGGAGCTCCAACTGTGTTTGTCCACATTGGCTTAAGTGGATACTCAGTGGATTGGTTGGCATGCTACGCTAGTCAGCCTCCCAGTCGACGTGTAGCACGCTATCGAGCTCTACTGTAGCGAGCTAGCGAGCTCTGCTATACTGAGCTAGTGAGATCCACTGTAGCGAGCTGTGCTGTAAGAGCTACAAAACTTCGCACTACCAAGCTAGTGATCTCCGCTGTAGCGAGCTAGCAAGCCCTACTGTTGCTCTACTGCGAGCTCCACTGTATTGAGCTAGCAAGCTATGCTATAGGAAGCTCAGCTGTAGAGATCTAGCGAGCTCGACTGTCCACTACAGAGTCCTCACTTAAGCCATCGTTGACAAACCTATTGGGGGCCCACATTCTCTGCCCACTTTGAAACCAAATGGCCCCACCGGTCTTTGCTGGCCGGATGCTAAGTTTTTCCTGTACTAACTGAAACCAGTCAGAATTATTCAATTGTATGTGGTTAAGATTTAAATCATAAAGAGTGTAAAGCAAAAAGACCCAAAGGGGGCTGAGGTTGTCAAACAGCTTTGAATTTATTTAAGTGATTCTGGGTGCAGTCAGATAATGGGAACTGTTGCCTGAAAAATTGGGCCAGCAGTCACATGAGAAGATGGTGATACTCAGGTAACATAGAGCAAATGGGAAGATGAAGTAATTAGAGATGGGTGGCATCGAGTAATGCCTTAATCGTATGCATGCATACAGAAGCTGTGAGTTGTTGAGTGTTCTGGGCCCGTGGAGTGTCATGGACAGTGGTGGACTCAGCTGTCTGGGGGCCTAAGGTGAAAAATAAAATGGGGTCCTCTGCAACGGTTGTTTTCATCTTTTTAACAAAAAAAAAAAAAAATTTTACCTACCGGTAGGTTAAAACATTAAATAACTTCTTAATTGGCCCACTAGTAGACAGAATAAATGTCAAGAATCCAAATATTTTAATAAGCATTTAAAAACGGAAACTGCTGTGCAGCAGAGCTCGCAACGGAACCTGAAATTAATCAGGAAATACGCAAAAGTCTCCGGGTCTGCTCCTCTTCTTGCTTGTTCCTGCGGAGAGGTTCTGGTGCCCCTCACATCCGTCTGGCTGCAGGAGCTCTGTATTCTGGACTTGTGTTTTGCTAGTAAGGGTCCCCTCCTCTTGGGTGTCTTGGGCATCTGGGAGCTACCCTTTTGGGGAGGGGTACTGTCAGGAATCTATGCTTAGGTTTTGTCATGTTCTGTTTTCCCTGTCAGTCTCACTATGTTCAGGTTAATCAACCACAGCTGTCTTCATTTAGTTAATCAACCTCAGTGGATTAAAGTGTCTGGTTTTCAGTTCCTCTGGGTCAGGTCATCTGCTCTGTTCAGTCACCATTTTTTGTTTTTCCATGGGTTCTGGTCATGTTTCCGTCTATTTATTAAGTGTTTTACCTTCCACCACCAAGCCTGGTCTCCTGGTCCTTCATCATTTCTGGGTTGGGCTACACATATCGTGATGGCAGGTGAGGCAGTGTTTAACCTGCCTCCCCTGACGGCAGGTCCCTGGTTGAAACGTATTTCAATGAGGAACTAAAAGTTGCAAAACCGAGAACCCTGTGTCTTTGGAGAGAAGCAGCCATATGTTAAAGGGAGTGCAGGAGTATCTTGCAGTGTCCATGAGGCTCATATGGCCACCTGGAGGGATGCTTCAGGTGTGCTGAGTGTATCATGAAGTATTTTTAAGGATGATGTAAGTTACATGCACTTTTGACGTACAGGTGATGCTGTTTTATCTCACACTCTAGTTGTTAGTGATGTGAAAGTACTGTCTCCTTACTGACTGAATACTGGACACATGGGGAGTGCAGGTGAAACGTAAATACGCGCAGGACTCCCACAAACTACACTCTGTCTAATGTCCTCATTTCTAACAGTCAGGCTGCATGCATGAACTGCACCAATGGGCTCCTTGAACACTACACATGGTTTAGGATGGTTGAAAATATGAAAAATCTTAATGACACATTTGTGTCTCACCTACTTCACTCTTACTTATCCGTCTATGATCTCAACGTTTCTTGGGGACCACCTGTGTGCCCTGGATAGATTTGTCGATGTTTTTCCTGCAGACAGACCATTTCCACTCGTAAGGGCAGTTGTGACTAAGGTCTTACTGCTACTTTTAATCTAAAAAAAATTACGTTTTTGTAAAGAAAAAATGTTTTTTCAGTATAGCTTTACTAAAGATATTGTTTACTTTTACTTGATTTGATTTTTAATTATATAAGTACTTGTACTCAGGAACAATTGGCTTTTGTGTCTTTAGTTTTATTTCTTTCCAACACTACAAAAAGTTAAAAAAAAAATATTTAGGCTTTCCCATGTTTTTGTGCAAAGTCCATCACGTATGCCCCAGCCAGGATTTGAACTGGGGCCTTCTCACTGTGAGGCAAGAGCACTAACCACTGCGCCACAGTGCAGCCCCAATATTCATTTTAATTTTATTTATATAGCCTAAAATCACAAAGAAAATTTGCCTCATTGGGCTTTATGCAGGTAATTTTTACAGATGCAGAAAATCGGTCCTAAAATATGAACAATAACTAAAAACTAGAGCAGTCAGGCGATTAAAATTCTTAATTGCGATTAATCGCATTGTCCAGAGTTAACTCACGATTAATCGCAAATTTACATTTGGCCTTTTTTTAAGGAAAAAAATGTGTGGTTCGTGGAATTTAGCAGTTCTACATTAATTATGAAAACAAGAATGACAAAATTAATAGTTTTCATCAGAAATACTTTATTTTGTAACATTGTATTGAGATAAACTTTCTTAACAATAAAAGGCTGTAACATAAAATGCCTAACAAAAGCCCAAGTGCAAGTGAAGGGCATTTTAAATTCAAAACTTCAATCAACGTTCAGTAAAATAAAATAAAAAACATCAAAAATAACATTTCCATAACACTTTCATGTTCATTTTTTGTCAGGACCAAATCTTTTCCTCCTCTGCTGAACTACAGTAATCAATGAAATAGAGATTTATCATTTCCATTTAACTTTTGTTTTTTAAAACCTTAAAGACTGAGAAAAGCGGGATACTCTGTGGATAGTTTGACAGTCTGTTACTGCCGCCGCGTTCTCTGGCTGCAGCTCGATGCACCGACGTGTCCAGCGGAGCTCACGGATGAATATGCCGGCAGACAGGCCGCTATGCTGGGGCTGGATCACGCTTAAACCTCCAGAACATTTAAAACGTCCCCCGGTGCGCTTGCTGTTCGGAACGTCGGGGGTGCGCAGCTCTCGGCGCCGGACGCGAGCCGGTGCCACCAGACGTGGTACTGGACGCGAACCGGAGCCGGGTTAGGGTGCAGGAGCTCTCCAGGTCCTAGCGCCGGCCGGATTTAGCTCGCAGCTCGGTGTTTGGAGACCCGCCCGTGATCTAGTGTGAGAGCAGCCGGTGAGTTAGAGGGCGGGACGCCCGCGCGCGCGGTGTGGAAAGGCACGTATGAGAAAGTCCGCGATTAATGCGTCAAAAAAATTGTCTGCGTCAAGCACACGTCAGATGAATGCATTTTTAACGCAACAAATCTGACAGCCCTACTAAAAACTAAACAGACTTAATAAAACTGGTTATCTCTGCCCTTATACCCTCCATCCTAGTAAGGAAAAACTCCTAAAAAAACCTGAGTCAGGAAAAAAGATGAAACCACATCCTGATATGCTCAGGAACCAAATAACCCCCGCTTGCTTTTAACCAATAAAGAGTGTAAATGTGATTCTGTGACTCAACAATTTTGTTTCTTAGACTACTGAGTTTTATAAGTGCTGACTTGAACCTGCATCTTGGTTTTCTGCTGATCCCACAACTCCCTGCTGCTGAAATGTACATAAACAGAGAGGTGCAGGTGAAGCCAAAGTCTGGGTAGCTTCTGTACTTCCTTATCTGACACGCATCCCATCTGCTTCATCTCTCCAACTTAGTTTTTTGAATTCCAGTTTAACACTTTTCAGTTTTCTTCTCTTGTGTCTGAGTTTAAAAGTTGGTCATTTTTGTCCTCCCTGGGTGGGCGGAGCCTTGAACAGCAACCTGAGCACAGGGAGGAGGGGGGTGATAGAGGCTGGTGGCCTCAGTGCTCACGTGCCGTCCTGCACCTCGATGGTGGGGGCTCCTTGAATCAGCTTTTCTAAATGTTATGTTATGCTTTCTGACTGGAAAGAGGAGGAGGCGTTACAGAGGTAACAGTTGCTTCCTGATCCCCGTAGCACACATTTCCCTTTTCAAGGAACAACAAATCTTTTCCATTGTTTTTACATTTATATCATAGTTTTTTTTTTTTTAGAAAAAGCTAACATTTTTGTATTGGAGTATCTGGGAATATGGAGTATCCAGAGCTTCCTACCAAAAGCTCGGTGGTCAACTGTTCAAGTTTCTGTTCCATACTTTCATGAAGGGCTCTGAGGGTTCTGCTCTAGTTCTACTTGAAGTATGCTGACTGTGAAACATGGGTTTCAGCCCTTTTCAGGGTAGGCCAGGAGGTCTGGCTCTCCAGTGTGGATCTAATTTTCAGGGTGGAGCCCAGGAATCGGACTCCTGCGTCTGTTTCCAATCATGAAGGTTAACCCTGAGGCGTTTTGTCTGGACCACTCAAGGTCTCCAAGGTCAAGCCTGTTTGGTCCTCTGGGTTGGTTCTCTCCTCTGAATCTACAACTCCTGCTCAGTTTTAAGACGGGGGATCTGCCCACATGGCCCTATATGTTATTTGTTTCTGAACTAAACCATTTTTTGCCATTGGAACAAGACAATGAAATTATTACGACAAAGACAGCTGGATGGTTGGGGGGCTTGCATTTGCAAGGAAAGGAGACAGAGGCTTGTGGTGGTACCAAATTTACCTTGATGAGTGAAGTATTGTCTTTGTATCATGGAACCTTGTTGCCAGGGTTGCAGTCAGCAGTACCTGGACTGGAAGGGGCTCAGCCTCGAGGAGTGACCCTAGGTCTGAAGCCCTTATCCTGTTGGACCTCTCCTTAAAAAGTGGAATTGTCCCTCTAATCAACCTGGTGGACTGCCTGGTGCCACTTCTTGAGGGGGTACATTGTAAGTATTTTAGCTTCTCATCCCTCCTTCCTACCTGAGTTCCCGTCCACTCATTTTACTTGTGGAGTTCCCCTGTGTCCTGTACTGTTTACAGCCCAGTCTATCAACTTGTCAGTGTGGTATGGTTTACTCATGCAGTCCATCTATTTCCTCTTGTCACGATCCTGCTGGTTAGAACTGGGCTTCTGTCCCATACAAAAATTTTGCCTTTGGCATTGTTTATATTGATTTAACCCCTCACCCAGAGTCTTTAATTATTGTTGCCAGACCTGGGTTGGGTTATGGATTACTCCTGGACCTTCCTTGGATTGGTAGTCATCAGAGCTCTCCTTTTCCTCCTCTTTTCTGGACCACGATGACGTATTACAAGATATATTTTTGTTTTAACCCTTGTTCTGTCCTAGATATGATGAGGGAGGTAGTGCGGGGTGATCTGGGCCCCACAAGAAAGTGCTCAGAAATTTTCTTTTCCAATGATTTTCGATTTTAACTGGTGTCCGTGGCAGACATGAAATCCTGTCCACCTCCATCTACATTTGTTATGTGATGGATAACATCTCAGTGTAAGCCTTGAGTCATCTCGACCCCATAAGATGGCACAAGGGTTAAGACAATTATTAACAACTTCTGGATCAGGGATAGGCAACCCCAGGCCTCTGCTCTGGCATGTTCTAGTTGGCTGGACACACCTGAACCAATCAGTCATGAGTCGGGTTGGATTCTTGGAAATCATGCAGACACTGCGACCCTCGAGGCCTGGAGTTCCCTATCCCTGTTCTAGATAATGAACTCTTCTTCACTCGTGGTTCACGTCTTCGACTCTCTCTGGTCATTATTTGGAAAGCAGGCAGCAAGATACTTCATTACCATGCAGTTTTGGTCTATGCTCGGTCAGTTTTTAGCCTTTACTTACATTCAAGTGTCATCTACCAACAGTTGCATCAGTCGTGTCAGTCAAGTTTTAGGTCAACCAGAACTCAAGTAAGACTTACCGTCTTGCAATACGTACCAAAAAAGACAAACCATGTCTCTTTTATCTCCGAACACTGGAGAGTCGTTCGTGTCGGTGCGCCCTCTGCAGCAGCTGTGCCTTTGTTCAAGTCCTTTGAGTTTTAATTAAAAAGTTGAATCTCAAATCCTCAAGTCTTGCAGGATTGTCTATCCTGTGCATGTTCTACACTTAAGTTTGTTCTGACTTTCATGATAGAAATAAATTCATGGGGATCACCGACTCCTTCGTTTTAATAGATTCACTATTTCTCCTTGTTGCACAGAAAAAAAAATGGGCTATAGGTTTTATCTTTGGCACTCCATAACCTAACCACAAATATAGGTAATATGAACACATTACATTCATAATGTTTACTGTAGACATTAATTTGACTGAATTTATACCTTATAACAGAATTTTTTACTCCTTTTACGGTGGTCTGTGGTTATCACCACGCAACAGCTTTGTATCCCAATAAGATAAATTTATTGTTTTGAAAAACAGAGGAGACATTAAGAACATTTCTGTAGTTAAAAAATACTTAAACGAATAGATGAAATTTAGGTCAGAGGGAACAAAATGTCTGAATGCAGAATTATAATATAACTAGGTGCATTTGTGGAGCGCTCTGTGAGATTCTAGGGTTTAGTTTTTTAAGTGTTGCTTTGGTCATGTTCTGTCTGCTGTCAGTCAGATTTATGTTAATCATCCACAACTGTTTTCATTTGTGTTAATGATCCTCAGTGTACTTAAAATCTCACTCCAACTCTGTTTTTTTTTCTATTGTAAAATTGTTTCAAGTGGCCTTTTATTTATGATGGTGCAGTTTTTAGCCAAATCAAAAACTTGTGTTGTTTTTTAGGGCTGGGAATTGGTTAAAAAAAAAACTAATTAACTGCAAATCTGAAAAAAAATGAATCCAGATTAATCAACCTTTTTTCCCAGTTACAATATTTGCCAGGCTCTTGTTATCTGGAAATAATCATAACATGAAATCACACACAAATTGTACATTTAGAGCATTTATTTTTAGCCCTTTGGAACTATAGGGTCTAAAATTCAGTTTTTGTCTATATTTGAATTTTCTGTATTTGTAATTTGAAAGACTACCTGCTTGTTTATTTGGCATCATTTTAATCAGCACGACCTCTCCTATGTGACACAACTTTAATTCAGTCATTTTTCAATGTTTTATTCACACACTAAACATAAAATCATGCAAAATCAGAAAATTCCATCTGGAAAAATGGGATTCATTTTGCTGTACAAACCCCAAAAATGTTCATCAAACTGTTTTTACAAAATAGAATGAAAGTTTTAGTTGTATTTTTATCAAAACAAGAATAAAATCTGTTAACAAACTAGTCAACAGGTTAAAATAAATAAAATAAAATCCATCACACCAGGCAGCCCAAAACATAAGAATTCCTCACTGCTTTACATTTTTCCCAGAATTCAGTTTTTTCAGCTTTTTCTTTTTTTCCTAATACATTTTCTTTATTGTGTTAGTGAAAAATAATAAAGCAATTTTTTGGTGGGAGATTTTTGATTCTGAACTGTTCGTCCCTGTGACGTCTGTGGGCGGAGTTTCCACAATTTTTAGACAAATCCCCCCGGCTCTGGCATTTTGGGACCTCCACCTACATTTCCAGACAGTTTTAAATACAAATGTAAGCTTTAGACTTCACGTAATGTATTTTTCAAAACATCCAATAAGAAAAAACATTTTATTTAAACCATTTCCCTCTATAAGTTTACCATTGCCTCTCAGCTTCTTACATCCATATTCCATCTCCATTCAGATTTTTACATTAAAAAGTTTCTTTTTTTTCCTCTCTAGTCCCCTTTGAATCCATTTTCCAATAAAAATGCTTTCACTTCCTCCAGGTAACCTTCAGATTCTTAGCCTTGGCTCAAAATGGTATTTGAAAGACACAAGTGCACCTGTCTAAAATGTTTTCCCTCAGCCTTCACTCACTGCAGTGATAGAATGTGGCTTTCCATCACTGCAAGAGTCACACATACAAACGCTTGCCTGTTACTAAACTCACTAAAATGCCACACATCAGACGGGAGCCCATCTATTAGTCTCCATCATGACACTGCTGGCTTCCTGCCACCAGGCCTGGAGCTCTGGGGCTGCACTTCTTTTAGTCCTGCTTTTATTACTGCTTCCAAAAAAATCCACTGATTAAGTAGGACAGTCGATTTTAATTTCCCCTGTCCTGATAATACAATATCTAGAAATAATGATGCATTCAATAAGTCATTAGAGCAAGATCTGAAGGGCCTCGTTGGTTTACACTGGGGGACAGTGGGTGTGCAGATCTGACAGTTTCTGTTAAGCAGCAGTCACTGGTGTGGATATCATCATTCAGAGACCGAGGGATAAATGTGATGGTAGTTTGTAACGCTATTTGTTAAATGTCACTGTGACACAGATTGCAACAAAAGAGAGAGACATTTGTTCCTGTCGGACAACAGAGCGCTGAGCAGAATCAGAAGCAGTGTGGAGGGGACAGGGAGCGGCGGGAGCAGACACGGAAAGATTTGAAATGATTGGTGTGTCTGGGTTCCTTTTAGAGTCCAATAGGCCGTCTGAGTCCCCGTGGAGGAAGCAGAGCGTTGCCGTTCCAGCAGGAAACCCACAGTCAACACCAGCCTGCAAATGAAGATGAATTCACTTCATTTTTCTGCTGCCAAAACTACACCTTGGCATTGAGACACACCTTTACGACCAGACACTCGCTTGAGACGGAAATGTCTTCACAAATTAAATATTACTCTAACATGAGCCTCACCTGCCTTTTACGGTCAATTTAATGATCCTGTCTCCCAAAGTGAATACAATTCTTCTAAAGCACCCTGAAAAGAGCCAGGATGAGTGTCTCCACATGTGTGAACTGAGGCGTGTGCCAAAGGGAAACTAGAGCAGGGCCACAGATGCTTGACAGCGGGACGCTCTCATTATTGTGGTCCAGGGTGAGAGGCTATCGGCCATTCCTGCCAACTCCACACGTCACTCACAAGTTGCCTTAGGCGAAAGAACATTAGTCTGATTGGCTGCGGGAACTGTGGCTTAAACTGTTCTCTGATGTGGCAAAATGCCCAGACATGACAGGGAATATCAGGATTTTAGAGATTCTCTCCATAGCCTGCCCGAGATCCTGATGTATCCCAGCAGGACCTTCAAGCCTCTGACGCGCTGTGTTTTATAGGGATGTGATGATTCATTTAAAAAACGTTTCAATTCGCTTCATAATTTGTGATTAACAATACAATTCAAAGTGGATTTTGGTTCATTTTGAAAGATCATTGACCTAAAATAGATCTAGGACATGTTTAGCCAAAACTTCCACCAGTGTGACTCAGAGATAAATGTTCCACACTAGTACCATTAGATGGCTAGTAGGCTGCCAGTAGGCTGGTGGTGGGTCGGGGGGTGTTGCCCTTACGCCACTGACTGGGTTGATTCCCAGTCGCCGTTGGGCCAGGGATGCGCAATACATGGCCTCTCCTGGTCAAGCACTGGCCCCGGGCCACTCGCGCCAGCACGGTTTTCGCTAAAGGGGCTCCAGTGACTACGAGCTGGGGCGCAGCATGATAACTTCTTGCCAGGGTAGGACATGACCCGGCAAACCTAAATCCAGCTAGAGTCTGTTCCCGGATCTGCAATCATCTGGTCGGTCACAATGTCTCTTGTGACCTGAGATCCGCCGTGTCGACGGCTCACTCTCTGCACCAAACAGAAGCACTCTCTGTGCTTCTGTTTGGTGCAGTGCAATTCACGTGTTGTTCCTCGTGAATTGCACTGCTGTGGACCTCGCTTCTGGCTCGTAATCTCGCATCTCGGAGAGGGAGTGACTCCTGGTGGATGGTCTGTGCGCCTGTTCTTGGCTGTGGACCACGCCTCTGGCTCGACTTGGCTGTGGACCCACCTGTCCCCCAGTCCTATCTGTCTGGACTCCTTTCAAATACATATTTGTAGTATTAAGCTAATTCTTCAATAACAGTCCTGATAAATCAGCTGCCTGTCTTGGGAGAAGATCTCTCCTTCATTTGAATATTCCTGGGGTTTTGTCTTTTTTTTTTTCCTGGGATCAGGTTTTTTATGAGTTTGTCCTTACTGGGAAGGAGGGTCTAAGGGCAAAGATAACCAGTTTAATTTATTTCTTTAGTTTAGCAATCAGCTATTGTCTATATTTTATGATCGACCTTCTGCCTCTGTAAAATTTCCGCCATGAAGCCCAATGAAGAAGTTGTTTTGAGCTATATAAATAAAAGAGAATTGAACTGTATGGATTCATTTGCTAAATTCAAACTAGAATGATGGTGGATCAGTTTTTGCTGCATCACATGTGTGTTGTCTTCTGTGATGGACCTTGGTTGTTTTTAAGTTATGGTAAAATAAATTTACCATGTCTCAATCCAAATGGTATTTTCCAAGATTGAGATAACAGATTTACAATATTTTTTCAACTTGAAATGATTTTACAATGCATCCATCTTCTTCACTCATCCAGGACAGTCTAAGCAGAGATGCCCAGACTTCCCTCTCCCTGGTCACTCCCTCCAGCTCCTTTCCTTTAAAAATTTTAATTTTAATTTGATTTTTCTGCACTTTTTCGCTTACAAAGTATATCCATTATTCATTCACTCCTCATTCATAGTTGGTGATGGTAAACTACTGATGCATCCACAGCTGTCCTGGGGCTGACTGACAGAAATATGACCGCCAGTTCGCGCCTCTGACCATCACCGGGACATTCATACACGTTCACACACCACCTTGGAGGCAGTGAGGGTGAAGTGTCTAGTCCAGGGGTGTCCGGAGTCAGGCCTCAAGGGCCAGCCTCCTGCTGGTTTCCAGAGAACCTGCCTTATCTGCTGCTGATTACCTGGATCATGGCAGATCCATGGCCGGTTGTTTGAGAAACATGTAGGACACCGGCCCTCCTGGACTGACTTTGGACACCCCTGCTCTAGTCCAAGGACACAACAACCGACCGGCTGAACCACCTGAGCCACTGCCGCTGGTTTAAGTCAAACTGATTAACAACTTGCCTCAGACAGATTGATCAGTTTGGATCATAGGAATATAAATCAGTTAATCGATTAATCGTTACAGCCCTAATATTTCAGCATTTCATACTAAATCAGACAGAAAGTCTCCACTGTCAGGAAATTTCATACTCTTAGACCGTTACGTTTGAATCCATCTGCATAATTATTTGATGGTTACATAAGATAGAGTCGGGTTGGAGAGTACAATAGAATAACTCTTCTGACCTGCAGCTTCCTCATTTTGAAGTGATTAAATTGGGCTTGTGATGCAACGGTCCAGATGAGCAGGACTTACAAGGATGTGAACAGACGGAGTCATTCATCACAGACATAATCCCCTCATCCTTTTATTAGACCGTCGCTCATGTAGATCCACGTCCACTTTACAATGTATTCTGGTATTTAAAATGCTACGCAGGAACTTTCTTCTCCTTCCATTCACATTAATGACATGCATTCAGGCAGTCTGCTTGACCACTGTGATATAACTTTTCATGTGTGTTACTATGGAAACAGCTTTTTTTCTTACTCTTTCTGCTGCCGTTGCTGCTAATAAAACCTGCTCTCCTTGTTTATTTAGTTTTTTCTACCTGTTTGTCAGGCTGTTTCAGTGTCTGAGAGCATTATTGTCCCCTGCTGGTATTGATTTTCTTTATGCACTGCTTGTCTGTCCGTGTTGCTACAGTGGAGTCTGATGTGCCGCTGCAGCCTGTAACCACAGCAGCCGCTTAAGCCGGTCACCAGTGGCCGGTGGGGGCTTGATGTCATCTTGATGCCTCACACTTCAGCTTTGACTTTAGGAGAAACCGATGGTTGCTTTGTTATTTCACATCTCCTCTGCAAACAAATGTATCAAGTAAAATTGTGTACTTATTAAATTGACTTTTAACACTTGAAGCTCTACTGATCGGATTTTTTTGTTATAACGTTTTGTTATCAGATTTTACTTGACTATTGAAAGATATTCTAATCATTCATCAATTTTCAGAACTCCCTGAATTCCTGTTGTGATCATGGTGTTGCTGGAGCCTATCCCTGCTACTAATGGGCAAAGGTAAGGACTACCCTGAACAGGTCACGAGTCTGTCGCAGGACCATACACTCACACAGATACACACCAAGGGACAATAGACCCTTTTTACGTGACGTCAAACAAAATAGCGAGTGTGCGGAGTGACTTCCAGCTGTTTAAAGCAATTTTACATTCAATAATGAAAGGTAACCTGACCAGTTGTAACATTTGTACAATATTTATTTTCTAAATATCCTCCCTGATTGTATTGTTTCCCTCTCAGATCAAATGTCAGTATTCCTCCTGCAGAATGATCCACAGCTGCTTCCCCAAAATCCTCTGGATGATATTAAACCAGTCGTGGATTATTTCTCTCTACAACCCGGTCATAGTTAGATGAAGGTTACAGGAACTTCATTGAATGCTGCTGGTTTGATTATGAAGGTCATTCAGATTTTACTCTTCTAATTGATGCTAATGCTAACGCTAGCTTGATAAAACGTAGATCTGCAGAAGATCTTTAAAGTTAAAGTTGATTACATTTCTGTGTTCAAAAATCACTAAAAACAGAGATAAAGTCAGACAATTTCAACGTGTCTGACAATAAAGAAAAACTAATAACTGTTGTGTTATGTTCTGATGTAGCTCTTCTTTGTTGCTCATAACTGTGTCTGGTCGTGCAGGATAATAAAAGGAAACAAGGAGAAAAATCATTTGAAAACTGTGAAAAAGAATATTTTTTAAGGAAATTATTATTTGTAGTAATTTGTTAAATATGTTCAGCCAGAGCTGAACTTTTGTCTTGGCTGCTCTTACTTTGAACACTGAAAATACCTGGCTTCATAGCAGAACTTAAAACATCCACTATGCTACTTGGTAAACATTCCTGTTTTTACAATTACCCCTTAAAATACCCTAAAAACAACAAATACCTGTTATTACAACAACTACATTTATCCTTGGGTTCAGTTAAAACACGTTGTCAACATGCAGCAATGTACAGCTGCTCCTATTACAACATGAATTTCCATCAGTTTTTGTGCTGATCGCATTTAAAACACGTGTGAATAACATCAGTTAAAATAGAACCTGTTAGAATAATATCTGCTCAAATGAAAGGTTGATATTTTACAATAGAACCTCAAATATTGAAGGATTATTCAAATTTGTATTTAGATTTGTGAATGAGGGGCTGCACGGTGGCGCAGTGGTTAGGTTAGCGCTCTCGCCTCACAGCGAGAAGGCCCCGGTTCGACTCCCGGCTGGGACCTTTCTGTGTGGAGTTTGCATGTTCTCCCCGTGCATGCGTGGGTTTTCACCGGGGACTCCGGCTTCCTCCCACCGTCCAAAAACATGCTTCATAGGTTGATTGGTGACTCTAAATTGCCCCTAGGTGTGAATGTGAGAGTGGATGTGTGTGTGATTGAGGCCCTGCGACAGACTGGAGACCTGTCCAGGGTGTACCCCGCCTTTGCCCATCAGCAGCCGGGTTTGGCTCCGGCACCCCGCGACCCCGAAAGGGAAGAAGCGGTCAAGAAAATGGATGGATGGATGGATTTGTGAACGATCTAAGACAGGAAATGAAAATACAGTTCAGCAGGACATTTCTAAAATAAATACTGTATATTTTTCTGTTAAAATTGGTAAGGTTACCTTTTATTATTTATGTAAAATTGTGTTAAACAGCGATCAGCTGTCAGCTTTGCTGTTCTAAATAGGAACATCTGAAGTCAATATTTGCATTTTCGTCCCTGTCACCATTTTGTCTGACGTCACCGTGAAAAAAGTATTTTTACCAGAATCACCAGTTAACCCATAAATCATGTTTCTAGAGACATTTGCACCAGGAAAACATGCACACTCCTCACAAACAGAGAGAGAACTCACAGTTTTTGTTATAAAAACAGACACAACTCAGACTCTGGGTCGATTAGAAGACTTCTGAATTGAAAAAAAAAACAACTCTGGTTTTATTCATGTCTGGAAGAAACAAACTGCATCAACTATGCAAACTCCACACAGAAAAAACACAGCTGGGATTTGAACCAGAGATTTCTAACCATTATGCAGCCCTTGTTCTAATCTTGAGGATCCAATTCTGTTTTAGCAGGTTTTTGATGTTTGAAGACAGCAGATTTGCTCCATTTATTATAAAGTCAAGGGACAGAGAAGTCACTGTTAGGTGTCTCATATCAACCTAAAAAGAAATTAAAGAATCATCTATGTATAATATGATTTATTGTACTGCGAATGCTGCCCCTTGGAACACAAAGGCAGAATGCCAAATTTAAATTTAGGAAGGAGACTAGTATCCAGAGTGACTTTGCTCTGACTGGCTGCTGTGAGCGGAGGTCTGAAGACAAGGTCAATGAGGAAATGTGTGTGCTTTCACAACAAAGGACACAATATTCATCTTTTGGAGTTGAAATACTTCTTGAAGGGAAAGTCTCCAAACATTTTTTTGAATTAAACTTTATTAATCATCTTTATTAAAGCGTGTGACGTAAGGACTACGTATTATCTTGCAGCATTCATGCTTTGAACCTTAAAGATTATATGTTTTTCTTTTTTTGTCACAATTATTCGATTTTCCGACACTACAATGATAAATCCCACCCAGAGCAGAAACATCCAACGGAGAAAAATGAATCTGAGCATGGTGCAGGGTTTCGTTAGAGATCTGCATGGTTTATCTCCAAACAGAATTACTTTTACTTCATGCATATTTCACAGTTTGCCTTAAGATGGATCTAAAAATATGACCTTTCTGGTGGTGGGGAAGCTTTGCAGAGCCTGAAGATTAGATTGTGTGTTTTCTCTGTTCACATAACTATCTTCCTTAGTTTGTATGTCTGCAGTATTTCCATTTGTTTCCACAGACTCTAATAAAGCCTCTGACTCTGGCTCAGCAGCCTTTCCATTCCAAATGAGTTAAACTGAAAGAAGTTTTCTGGACATCATTTCTTCCTGAAAGGATTTCCAGCTCCGTCTCTCTTCTTGACAGTCAGTGTCGTGCTTGTTGACAGGCTTTTGTACCAAAGACAGTCTGTCGTCTTGGTGTCACAGTGAGCCGACTGTTCTGAGCCTCTATAAACACACCCATCAGAAGTGATTGTTGGAACCTGAAGGTGATGTTTGATCAGAATAGCTCGGCTTCTAAGAAAGTCTCACAATGAATAACCACATAATCTGCTGCTATTGTGAGGAGGAGAGCTGTTGCATAAAAGCAAAAGAACACTTCCACGTAACTAAGGACAGAGAAAAGTGGAGATGGGGACAAGCTAGGTCAGAAAGGCCCTTATATGGTTTCAAAGTGGGCAGAAAATGTGGGCCCCAGATGGGTTTGTCCACAGTGTCTGTGGTGGCCTCACCTGTGTTTGCTCACAAGTGGGCACTCAATGGGTGGGCACTCTACGCTAGCTAGCCGCCCGGTGGGCAGCAGAGCTCTCTAGATCGCCACAGGGGAGCTCTGTAGCTCTCTACTACGGAGCTCGCTACAGTAGAGCTTGCTAGCTTGATACATTGGAGCTTGTTAGCTGGATACCGTGAAGCAAGAGTGGAGCTTGTTAGCTCGATGCAGTGTAGCTCGCTAGCTCAATACAGCGGAGCTCACTAGTTTGATAAAGCAGAGCTCACTGGAGGTGGAGCTCGCTACGCCGGGGCTCGTTAGCTTAATAGAGCGAAGCTCGCTAGCTCAATACAGTGGAGCTCACTCCCTTGATACAGAGGAGCTCGCTTTATACAGCAGAGCTAGTTAGCTTGATACAGTGGAGCTCACAACATTAAAGCTCACTGGAGCGGGGCTTGCTGGCTCAAAACGACGGAACTCGCTAGCTTGGTACAGTAGAGCTCACTAGCTCGATACAGCGGAGCTCGCTAGCTTGCATGCTACACCTCCACCGTGACGCTGGCTAGCCCAGCGAGCTGAGTGCCCACTTAAGCCAAGCTGGGTAAGCACGGGTGGGACCACCACAGAAACTGCGGACAAACCCATTGGGGGCCACATTTCTGCCCACTTTAAACCAGATGGGGCCCACTTGGCCTTGCTGGCTGGGGAGGGAAGGGAGAAACTGACAGTCTTTAAGCTAAATGCTTCTCAGAGGAAACAGAAAGGATGAACTGATCAAAGCTCCAGGCGCCAGATGAACAGATGTGAGTAAAATGAGACACTTCCAGTCTTCAGCAGAGGACCAGGAGTCTCACACATCCTCTGGCTCTCTCCTTTTCCACATCAGCTCTTTCCTCCTTTCCTCTTCCTCTCCTCTCTCGACCTCCCCTGCGGCTGTCCAGTGACGCCCGGCAGACGTGGAGTTTCGTTTGTGTCTGCATGTGTGTGTATCCCAGTGATATAAATAGAAACTGATCTATCATGAACATGTGCTGCTTGACATGGTTACCAAACATTAACAAAGGAACAGATACAATTAAGGCAGCAGAAATGCAGGTGCAGTGTTACTATATAAAGTAAATTGCACAAACACGTTTTTTAAAAAATGTAAACAGATTACAATAAAATCCTGAAGTGAGTTAAATGGAGCGCGGTGAGCTTGACTAAACTGCTGACCTGCACTTCCATGACTTCTCTGCTCTTTTTCCAACAGAGTGGAGCTGCAATCAGGCATCTCTGGTTTGGCGTTATGCACCAGCACTCCTGCAGCCATGGATCAAGGTTGGTGCAGCAAAAGCTGCCCCCCCCCCCCAACCCACCGATACGAGAGTCCAAACACACACACGGCCAGTCAGTCATGCAGGCATCAGCTCCTCATTCAGTGCAACCAGTGCTGAATTGGATTTAAAGTGGTCAGTTAATCTGAGAGTGGATGAGTGAGTATCAGAAGGATCCATGGGCTGCTGGTAATCTCATTTAGATGCTCTCTAATACGCTCTAATAGATTATGCAATCACAACGAGCTAGACAATGTGCATTGACTTTTTTTAAACTGTAATTGTTATTTAATTAGGAGGAGATCAATAAATCAGTTAGAGGAGAAGGAGCCATTCTAGTACAACTCTGTCCAAACGGGGTAACAAGCGATGAGTATTTAGTTTTTATCATGGAGACATGTCTGCCTCTGGAGAGTTCATTCAAATGCACATCACAGCACACATTTAGTACAAGTCCCTGTTTATCGCATCAAGGAAGCATGAAAATGAACTTCTCCGTCGGAATAATCTCAAGAAGCTTGTAAAGGTGCAACTAAGTGTCACAGCAGAAAAGTCATCAGCAGGCAATGAAGTATGAACACTTCTCATTTTCTGTCTTTATTGTGTGTAAATGTAGTTAGCATTCACACTGTAGTGATTCTCCTGCTCCTTTCTGTACGTTTTCGTCACGTTAAAAACTCAATCACACTAACAGCGGTTTTTGTCTCAAAAAGTTCAGCTTTTTGAGATATTACTGCTTGTATTTTTGGTTAGCAAAATATGCCTCATAGGCAAGTGTTAAGAAATTGCTCTAATCTTTCAAAAACTTTGCATACTTTGAAACTTGGGAACTTCTGCATACTTTCATCTAGAGACACTATTCAAACTTTAAAATGTTCAGGAACTACTTTAGAGTAATGTGGAATTCAGCTTTTCATTTAGCAACATGCTAGCTGTTTGTGGCTAATTTTGACATTTTACCAGTTTTTATGCAAACTTGGAGTTAGCCTAAAATTTTAGCATTATGCTAGCTGTTTTGTCAAATACGACTTTTCAAAGTTCTTTTGGCTAACTTGGAATTTAGCTAATAATTTAGCATTATGCTAGATTAATTGTCAAATTGTGACTTTTTAGGTTGTTTAGGGTAACTTGAAGTTTGGCTAACATTTTACGCATTTTGATAGCTGTTTTGTAAAAATTAAACTTTTTTAAAGTTCTTTATACTGACTCGGAGTTTACCTAATATTTTAGCGTTATGTTATTCGTTTTGTCAAAATGTTTTTGGCTGTTTTAGCATTTAGCCAATATTTTGGCAAGCTATCAGCTATCTGATTTCCACTGTCAGTTTGAGCATATTCAGTTCAATTCAATTCAATTTTATTTATATAATTTTATTTTTATATTTTATATTTATGGGCTTCATACCGGTAACTTTATAGAACCAGAAGGTTGATCATAAAATATAAACAATAGATAATTGCTAAACTAAATGGACTAAATAAAAATGGTTATCCCTTCCCTTAGATCCTCCCTCCCGGTAAGGGAAAACTCCTTGAAAAAAACCTGATTCAGGAAAAAAAGAAGAAACCTCAGGGATGTCCACATGAGGGAGAGATCCTCTCCCAGGACAGACAGGCGATTTACCAGGACTGTTAAAGAAGAATTAGCTTATCTAACTCTACATTTACATGTTTAAATAGTGTAGCAGATGAGCTTCATCCAGATGGGCTGGAGGACAGCTGAGGATGCGAAACTTGCCAGAGGCGAGGTCCACTGCCTAGAACAGACGGGCCACCTGGAATCTCTCCCTCTCCAAGACGCAAAACAAGCCAGAGGCGAGGTCCACTGCCAGGAACCGGAGCACCGGCGAACCTCCTGGAAACTGAAGTCTCTCCCGCTCTCCCCGGAGGGGAGTGGGAAAGAAGGAACAACATATGAATCACACTGCACCAACAGAGGAATGCAGAACTCATTCAGAACTAAATAATAAAGAATAGAGAAGTAGATGAAAATAAAGGACAGAACCCCAGTGCACCGTACTTCCCCTGCTTCTAATTTCTAGCAGCCTTCTATGTTAATATGTAGAGAATCTACATATTTTTAGCATATCAAGCACATATTGGAGAAATATGTAAATTATAAATATTCCCCCAAACTTCCTTACAGTAGGGGAGCAGTATGTTAAATATTCTCTGATCACTAGCTAGCCTGGCAGAACGCCTGTCCAAAGAGGAATGTTTTAAGGCTAGTTTTGAAGGCAGAAACTGTGCTGGCCTCTCTGACATGAGCTGGGAGCTTGCTCCGTAACATAGGGGCTTGGTGGGAGAAGGGGCTACCTCCAACTGTAATTTTAGGAATTCTAGGAACTACAAGCAGTCCTGTATTTTATCAGCGGTCACATTCAGCTTACAGCATTCACACTTGCATTATTGCAGGTAATGCTATGTATCTAGTTGTTTTTTTATTGTCATTACAAGTAATGAGTGTCTCTTTAGAGTTTGGTGATAAAGTGTAAACCCAAATTGCAGCTCCAGAATTTCCCTTTTTTCCTCTACTTTCTGCATCAGCTCTGGTGAATTCATAACACGATAGGCGTGTTAAATGCAGCATCCGCCTGGTTGGAGCTGCACAATCTAATTGTTTGTTGTTGATCTGATAGTTGCTGCAAATGCAGTTGTAATGAGCGCGCTCTTGGTTTTTCTGCATGTGTAGGCAAATAGATTTGAGTTGAAACGAGCTGTAAGACGTGGTCAGGCCCTGCTTTAAGAAATCACACTATTTCCTGATCTATTTTATTTTTTCTGTTATTTTTCGAGTTTGAGCCCCTGCCCCTCTGAAATCCTCTGGACGTCCCTGAGGGGGCTGGTTTGGTAGAAATGTTGCTTTTTATCTTTCAGATCAAATTTCTCTCTTTTAAAATCATTTTCTGAAGAGAATTGATTCTAACTCTTTAGCAGTTAGTGTGGTCTTTATTGTTTGCCAATATTATCTCTTAACCTATATCACTTAGTCTAACTTAGCCTCTGCCTACAGTTGAGTTTGCTAGCCCAATACAGCGGAGCTCGCTAGCTCAGAACAGCGAAGCTTGTTAGCTTAGGACAGTGGCGCCTGCTAGTTCAATACAGCGGAGCTTGCTAGCTCAATATGGCGGAGCTCGCTACACTAGAGCTTGATAGGGTGCTATGCGTCCACTGTTAGGCTAGCTAGCATAATACAGAGGAGCTCACTAGCTCAATACAGCGAAGCTTGTTAGCTTAGGACAGTGGCGCCCGCTAGCTCAATATGGCGAAGCTCACTACACTAGAGCTTGATAGGGTGCTATGCGTCCACTGTTAGGCTAGCTAGCATAGCGAGCCAACCCACTGAGTGCTCACTCAAGCCCATGCTGACAAACCCAATCGGGGCCACATCTTCTGCCCACTTTGAAACCAAATGTTATCTATTTTTATAAATGATTTACCTAGCTGCTGTTCCAACTGTAATATTCATCTGTATGCTGATGACACCATCATTTACTGCTCCAAACCTACTATTTCTGAAATTAATCATGATCTACAGCAGGATTTCAATTCCGTACAAAAATGGATGTCACATAACAGGTTAATTTTGAATAAAACTAAATCATACTCTTTTTCGAAAACCAACCCTGCATGTTGATGGATCCATTCTTAATTTGCATTTCTTAGATCTATCTCCACTTAAAAATACTGAAACATTTAAATATCTTGGTGTTTGGTTAGATTCTGACTTGTCCTTTAAAACCCACATACAATCCATCACTAATAAAATTAATTACCGTCTTAAATCACTGTATTAGTCAATTAACTGTTTTAATCTCCTTGTTAGGAAAAGAATCATTGCTCATCTGTTACTTCCTAGTCTCGATTACCTGGAAATTATTTATTTTAATACAACTGCAACTAATCTACACTCTCTTGATGTAATTTACAATAGTCTATGTCGTTTTGTTCTCCGCTGCCCCTATATGACACACCATTGTGCAACGTACAAACAGCTTGGCTGGTTCGCACCTTCAGTCAGAAGAAAATATCACTACCTACTGTTCACGTTTAAATGCATTTATTTTGATTTCCCTTCATATCTAAAGCAGTATTTAGTTCCATTGACTTCACAACACAATCTCCGTCACACTGAACAAATTTATTTTTCTGTTCCAGGACATCATAGAAAACACGGAAAATATGCCATTTCTGTTCAAGCTCCCAGTGAATGGAATAACAATCAGACAATCAGAGATCCTCAAACTGAACGTAGATTCGGTGTGTAAGCTTGCTAAGTCGATGTCCGACACAGTAATTTTCTCTGGTCCTCTGCCAAACCTAGTCAATGATGAAATGTACAGCCGCTTTTCATCATTTAACCGCTGGTTAGCTAGATGGTGCCCAGAAAATGGCATTACTTTTGTGGACAATTGGAACGTGTTTTGGGGGAAGCCCGGTCTCATGCGGAGAGATGGCATCCATCCTACTTTGGGAGGTGCCTCTCTTCTTTCCAGGAACATTTGTGCTAGCTTTAGTCCTGCAAACTGACAATCCAGAGATGAGACCCGGGCACAGAGCAGCAGTTTACAACTCTCCTCTGAGCCGCCTTCAGCGCTGGTGCAAACCCCAAACAGGGACAGCTCAGCAGGTCCTAGCTCTAGCTTTAGCTTGTGTACTGAAAGACAGGTGAGAGGAGTGAGACACAGAAAGCTAAAAGTGTTAGCTGCTGATACTCTCAATAATGAGCAAAACCATGAGGTCATTAAATGTGGATTGCTAAACATTAGATCAATTTCTTCAAAGTCCCTCTTAGTCCATGAATTAATTAATGACAATAAACTTAACCTACTAGCTCTAACAGAAACCTGGCTACAACAGGATGATTATGTCAGGCTGAATGAAGCAACCCCCCCTAGCTATAAAAACCATCAGAAATCCAGGATTTCTGGGAAAGGAGGTGGGCTAGCTGTAATATCCCATGCAAGCTTACTTCTTAACACTAAAGCTAAATACAATTATAATTCCTTTGAAAACATTGTTTTGTCAATAAATCACACAAGCAGAAATACTGAAAAAGCATTCTTATTCATAATTATTTATCGCCCTCCCGGCCCGTATTCAGAATTTTTAACAGAGTTTTCAGATTTTTTATCAGCTGTTGTTCTACACTCTGATAATATCCTAATGACAGGAGATTTTAATATTCATTTAGATGACTGTAATGACTGTCTTGGGAATGCTTTTGCAGCCTTATTAGAAAATGTTGGTTTCACACAAAATGTAAATGAACCCACCCACTGTCACAAGCACACCCTGGACCTTGTTTTAACTTATGGCATAGAGATTAGTCATCTGAGTGTCCATCCTCACAACCCCATACTTTCTGATCATTTTTTAATTACCTATCAGTTTATATTAGAAAACACCACAGCTCCAGTGATTAAGAAAGAGCTGAAACGAACATTATCTGACCGTTCTGTATCTGAATTTAAACTCTCAGTCCAACCAATGTTTAGTAACATGTTAGATAAATATTCTCAGAGCTCTTTAAGCCCCGTTGATAATGATCAGTTTGTCAATGATACCATGCAAGCCCTCAGAGGAACACTTGATGCTGTTGCCCCTCTGAAACTCAAGCTTGTTAGACAAAACAGAGTAGCACCGTGGTTTAACGCTGAAACACGTTCCCTAAAACAAATAACTCGTAAATTAGAAAGAAAATGGCGCCGTTCTGGCTCAGAGCACTCTCTGAATGCTTGGAAATGCAGCCTCTTAAGCTATAAAAAATCCCTGCGTAAAGCGAGAACTCAATATTACTCAACTTTAATAGCAGAAAATGCAAATAATCCAAGATTTCTCTTTAGTACTATAGCCAGGCTGACCAGCAGCCACAGCTCGGTTGAACCACATATTCCTGCTACTATCAGCTCTGAAGATTTCCTTCAATTCTTTGATAATAAAATCTCAAATATTAGACAGAAGCTAAATGTGGTTATTCCCACTATCGACCCAAAGCAGGCAGAAGTCGTAGAAATAAAGGCATCCATAGAAACGTCTGTAACATTAGACTGCTTTACTGCTGTGGACCAAGCAGAAATAGCATCAGTTATTACGTCTTCTAAAACCTCCACTTGTCTCTTAGACCCAATCCCCACTAAACTTTTTAAAGAAATCTTCCCCCTAATTAGTGAATCTATTCTAACCATAATAAATGCCTCCCTAGAAACTGGTTATGTGCCTCAGTCTTTTAAATATGCTGTTGTTAAACCTCTTTTAAAAAAGCCCAGCCTGGATCCTGACATTCTGGCCAACTATAGACCAATATCTAATCTCCCATTCATATCTAAAATCCTAGAAAGAGTTGTAGTAAAGCAGCTGCAGTGCCACCTACAGGACAATAATCACTTTGAAGATTTTCAGTCAGGGTTCAGACCTCACCATAGCACTGAAACTGCACTGGTCAGAGTTACTAATGACTTGCTATTGGCTTCAGAAAAGGGACTAATCTCTGTTCTGGTCCTGTTAGACCTCAGCGCAGCCTTTGATACCATCGACCACAGCATCTTACTCCAGAGACTAGAGCATGACATAGGGATCAGGGGATCTGCCCTCCAGTGGTTTGAATCCTATTTATCTGATAGACACCAGTTTGTTAATGTAAATGGACAGTCCTCTCATTGTACTAGAGTTAGCTACGGAGTCCCTCAGGGCTCAGTTCTAGGGCCCATTCTGTTCACGCTTTACATGCTGCCCTTAGGAAACATAATCAGGAAACATAGCATTAACTTTCACTGTTATGCAGATGATACACAGTTGTATTTATCCATTAAACCTGACCAGAATGACCACCTAGAAAAACTGAATTCATGCATCAGAGACATTAAGACCTGGATGACAATTAATTACCTCCTCCTGAACCCAGAAAAAACTGAGGTCATGATACTGGGTCCTAAACACCTGAGAGATGCTCTCTCAGATCAGATAGTCTCCCTGGATGGTGTAAATATTGCCTCCAATTCTTCAGTCAGAAACTTAGGGGTTTTATTTGACCAGGATTTATCATTTAAGGCTCACATATCTCAAGCTTGTAAAACTGCATTTTTTCACCTACGCAATATCGCTAAGATTAAAAATATGTTATCTAAAAGTGATGCTGAAAAACTCATCCATGCATTTGTTACGTCTAGACTGGATTACTGTAACTCTTTACTGATAGCATGCCCTAAAAGTTCTTTAAAAAGTTTTCAGCTTGTCCAGAATGCAGCAGCACGATTGTTAGCAGGAACTAGCAGAAGAGAACACATCTCTCCTGTGTTAGCTTCTCTCCACTGGCTCCCAGTTGAATTTAGAGTAAAGTTCAAAATCCTCCTGTTAACATATAAGGCTCTGAATGGTGTGGCCCCATCCTATATTAGAGATCTCATAGTTCCTTACCAGCCAATCAGAACACTTCGCTCACAGAATGCAGGACTGCTTGTAGTTCCTAGAATTTCTAAAAGTACAGTTGGAGGTAGAACCTTCAGCTATCAAGCTCCTGTTCTATGGAATAAGCTCCCAGCTCATGTCAGAGAGGCAAGTACAGTTTCTACCTTCAAAACTAGCCTTAAAACATTCCTATTTGGACAGGCGTTCTGCCAGACTAGCCAGTAATCATAGAATAATTAACATAATGCTCCCATACTGTTCTGAAGTTTGGGGAAATAATTATTATAATCACATACTTCTCCAATATATGCTTGCAATATAAATTATGAAATATGTATATTCTCTACATAATAACATAGAAGGCTGCTAGAAGTTAGAAGCTGGGGAAAGTATGGTGCACTGGGGCTCTGTCCTCTTTTCCATCTACTTCTCCTCTCCTCTACTTTTTTATTTACTTCTAATTGTATGCCTTTGTTGGTGGTGCAGTATAATTCACATGTTTTTCCTTCTTTCCGACTCCCCTGTGGGAGACCGGGAGAGATTGCAGTTTCCGGGAGACTTGCTGGTGATCCTGACGAAGCCCCGCCCATCTGGATGAAGCCCCGACACCATCCTGCATCTCTGAGTGGGAGTGATTCCTGGTGGGTCGTCTGTCCTCCTGCTCCTGGTCGTGGACTGCAGTTCTGCTTCATCTGGACTATGGACTTAATCATCACTCGTCCCTCAGCTCTATATGAATGAACTCTACTCATATATGCAGTTTTAGCAGCTAACTTTTCTTTAACCGTTCTGGTATCGCCTGTCCGTCCTGGGATAGGATCTCTCCCTCATGTGGGAATCCCTAAGGTTTCTTTTTTTTTCCTGACTCAGGTTTTTTTAGGAGTTTTTCCTTACCGCGAGGGAGGGTCTAAGGACAGGGATGACCGTTCTTTATAGTCTGTTTAGTTTTTACCTATTGTGCATATTTTATGACTCCATCTGTGCATCTGTTAAAACTACAGGCATGAAGCCCAATGAGGCAAATTGAATTTGTGATATTGGGCTATATAAATAAAATTGAATTGAATTGAATTGAATTGAATAACCTTCCTTCCTCAATACGTGCTATTACACCGTTTCCATTATTCAAGAGAGCTCTCTCTGCACATCTTCAAGACATTAATATTTGTGTTCACCTTATGACTTAATTTATTGATCTTTTATTTTTACTTTATTTTTATTTTTTACTTACTCTATTTGTAATGTTGTTTGATTCTGTCCTTCTCTAAGATCTGTGCTTTGATGGAATGTGTTTCGCAACTGCATTGTGATTTGAAATGTAAAGTTGAGAGCTGTCTTGTGTTCGTGTGAGTGTGTGTCAATGTTTTTTTATTTTTTATTTTTTTTTTTGTGTGTTTTTTTGTTGTTTTTGTTTTTGTTTTTTTTGTTTTTTTAACTGGTACATTAACTGTATCCTTAACTGTTATATACTTTACTCTGCCTTCATTTCAGTTATTTATCCAAAGAGGAACCTCTCGAAAACGAGATGTATCATCTCAAGGGGCTGATCCTCCCATTGTCTAGAAATGTTAAATAAATGGGCCCACTTAGCCTTAATAGCTGGAGTGGGCCTAAAAAGATCAGTTTCTGATTCTACCTGAAAAGAAGAGCTTGGTCTGTAATAATTTATCATAAAAACTCTTCAGCTGTGGCAGGAATGTAAAACAAGAATCCAGGAAATCACTTTCATGCCATCTACTTTACTGGAGCTATTAAGCTTCATTTAATAAGATAAATTATTGATAAAGGTTTTCCTGAAACAAACTTTTGGAACAGAACTTTTTCTCCATATATTTCTGGTTTCTGTTTCTAAACAGACACTTCAGCCTCGCTGGTGCATCTCGAGGTTCAAAGCGATGAAGTCAGACCGCGGTGAAACGGCTGTTGGAGTCAGCACACAGCTCTAATGAGCCTCTGACTTTGAGGCACATCAATGAAGCACCTCATTCATACTAAAAAGCTTCAGTCCCGCGGGCAGCGGCTAAATGAACTGGGACCGAACGCAGGCAAACAGTTTAATCTACTCCCTCAGCTCAGTGTGCATCAGCGGTGATAATTAACAACGCAACTAACATCCAGAGACTCTGATTACACTGTAGCTAACTCAGCAGACAATGGAGATTCACTTTAGAAAACGCTAACACATGATGATGACACATTAAGAGGTCTACTGAGGGCAGCAGGATGTGAGTCAAACTGAGATCAGAAAAGACAAGAAAAAAAAAGTTTCCAGACAGTTTTACCCCTGAGTCTAAACCAGCAACGATGTCCCACCGAGATATGGTCCTCAAGATACGAGAAATAATCAAAGAACATGTGGGAAACTAGCTCAGCATTATTTAACACCATGCTTACTCTATTTACTGCCCATGGATGGAAAACCAAAGATTTACCCCAGCTTTGCAATAACTGCTGCAAAAAGCAAATTGCATTTATTTTCAAAACCTATTTAAACACAGTTTTTCCCAGAAGGACCAATATCTAAGCTATTGACAAACTATTTCCAATGGCTATTATTTGCTTTTTCCTCTAACTCCGGGTACATTTTGTGAAAATTTTTGAAATCTAGGAGCTTTCTGTGTTGCATACGCTCAACAAAGTTGGATCATACTGAACTTCAGCAACAACAAAACTATTTAAAAAAAGAACTACTTGTGCTTTCAAAATCTACAGCCCGTCTGAGTCATAAAAACATCTGAGAATAACCAGAGAGGTGCAAGACGAGGCATGAATCATGCAGCAATCACACAGAAATGCCAGTTCCACTCTGTTTCTACACATTCTTTTCTCTATGGATCATTTTGTTTACATATTTAGGCTGTAATTTCAAACAGAAGTCTGTCATTTAAAATCAAATCATTAGGAAGAAATCAAAAAAAGTCTTACCTTTAATGTAATGCAAGAGGAAAACTGAATTTTTAACACAACTGCTGGAAATCCGAAAACATGTTTAATCCACAGTCATATTAAGAAATCCAATCCTCAACTGAATCTGTTGAGCCTCCATGTAACCAGAGCTAACGTCAAACATGGGCTCGATATGAGGTCCAAAACATGAAGCCCCCATCACTCTGGATTCAATACAGTTTACAACACTCATAATCGCTCATAAAGTTTAAAAGATTTAAAAGTACTCCTTTGATAGGTCATGAAATGGCAACACTGCCTTTACAGCACTGATTGGTGTCATTTTTCATCAACGCCTCTCATTTAAATGTGAGGGATAATTTCAAAGGTTGTTTGGAGATTACTCACATCTCTGCAGGAGAAACTCCTGAGTCAGAACTGAAACTGGCTTCATTTTGGCCTTGGTTGTCCAATAAGAAGACATTCAGATGTTGGGACAGACTAGGGGTGTGTATGCTTCCCTCTCACAAGATTCGATACGTATCTCGAGACATGGCCCACGAATCGATACATGAAGGGTTCGACTAACTTTTTGACGATACAACACAGTCCAATTCTGTTAACAAAAATGCTAAAATCTACATATTTCTTAATCATATGGCATTTAAAACTATAAATAATAAAGCATGACATTTGACAGAGAAATGTATTCAGGTCTTGACTTGGAAGAAGCAAGCTGATGATTGGACGTCTGTTTGTTTACATCACATGAACATAAGTAGACAACGACGGAAGAAAAAAAAACCCAGGAGAAACTGCAGTTTGCTAGTGTGGTGGAAAATTTGTTAGATCCAATGAAATAAAGGAATGTTGTCAACGGTGTTCCCAGACCAACCGAGAGACGTAGTCTCTCCAGCATGTCCTGCGTCTCCTGCGGGGGCCCAGTGAGACATGCCCGGACCACCTCTCCAGGGAGGGATCCAGGAAGCATCCAGATCAGATGCCTGATCCACCTGAACTGGCTCCTCTGGATATGGAGGAGAAGCGGCTCTACTCCGAACTCTCTCTGGGTGACCGAGCTCCTCACACTATCTCTAAGGGAGCACCCAGATACCCTCCAGAGTAGTCGGCATCTTGTTCTTTCGGTCATGACCCACACAGCATTATCAATTCGGAGTCCCCAATTGGTCACAGCATTGTTGCTATTCAGACTCAAGAAGTTCAACCTGTTCAACTTCCAGCCTGGAGATCATGGAGGGGTCTGACAGTCTCATCTTAGGTGCATGTCCACTGTAAGAGACATGATAAAAAAAAAATAAAAACAAATAAAAATCTGGAAATCACTTTTTAGGATTTTTTTTAAATCAATTTATTTGTATGCTGCTGCAAATAACTAAAAAAAAAAATCAATGTTAATATTCTGAACAGTAGTTTTTGTCTATGATTCCACAGCTCAAATGTTTCCCGTAGTGTTCCACCAGGTTTACACTGCAGGAGGGATTCTGGCCCACTCCTCCTCACAGATCTTCTCTAGATCAGCCAGGTTTCTGAGCTGTTGCTGAGAAACAGAATTTGAGCTCCCTCCAAAGATTTTCTCTCTGGAGACTGGCTAGATCACTCCAGAACCGTGATATGCTTCTTACAGAACCACTCCTTGGTTCTCCTGGTTGTGGGTTTCACATTGTCAATGCTCTGACTGAGGGAAGGTGGTTGTTCCCCGAAATCTCTCAATACACGACCCCATCATCCTCTCCTTAATACACTGCAGTCGTCCTGTTCCATGTGCAGAAAAACACCCCCATAGCATGATGCTACCACCCCCATGCTTCACAGTAGGGATGGTGTTCTTCGACTGGTCCTCACCATTCTTCTTCCTTCAAACACAGCTAGTGGATATTTCTTTACTATGTATTTTATGTTGTTCTCTGTGCTTTTGTTTGGTGCAGTGCGATTCACATGTTGTTCCTTTTTCCCACCCCCTCCTCAGGGGGAACTGGAGAGATTTCAGATTCCTGGTAGATCGTCTGTGCTCCTGTTTTTATCTGGCTGTGGACCTCACCTCTGGCTCGTCTTGGCCATCGACCTCGCCTCCACCTGTCCCACAGTCCTATCTGGCTGAACTCTATTCTAACATAGTGGTAGAGTTAGAAAAGATAATTCTTCTTTAATAGTCCTGGTAAATCTCCTGTCCGTCCTGGGATAGGATCTCTCATCCATGTAGGAATCCCTAAGGTTTCTTCCTTTTTCCTGAATCATGCGTTTTAGGAGTTTTTTCTTACCGGGAAGGAGGGTCTGACGGCGGGGATAACCAGTTTAGTTTAGTCTGTTTAGTTTAGCAGTTAACTATTGTTTGTCTTTTACAATTGAGCTTATGCTTCCGTACAATAACCGGCATGAAGCCCAATGGGGCAATTGTTTTTTGTGATCTATAAATAAAATTTAACTAAATTGAATTAAGACCACAAAGTTCTATTTTAGTCTCATCTGACCAAATGACATTCTCCCATGATTCATCTGAATCTCCCAAATGATCATTGGATTAAGACTGGTCTGGACCTGTGCTGGTTTAAGCAAAAGAAGCCTCTATGCCATATACCACATGTGTTGAAGTCAATTGTTAATTGTTATTAATGGCCCGATGTTATCTTGTGCTCATTTTTAACTTGTATCATTTTGACAAAATATACACTGCTCACAAAAATTAAATGAAAATTTTTTATTGGGCCTGTCATGAATTGAATTAAACCTGTCTGATAATTTTCTGGTTGGTTAAGCAGCTGAGGACCTCGTTAATCAATTTCAGCTGTATTGGTGTTCATGGAATTAACAACAGGTGCACTTCAGTGGCAACAATTAGAAAACCCTCCAAACAGGACTGGTGTTACATGTGGAGGTCATTTCAAGTTTCTCTCTCTTGATCTTTTTTGGCTGGTTTTCCACTCGTGCTGATTTTGGCTTGATAATTATCTCTACTGGCAGTATGAGGAGATTCCTTAACCCTACAGAAGATGAACAGGTTGTCCAACTTCTCCAGGATGGCACATCACCCTGAGCACCTGTGATAGACGTGAAAGAGTCTAGAGAAGACAAGGAGAACGTTCTGCTGCCTGCAACGTGGTTCAACATGACAGGTTTGGTGGTGGGTCAGTGATGGTCTGGGGAGGCATATCCATGGAGGGACGCACAGACCTCTACTGCCTAGGAAATGGTGCTCTGACTGCCATAAGGTATCCAGATGAAATCCTTGAACCCATTGTCAGACCCTACGAGGTGCAGTAGGTCCTGGTTTCCTCCTAATGCACGACAATGCCCGGCCTCACGTGTCAAGAGTATGCAGGCAGTACCTGGAGGATGAAGGAATTGAAACAATTGAATGGCCTTCACCATCCCCTGACTTAAACCCAATAGAACATCTCTGGGACATTATGTTTGGGTCCATTAGGCGCCGCCAGGTTGCTCCTCAGACTGTACAACAGCTCAGGGATGCCCTCACACAGATCTGGGAGGAAATGCCACAAGACACCATCCGTCGTCTCATTAGGAGCATGCCGCCACGTTGTCAAGCATGCATACAAGCTGGTGGGGGCCACACAAGATACTGAAAAGCATTTTGAGTTGCAGAAATTAAGTTTTGGAAAAAAAGGACTAGCCCGCCACATCTTCATTTCACTCTGATTTTATGGTGTCTACACAATTGAGCCTCTGTAGGCTGAAAACTTTTATTTCCATTAAAGACTTGGCATCCTTTTGTTCCTAAGACACTGTCCTGTCGTTATTTGTATAGATATCCAACTTCTTATTGAGATCTGATGTATCTAATGTGTTTCTTTAAAGGAGTCCTTTAATTTTTGGGAGCAGTATATTTTTATGGAGAGTAAAGTATTGAAAGTTATTTAAGGTTTAAGTTGATTTATTCTAGAATAATATTCCTGCTTTTTATTATTCATCAATATGTTAAAAAGTTATGTTACAAAGTTTTAAAAATTTACATTCTGCTAGCTTTTTGGACTATTTTGGCATTTACTAAGATTTTTTGGGCTATTTTGGAGTTTAGCTAATATTTCAGCTACATGCTAGCTGTTTTGGTTAATTTAGTGTTTTTCATTTTTCAAATATTTGGAAGTTTAGCTATGCTTTTTAGCTACATGCCAGCTGTTTTGCCTGACCTTAGTTCTTTTTTTAAAAGTTTTTAGGCTAATTTGACATTTAGTTCATATTTTAGCTGGCTATCAGCTTCAGCGTTTTCAGCTATCAACACTTGAATCTTCAGCGTCCAAATTCAGCGTACAGCATTCACATAGCATTATCGCCGATAACAATATATGTCTAGTTCATAATTATGTAAAAAAGTTACGGTTTTAAGGTTTTAAAAATGTAGCTTAAGTGTGTTCAATAAATATTTTTCCTGACCTTAGGTGTGTTTTGGATGTTGGCTCCTTGAGCGATTGAGTTTGGCACTACTGCCATAGATCATCTCAAAACATGTCGTCTTGGTGTGTCACCATCTGAAGACACTTTTGAAAAGTCCCATATTACCTACCGTTTCTCATTACTTATTGTTTTATTTTTGTGACATTTCATTTTGATTTCTTACTTTTGTTTTCTGGAATGTTACATTTTTATTTTCTTTCAACATTTTGGAATTGCGTTTTGGTTTCTGGAATTTTGTTTTGACTTATAAAATATTTATTTGTGAATTTTTTTTAATTCTTGTTCTAATCTTTATGATGATTTTTCCATTGATAAATTTGTTGGTGGGATTTGCACCTTTGGCCCACGTAATATTAGTTATCTAAGAGATATTTTGTGTCCAGCTGAAATTGGTTTGGTTAAAAACCTCCACTTGCTTTCAGCAAAGAGACTAGTGAGATGTATTTAGAAAAAAAGAGTAGTATTTAAACAAAGTAAAGCTTGTTAATGTCCAAGATAAATAAGAAGTATTCTTCAAAGTAAATGCACTGTCCTAGTTGTTGCATTTTCTTTGATACTTGCAGTTTTATGCATCAATATGTATCTTTATTAATATTTTCATTTAATGTTCATTAAATGGAAAAAAAGCCTTTGAAAAGTTTGCCAGTGAGTCCTTACTGCTGGATTTTTTTCTCTAAAGCAAAGTATGAGTCACTTTTTGTCCTTTAGAAAATAGTTCTGAAGAACAACCCCTGGGATGGCAAACTATGAATACGTTTTTATTCTATTTTTATTTATTCAACTAGCTTTTATCTCAGTCAGACGTATAAATCACACTGGGATAATGTCCCTAAACAAATATGTTTTCAGCAGCCTGTTGTTTTGGCCTTTTTCAAATCCCTTTCTCCTTCCAGTGGTATCTAATCTCTGCTTTTTCCCTCCTCCACTCACACTTAGATATGCCTTAAGCAGAGGCACTGCCACCAGCAATGGATGGGTATTTGAGGCCTGTCCCACAGCTTCTTCAACAAATGTCATCCTTTCTTGTTGTGACGTGGTATTTGAAATGAGTCATTGGGGATCTGCCGTTTGAAGTATTGATTGAAGTGCCCTTGTCCACTGAGTGCCATTACGTAACGGAGATGCAAACATTCACAAAGTCACTGAGGGGGAGGGATTCAAAAACAGAGTGAGGGGGGACTGAAGACAGCCTGGAGGGCAAGATAATATGGAGGGGGGTTCAGAAAAAACAGAGGAAAAGATGAGCTGGATGGAGATTAGCTTTGGAGCATCTTTAAATGTGAATCAAATCTGTCAGGAAGTGGTAAAAGTCTCCACAACAACAATCAAGCGTGATGAAGGATGAGTCTGTGGAGGAAGCTGCTGTGTCTTTGCTGCATCATAATTGTTCTCTTCCATTGCAGATTAAAAGATGTCTGATCTGTGCGGATCAGAAGGGCTAAAACTCTGTTGTGTAAAGTCTCTTTTTTTAATCAACCATCCAAGAAGACGAAGAAAGCAAGATCATTTCTGAAGACTATTCATTCAGTCACAGATTTCTGAATTTGGTCGTCCAACATCAAGTCACACATGAATACATTAAAGGGGATTTAGAGATGAAGAATAATACTGGTGCACCCTCCACATTTTTACTCTACGATTGGCCAATCTTTGAAACCACGGTGCAGTGCTGCCACTACCGTCACTTTAACCCACATGTGTCAAAGTCAAGGTCTAGTTTTGCCCACCCTTGTGTATCAACGCGTCTTTGAGCTCGACACTTAACCCCACTTTGTTCTCTGTGGTCTGCTTCATGTTTTTCATAACAGCTCTGCCACTGTGTGTGACTGGGACTGTATTTGCTGTAAGTAAAATGGATTTTACCAAACACAACACACTTTGATTCCATCCTTGTGTGCATTTTCTTCCTCACCAACACCACATGTGTTGCCTCATAGTAGTGCCTCATGACCACACGAGAGCTCCCTTAAACGTAGAAACCCAAGCTACTCGCTCAACATCATCCATGTTTTCTATGAAGTGGCAATGAATGAAGTCCTGAAAAGTGTGGTGGCAGCTCCTCCCACATGTGTGGCCAGGGCGTCAAGGACATTTTAGGACATTTTAGGACAGGCGTCAAGCAGTAAATTTGATGTGCTGTAAAAGAGGGGCGGCCAGCAGGAATTTGACGTGTGAATCCCCTCCAGTGTGAATGCAGCTTTAGAATTCTCTCATTCACACAAAATAAAAAAATACACACTTATGCATATCATTTCCCCAAAACAATGAAACTGTTTTTCTCTTAAAGATCAGGGAAAAACTACTATCTCACTACTAAAGTGAGTGAAATATACACCAAGATTCCTTCCACAAATGTAGACTCTTCTAGTGTTCCTTTGTGACTTGTCTCGTGTTATGACCACAGAAAAGGGTTTACAGACAAGTCTGCTCATCTCCAGAAGTCACATGATGAACTAAGAAGATGACCTGGATGCACCCAGAAACAAACTCTGCATATAAATCAGGAAAACCAAAGATTATCAACAAGTTGATATTTCAATGCGCAGTGATTCATGTTCTTCATGACTCGTTCATCAGATGCAGACAGATAATAAAGGCAGAACAACTTAAAAAGTTCACATCGACTGCTACACACAGATGAAAGAACAAAAAGTCATTTTTAATTAAAGCACAAGGAAAAAAGACAACCCTCAGTAAAAGTGTAATTTCTGAATGTGGGAACTGAAACAAATGATGTCCGACAGGAAGGATGGTCTGTATTCCTCAAGGTCTTGGTTTGACATGGAGGACTCCCGCCGTGATGTAGGACCCTTCTTCAAAGCTTTGGGAAATGAACGCCAGTGCAAAGACAAGCTCAATATGTGACCTTCAACCTGGGTCTGACCTCTGAGCAGCACACCATTGTTGTCATCAAACACACGTGTGAGTGTGTGAGCTGATGCTTTTATCCATCTCCAAAAACTCGATCTTATCTAAAACCAAAATCTAAAACCAAAATCCCTTTTTTCTTCAGTTCCTCCCTCAACACTAGCGACCTGAAATTTAAGTCATGACATGACATGTTTGTGATAACTCATCTACAGGATACGATAACAAGTCAACTCTACAGGGTTGGTTAAGTACTCTAGTCTTTTCCTCATGTGAGTCATTTTTGCAAACTTTCCAAAAAATGTGTAGAGTCAGAAATTATTCTTTTTAAGGGTAACCAAATAGGGAAATTGGAGGCTGACTCCAACCACAGCCGAAATTTAGAGGGGTGGAGCTTGGGGGCAGGACTTTTATCATTACTGGAGCTGCAGATCATGATGTCAGACTTCTGAAACTTACATGGTTTGACCAATCACAAAATTCACCTGTAATACCTCAATTCAACCTGTAGGGGGCAGCACACAGACAGTTTTTGACTAGGTTTTCAACAATGAATTTTATTTTAATTAATCAAAAACTAGGTGTTACGTCCGCAAGTGTCTAGGGCTGGATGGTCCGTAACATAAGAACTCAAAATCAGTTAAGTTTACATTTTTTATTAGATATGAAGTGGAGGAGGGAAGGAAGGGACCAAGGTTGGGCCAAAGGAATGAAAATAACAAAACAAAACACAGCCTGGCTATCACTACTCTAAAACAAAAACAAGAAAACAAAAGTCTATCTGAATCATCTAAAAATTGGGGTCAAAAACTTACAGGGGTGGCACCAACCAACTTACCTAGTGTGTTTAACAGTAGGCAAGCTACGTGAGGTGTACAGGGTACCCTGTCTTACCTGTCCACCAACCTCCCACACACTCCAACAGAAAGCAAATGAGCTACACATTAATCAGTTCAGCATAGAGCAAAGGAAGAGCCCCCTCTTCCCAGAGATCTTGCTCAGCTTTTATGTCATCCAGGTAGCCCTCTCTGGAGCCTGATTGGAGTGCTCGTCATGTCTGCCAGGTGTCTCCAATCAGCCAAGGTGCAGCTCAGCCCATGCAGAGGAAGGAGGGAGAAAAACAATGAAACTCTGCATGTAACACTAGGCAATGACCAAAAAAAAGTTGATTTAGGGTTTGGTTACCCTTTAAGTAATTATACATCATATATAACCATTCTGAATCAAATCCATACTTAAAGATTCAAGAAGTTTTTTTCGTCCATAAAACCAGCAACAGGTAAAGATACTATGTACTATGTCCAGATGCAAAGAATTATGTTCAGATGTGTAAGAGTAGCTGTGCAAATATGCAGACTTAACAGTGACAGTGGGTAAAATTTGGGATTCAACCGACACATTTTCATTCCCAAGTCGTCACATATTGACGATTGGTTAAGGACCCCTCCGTGTCACTTTTTGATGTTTTCGGTTTCCCCAACTTGTCGTTTTTTGACGTGCTACCTATCATTAAAATCTAGGGTCTGCAACCCTCGGGTCGCAATACCAGATGTGGACTTGTCCTCAGGATGCAGTACCGATAACATAACCCTAACTGGCACTTGACGCGATTCTAGATGTAGTTCCAGATGTGGTTCCAGACCCGACCTGGTAGCAGACAGTACTCGACGTAAACCAGACATAGACGTGGTACCGGATGAAAACCAGTACCAAGTTAGGCCCAGCCAGCAAGGCCAGATGGGCCCCATTTGGTTTCAAAGGGGGCAGAAAATGTGGCCACCAATGGGTTTGTCCAGGGTTTCCATGGTGGCCCCACCTACCAATGTTTGCCTACATTGGCTGAAGTGGGCACTCAGTGGGTTGGCTCGCTAAGCTAACCAGCCGCTCGGTAGACAGCAGAGCTTGATAGCTTGCTACAGTGCAGCTCGCCATCTCTCCACAGCAGAGCTCGCCAGCAGTCTACTGCAGAGCTCGCTAGCATGCTACGCATCCATTGGGAGTCTGGCTAGTGTAGCGTACCAACCCACTCAAGCCAATGTGGGCAAACACAGGTGGGGCCATCACAGAAACTACATACAAACCCACTGGGGGCCCCCATTTTCTGCCCACTTTTAAACCAAATGGGGCCCACTTGGCCTTTCTGGCTGGGGGGTTGGGGTACAGGTGCACTTCACAGTCCAGAAGTTGGGACCCGTGATTTGATGGGAACAGCCAGCGGGTCAAAAATTGACAAGTCGTAAGACACCCATAACATCAATTTTTGACATGGAAGGGGGTCCTTGACGAAATGTCAATATGTGACGACTCGGGTATGAGAATGTGTTGGTTCAATGACTGGTTCAGCACCCTGATGGCCTGTGCACAGAAGCTGTTTTTCTAGATGTTCTATCTTACACACTCCTGAAGTGTGTGAACAGGGTGTTCTGTGTTTAATGATATATTGAGAAGACTGAGGAAAAAGGAATTCTCTGAATCAGTTCAATCAAAAGTTCATCCCAAAACTGGTCATAGAGGAAGGCGGGACACTAAATGTGCCCAAAAGTAGGTTCCATAGAAAAACCAACAATCTGGCACTGAGAATGAATGAGCCAACATGTGTACTGTTGATGATGATAGGAGAAGTGGCTGGAGGTGTGGCTTGTGGAGACACACCAAATTAGGAACTCCCAACTCTCGGTCCAGCTCCTGAAAAACAATCAGAGAGAAAGAAAGACACATGAAGGAGACGAGGAGGAAGAGAGGACAGAAACACAGAAAAGACAGCAAACCCAACAGTGTGCCATCAAGGAGATAAGAAGTCACTTTGAGAAGGGGGCATGCAGCTCTCCGACAGGAGCAGAGTCCATAATATGAGACATGGGGGGCCCACAAATGCTCATCCAGGCAATAAATCTCCAAATCAAACAGATATGAAGCCCCCCACCCCAGACACCAAAGAGCCAACACAGCAAAGGGTGAGTGACCATCCACAAACGAGGTGGGCTAGAAGAAATACAATTTTAAGCTTACGTTTCTCGAAACATGCTATCAGAAAGTTGACACAAGAACACATGAAAGACACCAAAACTACCAATTGCATTGGAATGGGTCTTTAAGTTTAAGTTGGTACTGTGAGGATTGTTTCCCTTATTTAGTTGTTTTTCACTTCTGTTTTCTTGGTCTTTGGAATGTTTTGTTCCCTGGCATGATTGTCCTCCTGTCACAGTCTCACCTGGTTTCATCTGATAATTATCCACAGCTGTCTTCATTTCAGGTAATCATCCTCACTGTCTGCTTTTCAGCTCATCCTTGTCAGGTCATCCACTACGTTCTGGTTTTGGTTTCTCCATGGTTTTAGTTTGTTCATGTTGAGTTTGTTAATTGTCTAAATGTTTATTCAGCATTCACACTATAGTGATCCTCCTGCTCCTTTCTGTACATTTTTCAGCACGTAAAAACTAGATCACATTTTGAGGGATTTCAGCAATCTTGGTATTAAAACATTCAGCTCGTTTGTATTTTTGATATATCAAAAACTTTATAGTTTTTTTAAATATTGAGCAAATGATTGCCCCACAGAAAATGAGTGAGAAAGTCTTCAAATTTCATAATTTTAAGCATATTAGCAACAAGCCTTTATATATATTCATGGACTATGTTTTCATCTTTTACAGTAATTTAAAAAAATGGAGTTTAACTTCCATTTTAGCAACATGCTAACGTTTTCTACTCATTTAGTTTACTGAGGAATTTTAGGCTGTTTGGAGTTTTGCTAGTGTTTAAGAAATGAGCTAGTGTTTTTGACTAATTTTCCATCTACTGAGGTTTTTTGGCTTAATTTGGAGTTAAGCTAATATTTAAGTAACACACTAAATATGCTCTGCAAAATTGGCATGTAGTAGGGATTTTTAAGCAATTTTACAACAATTTTTTCAGAAATGTAGGTCAACTTCAGTTGACTCCAGCCTTTAATCAAATATGACATTTTGTGAAGACCTTTTGCATTTTCAGCAAATCCCTTCAGCGATTAAAGTAAATTGCGTCGCCATTTTCAGCAAAAAGCTTCAGTGTGTTTAGCGACTATTTTCAGCAAAAAGCATTCACACTAGCATTATTGCAGGTAATGCAACTTTACTGCTTAAAATCTTGGAGTTCACTGCCTGATGCCATCCTGCACCACCTGACAGATACTCTGATGTTAATTACAGTGTTCATTAAAATGTATTAAAGTAAAATGTGATAAATCTAGGTTTGGTTTTGTAATAATTAGTCCAAAAATATACACGTATTTTTTACATGCTGTTTTTTCAGAGCTGGTCACAGGGATGTTGGAGCCTATCCCAGCTACTATTGGACAATGGGGAAAGGTACACACTGGGCAGCTCACCAGTCCATGGCAGGACATTTAAGTCACAATCAAAAACAGCATTTATTGCCAGTAAGAATTATGCTGAATTACATGAAGAAAAGTAACAAACACGGTTTAAGTGCAGGAAGAACGCAGCCTATAGGAAATAAAGAACTGACTTGAGGAAAGAGAGAAGAAAAAACTTAACAGTCTTTTGATTTTGTAACAGTTATGTAAGTTTCAAGGGTTCTTTAGGAAGATGATTTCTTTGACAGACAAAAATATCAAAGCACTCCAAGGCTTTCTCTGTGGACAAAGATTTGTGGATTTATTTTCAATAACTCTGTGTTCTATGAGCTCATGGTGGAATGTTTCTTGCTAAATATTTTGTAAATTATAGTTCAGTTTACCTGAATAGTGGTTTGACTTACTTGTGCAGTAATACTATGTTTGACAATTTCTGCTTGTTATTGCGGCTCATTGACACGGCCCTGTTTTAAACTAGTTCTTTAAAAAGAAACTGAAATAATGAATGCTTTTGCCTGAAAATTTTCTAAAAAATGTCCAATAGAGGAAATTAGAGTCAAGCTTGTCTCTTAAAAAAAAAAAAATCCCAAAATCATTTTTAGGCTTTGCATGCATTCAGTATATCTATCAAAAACATAAAATGCATCAGAATGATAAAAAAGTAAACCTCTCTGCTCTTAGATTTGGGTCACAACCTACTGGAGTAAAAGTAGCCAGCAGGGCACGTTTCTCCATTATGTGCCAAATTTTTCTTGGTTTGGTTTGCCAAAACGCCCTTAAATCTAAACTTTGCACCCCTGAAACAGGATGCGACAGTTTTCACGTCAAATATACATTACAATTAATTATTATTATTATTAATTTAACTGAATATAAATCTACAAAACCCGCAAGGAATTATATATGATCATTTTTTTTTCTTTTTTAAAGAAACTATTGCACCGTCTTGTTTGATTAAAACAGGAACTTCTTTTACTCATCACAAAACCATCTGTTTTCACTCCGAGAAGAATTTCTGTGAGTTATGTTTGCATGGGACGGTCAATGCAAAGAGGGAGGAGGGAAAAGAAACGGAAACCGGTCCATTCTGCCAACGGAAACAAAAAGTTAAATCATCAACATTTTTGAGAGGATGAGTCTGATTGTGCCAACAGATATATTTGTAAAAAATAGACATGTTTTATTTTTTATATATGATGGTAACCTATTAAAAAGCCTTTATAAAGGAAAGCTCCGTCTCTTAACAGGAAATAAAAGCATTTTCTGAGCATTCCTATAAATGGAACCGCCCCCACCTCTTATCCTTCAAACTCTCAATGTGGACACAGTAATTCTGTTTTAATACAACCGTCGAAGGTTTCACCCCTTAGCTCAAGCTTCGACAAGAAAATATCTTAGTGCTGCATTTATGTTACTGTTCTGTTTCCATCTAAACACAGAGCAATCATTCATCAAACAAACCCTGAAGACTCTTCTTCCCAGAACCGTCTGCACTGCTGACGTCAGTCAGACAATCAGGATTCTGATTTATTTACTGTACTAGCCTTTTTTTCTCCAAACAGCAGTTACAGAATGAAAGCAAAGCAGAATACCTACATGCTGCAATATAACAAGTCAAGCTAAACTTCTTGTAGGAAAGTATGTGAGCTCTCAAGTGGCGGCTGCACGATCCATCAGTGACTGTATTTTTTTTTTTAAGACCAGCTAAAAGCCTTTTCCACTTAATCTGACTGTGTTTACCTACATGACTTCAGAACATAAAGACTGCTTCCAGTTATGGAGCTTTTAGAGTCTGCTGTCTAACTTCACCCACTGAGATTTCATTAATTACTGAGGCATTCGTCATAACGACAGGTGAACGCTTTTCTGTTCCCCCGGCTTAGAATGGCTCATAGAAAGAGCTGTTCGGTATACCTACAAATGTATTTTTATACTATTGACTGTATGTAAGAACTGGATTGAGTGAGTGTGACATATCCCTTTAGTTTCGGTTCCAACAAGTCAATTCAGTCGCCATTTTCCCTAATACAGACGCCGCCATGTTGGAACCCAAAATCATTAGTATGCAGTGATGTTTTGACTTTTTCTGAGTCATCGTTTCTATAGCAGAGAAAGGTCGTTCGTCCTCTCTGGGTGGGTGGAGTGCTCCTGCCTCAGGTGGAGGACTCTTGTTCACGAGTGAGGGAAGATTGGAGCGTGAGATCGACAGGCGAATTGGAGCGGAGTCCACTGATTTGTGGTCGCTAGACAATGTGGTCCCATTAAATCACGGGTTTTCAACCATCCGGTGCTGCATTCTGGGGGTTTTGGACCCTTGATTTTACGAACAGCCAGCACGTCAAAAAGCGACAAATTGGGGACACCCAAAACGCCAAAAAGTGACATGGAGGGGTTCTTAACCAACTATCAATATGTTCCGAGTTGGGGATGAGAATGTGTTTAATAGGGCTGTGACGAGTATCCGGGTACTCGCGCTTTGCTCCTGAAAATTAGAGTAAGAAGATTTGTGACGTCCAAGATCGCTGATTTGCGATCTTTATAAATATAGTGGAGTGTTGGAAAATATTATCTGGAGACGAAGTATTTTTGCTCTGAAATTCAGATTAATGTAGGATTTTAAGTCTATGAACTAAAACAAAAAGAGCTGCGGGACCGTCACCGGAAGAAAACACATCTTCGTGCAGGTGAGGGTTCCGGTTTTCAAAATAAGACTAGCGAGAGCTTTTTCCGTTCACAAACTGAGACTGAAGTTCCGTTCACTGACATAACTTCTGAAAACATTACTTTGCTTTAACACTGGATCAGCTTATGCTGCCGAGGAAAAAACAACTTTCTTCATACAGGCTCTGCACCAATATAGAACGCTTAGAACGTAAAATGTTGAAGAGCTTTGGGGACAAAAAATGAACTAAAATCAAACAAAATAAAATGACAAACAACATTTCTTTCTATCTAAGTTCTCATATAAAATAGCCTCAGTTTCTTCATGTTTCCTGTTTTATGAGTTAAACTTGTGCATGTTAGCATCTCCCAACCCAGTTAGTGACTTTTTTTTCAACGTCAGTAGGCAGCAGCTTCCACAAAAGTCAATTTGTAAAATGGTCTGTCTAATAAATGAATGCACGCTGATTAGTTAGACCTGAATTTCTCTCTTTGAAATTGTTTTTGGATGAGCCAACTCCCTAGCCCACCCTTCCATCACGGAACAGTTATGTAACAAGCTCGCCTCCCATGAGTTTACGTTCATCTAAATGCCTGTGACAGAATTGGGAGGTGTCAGAGCTGCAGCCAAGGGACATTTTCATGAGTATCAAGGCTCACTTTGAAGATTAAGCGGGGTGATATCATCTCCGTGCCACGCACATGGGAGAAATGAAGCTACTGCAGAGAGATTATGTGGGATAAACCCGGAGCTGTAAGCTAAATACCAAACACACAAGTGGATGCTTTCCTTTTTTTGTCGTTTCATGCATGAATTTCAAGTTCTGCTTCCCTTATGTTTCCAGAACTCCTATTAAAGCGCAGCCTCCAAATGGCTCAAAAGCCGCTTGAGTTTTCAGCTTGTTGCTAAGCAACACTTACCTGAGACCAGCTTACTTCAGCCTCAATCGTTGGGTCATCATATAACACAAATAAACATTCAGCACTGGTTTAAACACAAAGAATGATTAAATACTGGGTTGGCTCTGACATCCACATAAACACAGCAGCCGGAGGTCAGCCCCGTGACTCGGCTGACCTTGTAGGTCTCGGGTCGCCGTCAATCACAGTCCACCCAGACCAAGGTGAGCGTTTGTGATCTGCAGCTCACAGGGCTGAGGGCACAGCCAGTCCATCCGAGAGGTCAGAGGTCTCAGCTTTTCCCACAGTAGCTGAGGGAGGCGGGGCTCTTCTCCCTGTCACCTCATCAACACCCCTGTGATGCATAAAGGAAACTAAAAATGTCTGAAAGTTGTTTTCTTCTGCCTGGACAGTTGCCGCAGAAGTGTGCTCTGTCAGCTCATCAATTATTGAAGTCAATCACAGTGAAAAGGTGGTTATTTTTAGTATGGAGATGACACGGTTTCAAACTCTGACACCATTAGGCTCTGCAACTGGCTTTAATGACTAAATGCCTAATTAGATTCCTAATTGACCGTCTAAATTACCAACAGTGTGCTGAGCGTCACTCTTACCTGACTGACTGCACAGCAAAGAGGATGTCAGAGTTTCAGCATGCACAACTCCAACCCTGACTAACTGAACTGTGAGCATAATAAGATATGACACATGATAGAAAACCAGATGGTTGGAAAAATCTATGCTTCACATACTGAGACGGAGGAGCTACAGCAGCCATGAAAAGGCCCAGACAGCTAAGGTAAAGAACTCATTTGGGGACATATTGAAAGACAAAACTATGAACGCTAAACATAACCCTCTAGATCAGTGTTCTCAAAAACAGTTGGAGCCACTGAAGGCAGAGCCTGAGCTAAAGCTGGGTTGTATGGGGTTCCATTTGTGCCAAAAATATGTCTTTGGTCCATTGTCTATATCTTTGGTCCATTGTCTATATCTTTGGTCCACTGTCTATGTCTTTGGTCCACAGTCTATGTCTTTGGTCCACTGTCTATGTCTTTGGTCCACTGCCTATATCTTTGGTCTATTGTCTATGCCTTTGGTCCACTGTCTCTGCCTTTGGTCCACTGTCTATGTCTTTGGTCCACTGTCTATGTCTTTGGTCCGCTGTCTATGTCTTTGGTCCACATGTCTTTGGTACTGTGACAAGAACCTGCAGCGTCACTGTGTGGATGACGCAACAGCCAGCACAGGTGA